>NC_053167.1:141216349-141537849 GCF_016835505.1 Polypterus senegalus | reverse complement strand
GTTTTGGTACGTCAGAGAGAGACCGTACGCATGCAATAAAGAAAGCCCGCTCAGAAGAACATCCATTGAATTCTGTGTTCGTGTCTCCAATCACCGGATCACGAACCCAACATTTACACAGTATTTAAGTTAAACCTGTGCGATTCCCATTCATGCATACAGTTTTTTGGAGCCTTGTCACACCTGCCATAACATACACCTGGGGACCCCTTACTGCGAGGGAGCAGCACTACCGCCTCACTACCATGCATGTTTAATACACGCTTTAATGTATTTCATCATGAAAATGATATCAAGTATGTATCTTAGCATTGTAAATGTTCAGAGAGCAGGAATATCATGAAGTGAATGTATTCTGTGCAGCGATCCCTTCCAGTGCCTCCTCAGTGCAAGGGGAAGTCCGGTTAAGAAGCGTGTAGTGATTAACAACTCGGTCTGGGAACACTTAACACAAAGCATTTAATGCACTACACTACCTTATGACGGGGTTTGAGAAAATCTAGTAAATTAAACATTGATTTTAAGATGAAGTTTAGTTTACGACATTCAACTTTAATGACAAAATAAAATATGAGAATAAAGTGGAAATGTCGAACAAGTCGACTTTATTCTCGACATATAGTGTTTTTTTCTTCAGTGTGCCCATATTTTTTTTTTTTTCTTCACCGTGGCCCTAATACACTTCTGCACTTTTGTTAAAGTGACCCATCTGCCATTTCCTGCCGTAGTGCAAGTGTGCACTGAATATCCAACAGGCTCACACTTTTCCACTCAAAAGTCTTCTTCATGGATACTTTTAATTTTTTCCAAACGTTTTACCAACATGAGCAACACTGAAAACAACATCTGCTCAGTTATTTCAGAAAAGAGACGCCACAAACTAATGAAAGTGCGGCATCAACTCCTCATGTGGCAATTTCAGACAAAGACATTGCAAAGGCTGGTCCAGCAGGGGAAATCTCTTCAGCACACACTCTGCCAATTGATAAATCAAAGCACCGCTTATCCAGCATAAACAAGCAATGGTTTAAAGATTTTGATTGGCTAATGGTCAAAGAACGTGGTATGTGGTGCTCATTGTGCATGAAATTTTCAAACAAACATCCCCCAAGGAGGGAGTTACTTTGGGTAAATATGCCATGCACAAGAATTCGAAAAGAAAGCTTGCTGGGCCATGAGAAAACTAAAATGCACATTGAGTCTTCTGCTGACCTTTTAGGAAAGCGTGTACTAGAGCAAACTGGAATCGGTCAAATTGAAAGATCTGTATCTGTGTTAAATAACTTACAGTGAGATGCCTTTGTCGGAGCTTTAAGATCCATGGCAAAAAATGAGTTGCCACATACAACGTTGTTTGAAAAGCTGTTGGAACACTGTAAAGAAACGGGTTGTTCCTTTTCTAGGAAGAAAACAAAAATAAATATTTAACTGAAGACACCTTCTGCATATGCAAGTTGGCTTTGAAGAATATTTCTTCATTTTTTTCATTGTTTCTTCCCGACAGTGACAATACTTGTGCCTCTTTGTTTATGTCATAACAATTGTTATTTAAAATTTTTGTTAGGGTTGCAGGATCCTGAATTGGATATTTCTTAAATTTAATAAAAAATATTCTGGCACAAGTGTCAAACCTTAAAAAAGGAAGTCATATTGAGCATTGGAAAATAATTGATAATAATTAACTAACCACCAAATTTCCCCATCCCGCTCCACCCGGCTGGAAAAAATTTCTGGGGAGAACATTGCAGCTGAATGGTTGCTAATGAAGAACGCCCCCTTTTTTTTCTCCACATTTTTTCCTTTGCAATTCTTTTAAATCTCGGTACTTTGTATTGCTGATTTCTGTTTCTCCTTTTTAGCTGATGGAAGGAACAAGATCCTTACTACTTGATTAGCTTAATCACACTTGACCCATTTCAGCCAGCGGAAAAAAGTATCAGCTCATCTGTGATGTAACATTTCAAGAGCTTAAGACTTTATTTATCCGGCTTGGGGGAAGCCTTAGGTAGCTGGTTTTCGGATTGGCATGCAGCATATGTGACTGGTGGAACCAAGTAAGAAGTCGAAATCTCTTCAGTCAGCCTGAAGTGGATTAAGTAGGTTTAAAAATAGACGGATAGATGGATGTAGGAATCCCTCAGTCAGTTTAATTAATTTCCTGTAACTCGAGGCTGTCAAGCAGCTCCTGTTGTTGAAGGTCACAATGTCTTCTGCGGTTTATGGTGTGTGTCAGCTGTTAGTCACAGTGCTTGACTCGAGTGGGTGGAAGGCGCCAGGGATGAGCTGAAGTATCAGTGCCAAGGGTCAGTGTGTGAGTTGAGAGCAGTGCTTCCCAAACTCTGTCCTGGGGACCCCCTGTGGCCTGCAGGTTTTTGTTCCAACCAACTTCCGTTTCTCATTGGACTCTTAGCCTAGTTAAGTGATTTGTTTCCCAGTTTCTGTGTTTTGGAGTCGATGTAAAAATTACAAACTAAGTTTGGTAGATTTATATTAAAATGTAATAAGCAGTTACATTGGCACTCCAGCCCCCATAAAAAAACCTCACACTCGTTCCAGTCCATCTGAACTAGCGTGGTGCTGGGGAGTCACCCGCTGCGTGGCTGCACTCAAGTCCTAATCTGGGATCCTGAGTTGGTTTGTCATGTGGTGGGCACACCAACGCACTGTATCAGCGCCTGCTCCTAACCAGGGCTGTGGAGTCTGAGTCAAGGAGTCGGAGCCTGCTCCTAACCTAAAAAATGGGGAATATGTATTTTTTTTTTTTTAAGTCGTTAACAGTATTTTCAACCTAATTTTCGTTCTGTTTTTCCAGGTGTTCTGGTTATTTAATTGATTAATTCCTAACCAGTAATGGCGCACTGCATGGAATACACTTGACTTGAGCCTTCATAGTTTTCCTCCTCTTTCTCTGGACGTTTACCATTCTGTTTCTGTTCTCGGTACTCAAATGTGGCAATTGGTGCCACGGCCCACCTGACAAGTTGTTTGCCTGCCTGTGGTAAAGTCATCCCTGACGGAGGATCACAGGAATCATGGGGAAAAAGGGGTCCTTTCATCGGATTGGCTGGCCCAGCAACGTTTCAGCCGTGGAATGGCCAAATGGGGAGGCAGCTTGATGGATGAGGTCTCCAGGACTCTAAAAATATCCAAATCTTATTATGTGATATCATCTACTGTTAAATTCTGTTCCGTACTTCTAAAATATGTATTATTATGCTGTATTAAGGATTTGTTCTGTTCTGTGTATTATATTGTATTGACCCCCTTCTTTTGACACCCACTGCACGCCCAATCTACCTGGAAAGGGGTCTCTCTTTGAACTGCCTTTCCCAAGGTTTCTTCCATTTTTCCCTACAAGGTTTTTTTTGGGAGTTTTTCCTTGTCTTCTTACAGAGTCAAGTCTGGGGGGCTGTCAAGAGTTAGGGCGTGTTTAAGCCCATTGCGGCACTTCCTGTGTGATTTTGAGCTATACAAAAATAAACTGGATTGTATTGTATTGTATTTGCTCAGAAGTTGATGCGCTTGCTGCTTCCTGAGCAGCTCTTCTTTTCTCAACCCTACCGGCCCTTCTCTTCTTTCATTGGCCTCTTTTTGCATTAAAACTGATTAAATCAGTGTTTGTGTTTTAATTACTTAGTACGTTTTCCTTAATTTTTCACTTAAGCTGGAACTTAAATCATTCTTGAGGCAGATTTGAAGACCTAGGATATGAAGATGTAGGGATAAGAGCAGCGCCTGTACGCACACACTGCATGGTGCTGCCGAGAGTTGATTCTACAATAAAATAAAAATAAAAAAGAGGAATAACCTTGGAGGTCAATCATCACCCCGAAAGTGGACAGTATACGTCACGTAGTATATGTGTACCAAATTTCAGGTCCATAAGTCAAACGGTTTGCGAGCTACAGGTGATTTAAAATCTTGGACAGACAAACGGACAGCCACGGTAGCGTATTATATAAGAAGATTAGCGGGTCTGACACTGAAGTCGTTGCAGCCTTCATCATCCCGGGTGTCTGCTGTGCTGGTTGTTAACTGTCACTATTAGGGTTAAACGAAGATAGCAAACTACACAGGAAAAGGGGAAAATAATAGGAAAACGACAAAAGAGTGTTAAACATTTATAGCTTTAGAAAAAAATAGAAATATTTCTAAATGTATATATATATAAAAGCCAAATACCACTGACTCACTCATCACGAAATCTCCTGAACCGCGAGGACTTGCTACATGACATTTGGAATGGAGGTTACCCTTGGCCCATAGGTGCTCGCTAAGAAATGGTTTGAAAAATTTCGTGGCCCAAGTGCGAAATTTCTTATAGTTTTTTAGACCCGTTTATATGTCTGTCTGCTTTTCACGGGAGAACTACTTAACGGATTTAGATCGGGTTTTTTTTCTAGAATTTGCTTGAACATTCCGGTTGATTTTGCGACTCCTGTCATTGCACTATGTATCATGGTTTGTGTGCGAATCCGAGAGAGACTCATCGGGCTGTGGGGCCCTCCTCCTCGCGCGTCTGCCTCGCGGTGTAACCTTAACTCCACTTGGTTAGAGAACAACTTAATGGAATTTAGATTGGGTTTTTTTCTAGAATTTGCTTGAACATTCCGGTTGATTTTGTGACTTCTCTCATTGCGCTAAGAATCATAGTTCGCTTGCAGGAGTGATATATTCACGCTAATCCGAGAGAGAGGCTGTGGGCCGAGGGGATGGGGAAGAGTGACGTCAGGGGTAGAGAGCTGAGCGGGGCCTGTTTCACTTCTACATGGGCGAAGCCAGGGGGGATGGCTAGTGTCTTATAAATGAAAATACCATACTATTGTGTTTTTATGAATTCAGAATAAGAGAAGAGTGTAAAAGACCAGCTAATTAAAAGAGATCAGTTGTTATCGATTATTATCACTGATTGTGAATCTGCAGCCACAGGGGGTCCCCAGGATCGAGTTTGGGAACCACTGGTCTGTCCTGAAACAGGCTCACAGGGTACTACAGGCAGTTCATGCCCAGTTTTGCACATTGGGCCGACCCCCTCACTGGCTTGACAAAGGGTGGAAAGATTCATAGTGTTGTCTGTGTGAGAGAGCTTTCTCAGACCTAAAGGTCATTTTATCCTCAATCCCGGTTTTGCGTAATCCTGACTTTTTGAAGGAATTTATTATGCATACAGATGCTAGTTCTTTCAGTTTAGGAGAGGTGCTCTCACAGTGTTCTGACGGGGAAGAACACCCCATCATGTTTCTCAGCAGAAAGCTACTACCCAGGGACCGTAATTACTCGACTATTGAAAAGGAGTGCTTAGTGATTAAGTGGGTGATGGAGGCCCTCTTTTACTATCTCAGGGGACAACGGTTTACCCTGGTGACTGACCATACCCCGCTATAATGGTTGTACAAACAGAAGGATACGCCCATCTCACTCAGTGGTCTATTAGTTTGTAGGCTTTTGCTACTGATGTTCGCCACTGTCTTGGAGCTGCACACACCAATGCTGATGTTCTCTCCTGCTCGGACGGTCGCTTTGCCCACACCAGTGTGGACAAAGCAGAGGGGGATGATGTGAGGATTCTAAACTCTTTTTTTGGGATCCTCCCCAATGGGACGATATGACGAAGTGTGTCCCAAAGTGCGATTTCTGCATCTGTGGAAGATTGATTATCTGTTGCTGGGACAAGCTGCAGTGGAGCGCCGCTGAAGCAACTCCGAAAAGATCGCAGTCGCACTGTAAGCACCTGTCCTTGATGGGTCATGCAAGGAACATTATAAATACAGAGAACAATATTAATTGGCCACTAACCTGGTCACGACCCTGCCTGATTGCTGTGTCTGTGTATAAGAGAGTGGTAGGTCCCGTTACAATAAATAACCGGGCTGTTCCTGTTTCAAGCAGAATAAAGTTGGTTTTGCTAAAGTACTGAGACTCGGCCTCGTGTTTTGCGGTGCAAGACTGGGACTCGCACGTCACAATAGATGTTGGGATTAGATGGTCGTGTACTACGTACTAACTTTGGGCTCTCCTGTATAAATGGGTCATAAATTTAAAGTGCTGGATTCTGGAATAGTGTTTCTCAAAGTGTTTTGGACTGTGGAGGACCACCTATGGCTAACAGCCACTGCATTCTCTTATTACAGTTGTCCCGTTCTTTATTCTACATTTACTCCTGTGAAAAATACTCTCAAACTGATGGTGCAAAGAAGACAATTTGGCACTCAGAGTCAAAATTGGGAGTTTGTACGCCTGAACAAGGATGTTTATTCAGGGGTGGACAAATGGGAGCCTGCTGGGCTACAGGCTGATAGTCCAGGTACACTTTCTGGTAGCCCAGCTTTTTATAGAAATTGTAAGGTTACATGTGTGTGAATGAGAGGGAGGTCAGTGGAATGATGAAGATGAGGGGAGTAGGGTTGGTGAAGGTGGATGAGTTTAAATACTTGGGATCAACAGTACAGAGTAATGGGGATTTTGGAAGAGAAGTGAAGAAGAGAGTGCTGGCAGAGTGGAGTGGCTGGAGAAGAGTGTCAGGAGTGATTTGTGACAGACGAGTATCAGCGAGAGTGAAAGGGAAGGTCTACAGGGCGGTAGTGAGACCAGCTATGTTATATGGGCTGGAGACGGTGGCAGAGTTAAAGATGCTAAGATTTGCATTGGGTGTGACGAGGATGGACAGGGTTGGAAATGAGGACATTACAGGGTCCGTTAAGGTTGGATGGTTGGGTGACGATGTCAGAGAGGAGAGATGCTGAGTATATTGGGAGAAGGATGCTAAGGGAAGAGAAAAAGAGGAAGGCCTAAGCAAAGGTTTATGGATATGGTGAGAGAGGATATGCAGGTGATGACGGGTGTGACAGAACAAAATGACGAGGACAGGAAGATATGGAAGAAGATGATCCGCTGTGGCGACCCCTAACTGGACCAGCCGAAAGAAGAAGACGACTATCTTTTTACAGCAACATGTATTTGTAAAGTTTTGTTTTGCATGAGTGCATAACACATCATCTTCTAGCACAAAATAAACACAATTGTCACTGGTGGTCAGCACAGGCTCCACTTGAAAAACACCCAGGAGTGGTCTGGTGGCCAGTTGGCTGAGGTCTCTGGGACTGTGAATTTGTTCTTGGTTTTCTCTTCAACAATTTGAATCTCCTCCAATGAGGAGAGAGAGAGAGAGAGGTTAGGAGCAGGGCTGTGGAGTTAGTAGATAAATCCTTTGACTCCGACTCCTTAGTTTCTGGCACTTCTGACTCCAACTCTGACTCCTCGTATTTAATATGCTAATGTATTTTCCATGTTGATTGAAGGAAGGCAACATACACGTCGTCATTTATCCACAGAACTACTGGCTGGGAAGCTGACTCTCTACCGTATTGGCTATTTTAAGCAAAAGACAAGAACCCCTGAACACGCATTAGGCCGTAGCACACACCTTACACCTACATCATTACACTTGTTTACACTCAAATTAACTTTTTATCTGAAATATAATGAAAACACTTTTTGTAATGTATCATAATCCAGATTACAGTGTGTGATTGTCAGGTTGTATGATAGCTCATCTGAACTTCACACTGGTAGTAACACAACTATACACTTGGCTTTATTCTTACGTCAGAGAAGTACTTCATTAGGACTATTGTTTGTGAAATGTGACATTTGAACTTGCTGGGTTTTTTTTTTTTTTTCCATTACAATTTTTTAGACTCCGACTCCAAGTACCCAGAATTCTCCTCCACAGCCCTGGTTAGGAGTGGGCACTGATACAGTGCGTTGCTGCGCTCACCACATGGCAAACCAACTCAGGATCCCAGATTAGGACCCGAGTGGAGCCATGCAACGGGTGACAGCTCAGCACCACACTAGTTCAGATGGTATTGAACCAGCGTGAGGTTTTGTATGGTGGCTGGTGTGCCAATCCTGCCACCCACCCTCAGGTTTTTCCCTGCAGGCTGGAGGGCTGGATTCAGAAAAACGATTAAGAGGTCATAGGTCACCAATTAATGAATGGGCAGATATTGTTGGCTTCCATTTAAGTTTAATCAGTTTCTACCTTGTTCTCTGTGTGTTCTAACAAATCTGCATGTCTATGTTGTATATTTAGTAATTAGTATAATCTGTACTTGTATTTCTGCGGTGGGCTGACGCCCTGCCCGGGGTGTTTTTCCTGCCTTGCGCCCTGTGTTGGCAGTGATTGCCTCCAGCAGACCCCCATGACCCTGTGTTAAGATATAGCGGGTTGGATAATGGATGGATGGCACCTGTATGCTGGATAATTTTTATTACATCAGTATTTGAAACATTGATTAAGGAATGATGTGTGTTTTATTCCCATTTTCAAGTGCTACATTTTGTTTAAAGATCTAAACCCATGCATCGTGACAGATATACAAAATAGAGGCTATCAGAAAAAGGGGAAAGCAAATACGAGGGACATTTAAAACGTTTCTGCACTTTTCTATTTCTGTTGGAATCAGTGAAAGCGGGAGGGAGGAGTAGTGATTGGTCGTGTCTGAGAGTGTCATGTGACTAATTTTGTCTGGCAAGCCAGCTGCCCTTACATTTTAGTCTAAGAGTTGTCACCCTGTGGTGAAGATGGCTGCGAAACTTATAAAGAGGAACAGCATTCTGTCATACACTGTTTTGTGGGCAGACGGTGTGCCGGGAGCACCAATTCATCTCCGCATGTGTGCTCATAGTTGTCTCTCGTAGAGTCCTCTTTAAGTGGAGTGAAATGTTTGAAAATGGTAGTACTGGTGTGATGGATGCAGAGCGCTCTGGATGTCCAACTACAGACAAAACTACAAGGAATGAAGAAAGCACCCTGGAACTGATTCGTGAAAACGGAAGAGTAACAGTTGAAGAGGCTGCTGGGAAAACTGCACCTCAAAGGAAGGTGACTACGTAGAAAAGTGATGTTGCTTGTTTTTGAAATTCTTAATAAACAGTTCAAGTGTGGAGACTTTTTGTGTGTCCCTCATACTTTTTTTTTCCCAGCACTGTAAATAATTGTAATTCCTATTGTTCTGCCACTGAAAGGAACAAAACTCTTCATCTGGGACACGGTGATACTTGAGAAAAAGCTGCACTGTGTAGTCTATTGAAGAGAACTGCAGCTGCAGTGAAATAAGAGCCCATTCAGTGATGGCTTCCCTGTCACAACAAAAGAGGAAGAATGAGCTCACCTTGGTGTAATGTAGCGCTCTGATGGGAATTCTATTGTCCTTTCTAGTATGGAATTTACAATTCAAAGTCAGATCAAATATAACTCCCAAGGTCCTGGCATCTTTTTTTCGTGTTTGTGCTCCTGCTGGTCTCAAGCATGGGAATGAAGATAAGGCTGCGTATGTACGGTCCTGTCACGTGTCCAGCAGTACAAACAATCACAGCCAGAATTTCCATCAGTGTGCTTTTACTGGAAGGGAAGGTAGAGGAGCTAATAGATTAAGGAGGTCAAAAGCCTCAGGGTTTGTGATTTTTACAAGACGACTCTTTCATCCCTTTTGGGAAATCTGCCATTAAACAGACACAAATCCCTACACAGATTCTGGGTAAGGGGCTCATGGCTGAGGAATGTTCTGATGGCTTAACAGCTGAAGTCATTCCCAATACTTTAGGGGTGGGTCTGAATTATCAATAACTTCATAATCATCAGTTGGAGGCATCCACTTTAAATTGTACCCACAAAATTGGAAAGTTGTGATGTGTCATGATACTCACTGCCTGCGCAGGAGACACAAAGCTGTAAATGCAACTGGAAAGGCTCTCGTCAAGTGCAGCACCCGTTGTTACTTGAAAATAATGAGATCAAGTGGATTGGCAGATCATTGAGAATCCATCGAATCATCACAGAGTGACTTGGACAGCAGACAGGCTTGGGCAGATTTGTGGCAGATGAAATTTATTGTCCGTAAATGTAAAGTATTACACATAGGAAGTAAAAATGTGAGGCGTGAGTACACAATGGGAGGTCTGAAAATCGAGAATCTACCTTGTGAGAAGGATTTAGGAGTCGCAGTGTACTCAATGATATCAAGTGCCAGTCAGTGTTCAGAAGCCATTAAGAAGGCTAACAGAATGTCAGGTTATATAGCGCCTTGACGTGTGGAGTACAAGTCACTGGAGGTTCTGCTCAGGCTTTATAACACACTGGTGAGGCCTCATCTGGTGCCCTGTGTGCAGTTTTGGTGTCCAGGCTACAAAAAGGACATAACAGCACAAGAAAAGGTCCAGAGAAGAGCAACCAGGCTGATTGAGGGCTACAGGGGATGAGTGATGAGGAAAGATTAAAAGAGCTGAGCCTTTGCATCAGGGGTGCCCACACTTTTTCGGCTTGCGAGCTACTTTTAAAATGACCATGTCGAAATGATCTACCTACATTAAAAATGATTATATATACTGAGCATACTTTATACATAAAATATATGTTGTTGTACCTTGCATAACTGAATAACCTTTATGACACAATAACAATTCAATACATTTATGGTCACTACAGTTATTTGGATTTAATCGTCATGTGGGAAAAGGCTGACTCGCATAAATAAGTAGAGCCCAATAATTCAGTCAAGGAGCTTTTGAATTCAGCCGAGTGAAAAATGATGGCTGTCCGATTAACTGCGATTTTAGTTCCCTCTCATTTCTCTTTCTCAGATCGCTTTTCGGAAGGAAGTCAGTTTCGTAGTTTTTATGAACAGTTCGAAAATGCCTTTCCACATTTTCCTTCTTTGGAATAGCAATGATAGATTAACAGATCAGACAAATGCACTTTGATTGTGACATTGTGAGAAAAAAAAATCCTCTTCCAATTCCACATTCAGCCCATACCCTCCCCAAACAATTTTTTTTTTATCCATTCTTTACTCGGTATAAATTGGAAGGCTAACTAGATCACAGCTGGAATTTTGTAGTAGCTCACGTGTTTGATCGTGTGTGTGGGATGACCAGTGTGTTAGAAGAAAAGAGATCTCAGACTGCATCTCAATCAAGTGGCAAATGCCGTAGGGAGGATCTATGATAGACTAATGTTTAAAAAAAAATTTTTGGAATGCAATGTGTTCTACCAGCACTACCTTTGCAATCTACCGGTCGATCGCGATCAACATATTGGGCACCGCTGCTTTACAGTGAAAGCAAAAGGAGATGAAGAGGAGTTGTGACTGAAGTGTTTAAAATTATGAAGGGAATTAGTCCAGTGGATTGAGATTGTGACTTTAAAATGAGTTCATCAAGAACATGGCAGGGGACACAGTTGGAAACTTGTTAAGAGTAAACATTAGGAATGTTATGTGGGCAGTTTTGGTCTTCAGGCTACAAAAAGGACATAGCAGCACAAGAAAAGGTCCAGAGAAGGGCAACTAGGCTGATTTAAGGACTACAGGGAATGAATTATGAGGAAAGATTAAAAGAGCTGAGTCTTTACAGATTAAGGAAGAGGAGATGTGATTGGACTAATCCCCTTCATAATTTTGAAAATTTCAATGGACTGAGACTGTGAGAGCACAGGGACGGACACATTTGGAAACTTGCTAAGGGTAAGTTTTGCACACACATTAGGAAGTTTTTCTTCACACAGAGAACCACAGACACATGTAATGTGTGACCAAGGAGTGTGGTAGACAGTAGGACATTAGGGACTTTCAAAACCAGACCTGATGTTGTTTTGGAAGAAATAAGTGGATTGGAAAGGCGAGCTTTGTTGAGCTGGATGGCCTGTTGTCGTCTGGATTATTCTAATGTTCTAAGAAAAGAGTATATACTATGTTGGTAAATGTGATAAAATAAATACCCGTATGGAGTATTACAGACGACAAGAAGAAGCATTGGTATGCAAATACATAATTTGGAACAAAGTGACGTGAATCATAAAAAATGTACAATAAACTCATGTACAGGTATCAGTCTGTGATTTGCGCAGTAATGAATTAAGAGCTTTATCTCTTATATAAATCAGTCACAAGAGCGAGTGATCGAGTGATTCTTGTTTACTGACTGGCAGACACTGATGGCAGAAAAAAATAGTAGGGGTGGGGATACATGCTTTTAGAGAGATGTCTTTGAGGCAGTGCTATTTCTGAAAATGTTACACTTCGGGAAACATTACCTTTGTTAGTATTTCATATTATTGTGAGAAAATAGAAGATTTGTCTAGGAAATGTGTATATACATGTCTACAGTGGTGTGAAAAACTATTTGCCCCCTTCCTGATTTCTTATTCTTTTGCATGTTTGTCACACAAAATGTTTCTGATCATCAAACACATTTAACCATTAGTCAAATAGAACACAAGTAAACACAAAATGCAGTTTTTAAATGATGGTTTTTATTATTTAGGGAGAAAAAAATCCAAACCTACATGGCCCTGTGTGAAAAAGTAATTGCCCCCTTGTTCAAAAATCACCTAACTGTGGTGTATCACAGCTGAGTTCAATTTCCTGATTACTGCCACACCTGTTTCAATCAAGACATCACTTAAATAGGAGCTGCCTGACACAGAGAAGTAGACCAAAAGCACCTCAAAAGCTAGACATCATGCCAAGATCCAAAGAAATTCAGGAACAAATGAGAACAGAAGTAATTGAGATCTATCAGTCTGGTAAAGGTTATAAAGCCATTTCTAAAGCTTTGGGACTCCAGCGAGCCACATTGAGAGCCATTATCCACAAATGGCAAAAACATGGAAGAGTGGTAAACCTTCCCAGGAGTGGCCGGCCGACCGACCAAAATTACCCCAAGTGCGCAGTGACGACTCATCCGAGAGGTCACAAAAGACCCCAGGACAACGTCTAAAGAACTGCAGGCCTCACTTGCCTCAATTAAGGTCAGTGTTCACGACTCCACCATGGGAAAGAGACTGGGCAAAAACGGCCTGCATGGCAGATTTGCAAGACGCAAACCACTGTTAAGCAAAAAGAACATTTGGGCTCGTCTCAATTTTGCTAAGAAACATCTCAATGATTGCCAAGACTTTTGGGAAAATACCTTGTGGACTGATGAGACAAAAGCTGAACTTTTTGGAAGGCAAATGTCCCATTACATCTGGCATAAAAGGAACACAGCATTTCAGAAAAAGAACATCATACCAACAGTAAAATATGGTGGTGGTAGTGTGATGGTCTGGGGTTGTTTTGCTGCTTCAGGACCTGGAAGGCTTGCTGTGATAGATGGAACCATGAATTCTACTGTCTACCAAAAAATCCTGAAGGAGAATGTCCGGCCATCTGTTCGTCAACTCAAGCTGAAGCGATCTTGGGTGCTGCAACAGGACAATGACCCAAAACACACCAGCAAACCCACCTCTGAATGGCTGAAGAAAAACAAAATGAAGACTTTGGAGTGGCCTAGTCAAAGTCCTGACCTGAATCCAATTGAGATGCTATGGCATGACCTTAAAAAGGCGCTTCATGCTAGAAAATCCTCAAATAAAGCTGAATTACAACAATTCTGCAAAGATGAGTGGGCCAAAATTCCTCCAGAGCGCCGTAAAAGACTCATTGCAAGTTATCGCAAACGCTTGATTGCAGTTATTGCTGCTAAGGGTGGCCCAACCAGTTATTAGGTTCAGGGGGCAATTACTTTTTCACACAGGGCCATGTAGGTTTGGATTTTTTTTTCTCCCTAAATAATAAAAACCATCATTTAAAAACTGCATTTTGTGTTTACTTGTGTTATATTTGACTAATGGTTAAATGTGTTTGATGATCAGAAACATTTTGTGTGACAAACATGCAAAAGAATAAGAAATCAGGAAGGGGGCAAATAGTTTTTCACACCACTATATGTGGTGCAGAGGTTTAGTTTTTTAAGTGTTTTGAGAACACATTGAGATGTATTGAAAATCACACGTTGGTTCAAAATAATCTTAATATCAATTTAAGTCCATATCACCTATTCCCTGAATTAAACACACAAACTCCACTTGATAAGGACATGTTTTAATCTGTAAGATTCCTGATTCGGCGGTGTGGAGTATCTGACTCAGTGAAGGCTGCATTAACTGCTTAGTGAATTGGCGCACAGCATTTAACTACGAGGGATCCCACTGCCGAAGGTTACCTTTGTATTTTATATGGTAACTTTCCATAGGAAGTGTCATCCCAAGGCACTTTACTGGCCCAACTTTTCTCGCAATCTGAGAATTGGCAGGTCAGATCATTTAGAGATCACGTCAGCTGATTATTTGGAGCCTGGTATCTGACTTTGCCATTTTTACTTTCTCATATACAAAGGGTAGGGAAAGTTTTGTAATCGTCAAGAGTTTGATGAATCTCAACATTTTAGACCTCCCAGAGTCTGAAAATACCATTTTTTGAAATTTTATCTGTGTGTGTTAGGTACAAAATATAGATTTCTACAACAACAACATTTATTTCTATAGCACATTTTCATATGAATGATGGACCTCGAAGTGCTTTACATGATGAAGAAAAAGAAAAAAAAGACAAAATAAATAAGAAAATAAAATTAGGGAAGACTAATTAACATAGAATAAAAGTAAGGTCAGATGGCCAGGGAGGACAGAAAAAACAAAAAAAAAAAAAATCTGGTTGGAGAATTAAAAATAAAATCTGCAGGGGTTCTGAGGCCACAAGACCACCCAGCCAGCCCCTCTAGACATTCTACCTCACATAAATGACCTCAATCAGTTCTCATGGTATTCAGGGTTCACATGGAAGAACTTGATGATGACAGTCTTGTGGATTTCTGGCCTCTAATCCATCAATGGAGGGACATCACGGTGCTTTGATCAGGTGGTGGATCAGATATCAAATGCGGTACTCTGATCTAAGAGGATGAGAACAGATATACGGCCTCTGTCTGCATTTATCCACAAGTCATTTACTACTTTAACAAGCGCAGCTTCTGTACTGTGATTTTTAGAACATTAGAACATTAGAACACTCTGGACGAGAACAGGCCATTCAGCCCAACAAAGCTCGCCAGTCCTATTCACTTGTTTCCTCCAAGAAAACAAGTCCAGTTCTGAAAGTCCCTAACGTCTTACTGTCTACCACACTACTTGGTCTCTTATTCCAAGTGTCTATCGTTCTTTGTGTAAAGAAAAACTTCCTAATGTTTGTGCGAAATTTACCCTTCACAAGTTTCCAACTGTGTCCCCGTGTTCTTGATGAATTAATTTTAAAATACAAGTCTCAATCCACTGGACTAATTCCCTTCATAATTTTAATTCAATAATTTGTTCTGAAACATGTCAAGAATAGCAGGTTTATTGAGGTGGTCCTTTAGCTGCGTAATGGCTGCCTTCTCTAGGATTTTACTTAAGAAAAAGGGCTAAAATTTTCAAAAGCAGAGGAGTCAAGATTATTTTTCTTGAGCAAGAGTTTAACTACAGCAGTCTTAAGACAGTCTTTGAAGACCCCGTATCTAATGACGAGTTTTCTATGTCAAGAATACTATCAATTAGCACGCCAGATACTTCTTTGAAAAAACTTGTTGGTATTTGGTCAAGGACGCAGGTGGATGGTCTCAGTTGAGAAATTATTTTATACCAGTGAAGAATACACTTGACTTGAGCATTCCTAGTTTTCCTCCTCTTTCTCTGTACGCTTAGCATTCGTTTGCTCAGAGGTTGATCCACTTGCTCCTTCCTGAGCAGCTTTGCTTTTCTTCACCCTATCGGCTTGCTGTTTCTCTTCTTTCGTTGGCATCTTTTGGTGTTAAAATTGATTAAGTCACTGTTTGTGTTGCAATCGCTTAGTACATTTTTCTTAATTTTTCACTTATGCTGACACTTAAGTCTTCATTCTGCCTCAAGAATGATTTAAGATATGAAGGGGTAGGGGAAGTGATGATGAAGGTGGTAGGGATGAGAATGGCGCCTGTACACATGCACCGCATGGCCGCCCTTGCTTCCAAGAGTTGATTCTACAATAAAATAAAAATAAAAAGAGGAATAACTTTGGAGGTCAATTATCACCCCAAAAGCTGATAGTAGATGTCACACAGTATATGTGTACCAATTTTAAGGTCTGTAGGTCAAATGGTTTGTGAGCCACAGGTGAATTAAAATCCTGGAGAGACAAACAAACCGCCACGGTAGCGTATCCTCTTTAATGAAACCCCTGTGTGCGTCCAGGTGTCCGTGTGTGTGTCTTCTGGTGAAGTGCGCATGGGCAGGGCGGCTCGCGCATGCGCACTTCACCAGAAGACACACACACGGACCCCTGGACGCACACAGGGGTTTCATCGCACCGCACCCGGCCCATGCACATGCCACCGTTGACGCACACACACTGGAAGCTGGACACACAGTGAATGGCCTAGCCACGGCCGCGCATGATAAGAAATAAAGGACACCATTGCTGGGGAGAGTGCTGATTGGGTAGTCACGGCTTCGCACATAAAATCCGTTGCTGGGGAGATGCCACTCATACAATAATCAGCTGCACTCCAGCACAGATTAAAATACTTGCTGGGGAACTAAACAGTATTTGCTGGGGAGACGCCACGGGCACGAATATCAGCTACATGCCACACATTACATCAGTTGCTGGGGACACTATGCTGATTGCCCGCTGTTGTGGCAGAAAATTAAAGTCATATTACGGACATGAAAGCCAGTATTACTGTCAGAGAAAATTAAAGACACACGATATAGTGACGCATATTACAGCCACATACAAGCCAGTATTACTGTAAGAAAAAATGTTACAGACGTATCTACTAACAACATGAAACCCAAAAAAAAAGGACACGTCAAGTAGAACAAAAGACACAGACAATCAAATCCTATCTCCTGGAAGAACGGTCAGCTCAACAAGTAAACATCAACAAAAGAAAGGCTGAAAGGACAAAGAAAAATACGAGCAGATAGGTCGATTGAAGAAAAAGAAAATACTGTCAAAAAAACACTAAAAGAGAGAGACTCAGAAGAGCAAACCTTAGAAAAAGATGGCATTTACTTGCCAGAGCCAGCATTCAGCCACGGTCAGTTATATGTTGCATTATCAAGAGTTAGAAGTTATCCAGATGTTGTTCTCAAGGTTGTAGATGGTCCTGAACAAGGCAAACTGTTGCCAAACTCAGACAGAATATTTACAAGAAATGTTGTCTATAATGAAATTGTATAGAAAAATTAGAAAAATAGAAAATTTGGCCTAAATATCTTCTACAGATATTGTGTCTTACAGATTGATAGTTTTACACTAAGGCAATATTAATTGTACTTACTGTTTTGTCATATACGTTTCTATTTTATTTTTATTATTATTTTACTTTAGGCTTCTTGCAAAAATATTTTTGACAAAAAAAAATTAAGACAAGAAACAGAATAAGGTCAAGGTCCTTGCCATTTAATATCGACTGTTCCTACTAATGTTTATGCACTACTGTTCTAGCGCCCGTTATTGTAACAGGCTTAATGTCTAGTTATATATAAAGACAAATCGGGTAAATCTATCCTGATGAAAGAATTTAACTTGTTTATAATGGAGTACCAGGGTTTAAGAGGATCAGTATTGGGGAGATGTATTATATTATTATTATAGAGTACTTTGCCTTTTATTCATGCAGCTGCAGAGTCCGATTTATTCATACTTTTATAATGGAACATTAGAGCAATCTGGACGAGAATGGGCCATTCAGCCCAAAAAAAGCTCGCTAGTCCTATCCACTAATTTCTTCTAAGAAACCATCAAGTCGATATTTGAAAGTCCCTAAAGTCTTACTGTCTACCACACTACTTGGTTGGTCGCTTATTCCAAGTGTCTATCATTCTTTGTGTCAAGAAAAACTTCCTAATGTTTGCGCGAAATGTACCCTTAATGAGTTTCCAACTGTGTCCCCATGTTCTTGATGAACTCATTTTAAAGTCACCGTCTCGATCCACTGTACTAATTCACTTTATAATTTTAAACACTTCAGTCAGGTCTCCTCTTAATCTCCTTTAAAGGCTCAGCTCTTTGAATCTTTCCTCATAACTCATCCCCTGTAGCCCTGGAATCAGCCTGGTCGCTCCTCTCTGGACCTTTTCTTGTGCTGCTATGTCCTTTTTGTAGCTTGGAGACCAGGACTCCAGTTGAGGCCTCACCAGTGCATTATAAATAATAATAATTGTTCAGTGTATTATTAATTTGATTTGATTTGTTGTTGATGGTTCTTTCATCTCAGTCAGTCAGTCATTATTCAAAGTCTTTCAGTTTACTCCATATCTGAGTATACAAGAAAGTCGTGGGGGGACCACTCCCGAATTTGTGGCTTTCTATAGTAACCGTCTTCTCGGAGCATTTTCTGGGGTGCTGCACAAAAAAAAAAAATCCCATTTTCAAACCCACAGTTCAGTACAGTTCTGTAGTTTTACAGTTGCATTTTCCTCCAGTATGTTAAATGCTTGCTAATAAGTAGTTAGCAGTTCAAAAATAACAGCCACGCTTTCTTCTTCTCTCTCCTGTTCCGCCCCAGAGAACCTTTTATAATTAATCACAAGATTATGTTTCACTTGAGAGGTGCTTAAGTGTCATGTGTGTGTATGTGAAGTGAAGTGTTAACTGTCTGAGAACAAAGGAGAAAATAACAAATGCCTCTTGTGGCAGGTAAGTAAGAGAAGACCTTGAATGACCATTGAGATGCAGCTGCTACTTTCTTTAAAGTGGGAGGCTGAGGTACACTGGGAAGGTGAGTGCTGTGCAGAGTCGAGGCAGACCTCTGTTTTTCCCATTTGATTGTGGGGTTCGTCAGTGGGGTGTTTTTGCTGTTCAATGCTTGCATGGACTGGGTGTTGGGCAGGGGCGTGGGATCCAGCAGCTGTGGGGCATCTGTTGGTGAAGAAAGATTCACGGATCTTAATTTTGCTGACAATGCTGTGATCTTTGCGGCGTTAATGGAGGCTCAGATCGGGGCGCTCGAGAGACTGAGCGAGTAGTCGGAGTGTCTGGGCTTGCGAGTGTTCTGCATAAAAACCAAAGAGCCAGGCCTTTAATGACCTCTTGGGCACGGCCATCAGCAGTGTGTCTCTGCAGAGAGAGTGTCGATCTCGTTGAGAGGTTTACTGACCTCGGCATTGACATTCATGCGACTCTTCCTATGAAGTCAGTAGACAGATTGGGAGAGCATGGGGGGGTTATGAGGTCACTGGAAAGGGGTGTGTGGTGCTCCTGAAATCTCTGCAAAAGGGCGAAGGTCCACTTCCTGTCTTGATATATGATTGTGAGACATGGTCGCTATCCAGTGACCTGAGATGAAGACTGGCCTCCTTTTGGTACTGTGTCTCTCCAGAAAATCCTTGGGTACCATTGGTTTGACTTTTTGTTGTTCATGGAGTCCCAAATGAGGCACATTACCTGCATTGCGAGGGAGCATCAGTTACGGCACTACGGCCATATGGGCCAAGGGGTCGCCCACGTAACACCTGGCTGTGAGGGTGGGACTGGACCGTGTGTCTGCCTGGGGGGGTTGTCAACTGGGATCCCGAATTTTATCTTCATGTGGTGGGTGCGGCAACACGCTGTACAAGTGCATGCTCCCCAACCTGACTTGACTTGTATAACAAGAAAGCATGTCGACGTCTAAGGGGATGAAGACTTTCTATAGGCACTGCAGTAGACAACACTGTACAATATTATTACACTACTCACTGCACATGATCATCATTTTTGTAAAATATTTCAATAATGTGCAATAACCCAATAGTGCAATAGTTATTTATTCTTTCTAGCATTTAAATAATGCGCAATAACCCAATAGTGCAGTAGTTATTATTCTTTCCATATGTATATGTACAGTATATACTGTCGCAGAACTTTTTTGCAACGTTTTGCACCATTTGTTTATTTACTTGTTAATGTCCTACATTTATATCTGCGCTGAAGGAGCTGCGTTTAATCTCATTGTACATGTGTACAGTGACAATGAAAGCATTCTATTCTATTTTGAGTTAATTCTAACACATGCTGTCCCATATTTAGGCAAAGGCTAAACAAGCTTAGGGCCTCGTAAAATTTCCAGATTTTTTTTTTTTTGGCTGTTCAGATTTCAAAATTGGCCTTTTATGTGTACTATAGTGTTAAATATGTAATCAGTAAATGCATTCATCTGAAAATAACAGATTTTTTTCACTTTAAGAACCTTGCTATTAAATAATTTAAAGATCTGCTGGTGTACCTTTTTATTAACCAGGGGTCTCCAAGCTTTATGTATCTTTGGGTCTCTCCAAATCTAAAGTGGGGCCCCGATCACGTGGGAGGGAAGGACAGCTAGCTTTCTGGAAAAGTCTTGCATACCAGTAGCCTTGGAATTGAAGGATGGAAATATTCGGTCATTTTATTAGGTGGCCCAGTATAGACGTATGCTATAGAATGGCCGGTAGGGGGCACAGTTTGCCTGAGGTCTCCAGGACTGTGACTGTGTTTGTCTGTTCTGACTGTAGACACTCCACAGGTTTATTTTCCCCACTGATGCTGGTGACTGGAGTTTTAATTTTGCTCTCTTCAATTGCCAACTGGCCATAGCTCAGCAGTAACATCAGTGGAAAGATAAAGCGCATCCATTACGTAATTAGTCATTTGTATACTTTGTAATTGCATTTTCCCTGTGGACTTGTTGCAGGTCTTGTTGTGGAGAAATCTGAGAAATAACAAGCAGAGTCTTCAGAAAGGCAGTTAGAATTTAAGACTTTATTGCACAGCATAGACAACACTTGCAGCGCATATAAAGCCTGTGAGCCCCGAGTGTCCAGACGGTCATAACGGTCGATAACGTCCGCCATGTTGAACTTTCTTATTCATGGCCCCATCTTCACGAAATTTGGTTGGCGGCTTCCCTGCGCTAATCGAAACCAATGTACGTACTTATTTCAGGAGTATGACGCCAATGTCAGCCGCCATATTGAACTTTAAAACGTCACTAATTCTCCAACTTCCCGTGTAGGTAGAAGGCTGAAATTTGGCAGGCTCATTCCTCACAGCTTACTTAGAAAAGTTAAGCAGGTTTCATTTAGAAATTCTATGCGTAACGGTCATAACGGTTGACAACGTTTGCCATGTTGAACTTTCTTATTTATGGCCCCATCTTAATGAAATTTGGTAGGCGGCTTCCCTGCGCTAACCGAAACCGATGTATGTACTTATTTCAGTGGTATGATGCCACTGTCGCGCCATATTGAAGTTTCCAATGTCACTAATTCTCCAACTTCACGTGTAGGTAGAAGGCTGAAATTTGGTACTTATTTCGGTGGTATGAAGCCACTGTCGGCCGCCATATTGAACTTTTCAACGGTCTTTGTTACTTATGGGCCCATCTTCAACAAATTTTGTACGCGGGTTCCCAACGCTAACTGAATCCTACTTACGTACATATATACGCCCATAGCCTGCAGCTCGGTCACCGTGTGAGGCGGCGTTGGGTCCCCCATCCCAACGCCTCCCACGTTGTTGGCTGCTTGCCTATATAAGGCTGTCCGTCGCTCCGGTCTCTACATTCCCTTCCTTGCTTCACCACAGGATTCACGTCTCCCTGCTGATAACTACAGCCTTTTTATTTAATCCATGGCTTCTCCGCTGTTTTATTGTTCGTTTATTACGATTATAGTTATTGTGTAGGCATTTTAGACTTATTTTACATTGTTTAGGTACCCATTTCCTTTATCATTCCAACCGTTCCCCCATTAACATGTTGTCAGGGATGCCAGGGGCAACGACTCGGCCGGGACGCTGTGAGGGACCGGAAGATGGTCAGTGCCCACCCTGGATCACGTGGGGGCCACCTTCCTGGTTGCTCTGGGGGCCACAGGTACAGGGCATGAAAGCTCCACCCTGTAGGGGCCCGTGGTCACCGCCTGGGAAGATTTAGGACGGCACCTGGAGAGCTGCTGGAAGGACAGCCGGCACTTCCGCCACGCTGGGGCGTGGCCAGAGGAGGAATGCCGGGAACACCTGGGGCTCATCCGGGGACTGTTTAAAAGGGGCCGTCTCCATTCATTCAGGGCTAGAGGACGAGGCAAGAGAGGAGAGTGGAGGCGGCCCGAAGAAAGGCATTTGAGTGGCCAGGACTGTGTTGGGGTTTGTGCACTTGTGGACAGTGGGTCTTAGTGACCATATTTATTGTATATATTTTGTAAATAAAATACACTGTGTGCACAATTATTAGGCAAGTGAGTATTTTGACCATATCATCATTTTTATGCGTATATTCCAACTCCAAGCTGTATTAACTTGAATGCTTATTGGATTTAAGCACGTCAGGTGATGTGTATTTGTGTAATGAGGGAGGGTGTGGCCTAAGGAGATCAACACCCTATATCAAGGTGTGCAGAATTATTAGGCAGCTAGTTTTCCTCGGGCAAAATGGGCCAAAAAAGAGATTTAACTGACTCTGAAAAGTCAAAAATTGTAAAAAGTCTTTCAGAGGGATGCAGCACTTTTGGAATTGCTAAGATATTGGTGTGTGATCACAGAACCATCAAACATTTTGTTGCAAATAGTCAACAGGGTCGCAAGAAACGTGTTGAGAACAAAAGATGCAAATTAGCTGCCAAAGAATTGAGAAGAATCAAACGTGAAGCTACCAGGAACCCATTATCCTCCAGTACTTTCATATTCCAGAGCTGCAACCTACCTGGAGTGCCCAGAAGTACAAGGTGTTCAGTGCTCAAAGACATGGCCAAGGTAAGGAGGGCTGAAACCCAACCACCACTGAACAAGAAACATAAGTTGAAACGTCAAAACTGGGCCAAGAAATATCTGAAGACAGATTTTTTCAAAGGTTTTATGGACCGATGAGATGAGAGTGACTCTTGATGGACCAGATGGATGGACCTGTGGATCAGTAATGGGCACAGAGCTCCACTCCAACGTGGAGGTGGGGTACTGGTATGAGCTGGTATTTTTAAAGATGAGCTAGTTGGACCTTTTGCATTGAAGATGAACTCAAAATCAACTCCCAAACCTACTGCCAGTTTTTCGAAGACACTTTCTTCAAACAGTGATACAGGAAGAAGACCAGGATTTTTATGCAGGCCAATGCTCCATCTCTTGCATCGAAGTTCTCCACTGCGTGGCCAGCCAGTAAAGGCCTTAAAGATGAAGGAATAATGAGATGGCCCCCCTTCCTCATCTGACCTAAACCCTATCGAGAACTTGTGGGCACTTCTTAAACGCTAGATTTACGGGGAGAAAAACAATACACCTCTCTGAAGAGTGTCTGGGAGGCTGTAGTCACTGCTCCACAAAAAGCTGATTGTCAACAGATCAAGAAACTGACAGACTCCATGAATGGAAAGGCTTATGACTGTTATTGGAAAGAAGGGTGGCTATATTGGTCATTGATTGATTGATTGATTTTTTTTTAAATGTCAGAGATGTTTATTTGTAAATGTTGAGGTGTTTGTTTATTATTCTCACTATAACAGATGAAAATAAACAAGTGAGATGGGAAAATGTTCATTTTTCCTTTAGTTGCATAATAAATCTGCACACTAATAGTTGCCTAATAATTGTGCACATATGTATTCCCTGATGATTTTCACACTCACATTTCTGTTGTGAAACATTCAGGTTTTAGGTTTATTAACATTTTGGATTGACTGATAGCACTGTGTTTGTTCCATATTAAAATTAATCCTCAAAAATACAACTTGCCTAATAATTGTGCACACAGTGTACGTGTGGTGGTGAAGAACAACATGTCCGCCTGTCTGTGTCCGGGTCGGCTCCACAATTTTTATCGAGGTGATCACCATTGATCAAAGAACTGTTACTTACCGAGTGGTTTCCATGCCCAGAGATGGCGCCTGCCTTTTCCATTCTCTGTGTTACATATTGCACGGCCATATCAGGCTCACTCTTGATATCCGGAGGAACATTGTGTCTTATGTATTGAATGACTGGGACAGGTTCAAGGTGTGGACTGATGACGGTACAGGAGATAATTAGACTACACAGGAGCACTAGAAGAGTGAAATTCTTAAGCCCTTCACCTATGGTTCTGCATGTGACTTGATGGCTGCCGCTGAATTATTCGGTTGTCGCTTTCAAGTGTACCGAAATGGCCAAATATTTTACACCCTTCGATAACCGCCAATGCCTCTTAGACATCTTAGATTCACAGGTGACGATTTCAGTAGTGGACACTTTGATGTTTATGAATGTTTAAACTCTTAAAAGCTGGATGTGAAGTTATCGATGAAACCGGTTGTGTGCTTACAACACTTGACAGATGCCGAATTTCACTTCAACACAACAAATCCTGCAAATACTGTCGTAATTGAAACAAACCATGAAACTCAAACCGATTATGACAGCGGCAATCCAAGCTGTGAGATTTGAAACAAGATTACTGTTCACATGGCCAACTGTACGTTACATGCTTAAGAGTAAGCTCAGCGCACAGCTTGGTCATATTACAACCGGAGGGCCGAACTGACAATGTGGTACACAAAGAGATCCTTAACAAATAATTATTGGTATATTTTCCCTCAGTTTAAAAAGGTTTAATTTTCTTCTTAATAGAAATTTTAAGGCAGTACTTCGCGACTGCGAATCGCGGGTATGTTGCTAGTGTTTTATACGCTACTTTTTAGATGGGTGCAGAATTGGCTCAGACACAGGAAGCAGAGGGTGATGGTGCGAGGAACCTCATCAGAACTGGCCGATGTTAAGAGTGGTGACCAGCAGGGGGCAGTGCTAGGGCCGCTGCTATTTTTAATATATATAAATGATTTAGATAGGAATATAAGTAACAAGCTGGTGAAGTTTGCAGATGATACCAAGATAGGTGGATCAGCAGATAATTTGGAATCCGTTATATCATCACAGAAGGACTTGGATAGCATACAGGCTTGGGCAGATTTGTGGCAGATGAAATTTAATGTCAGTAAATGTAAATTATTACACATAGGAAGTAAAAATATGAGGTTTGAATACACAATGGGCGGTCGGAAAATCGAGAGTACACCTTATGAGAAGGATTTAGGAGTCATAGTGGACTCCAAGCTATCAACTTCCAATCCGTGTTCAGAAGCCATTAAGAAGGCTAACAGAATGTCAGGTTATATAGCACGATCTGTGGAGTACAAGTCCAAGGAGGTTCTGCTCAACCTTTATAATGCACTGGTGAGGCCTCATCTTGAGTACTGTGTGCAGTTTTGGTCTCCAGGCTACAAAAAGGACATAGCATCACTAGAGAAGGTCCAGAGAAGAGCGACTATGCTGATTCCAGGTCTACAGGGGTTGAATTATGAGGAAAGATTAAAAGAGCTGAGCCTTTACAGTTTAAGCAAAAGAAGATTAAGAGGTGACATGATTGAAGTGTTTAAAATTATGAAGGGAATTAGTACAGTGGATCGAGACTTGTATTTTAAAATGAGCTTATCAAGAACACGGGGACACAGTTGGAAACTTGTTAAGGGTAAATTTCGCACAAACATTAGGAAGTTTTTCTTTACACAAAGAACGATAGACCACTTGGAATAAGAGACCAAGTAGTGTGGTAGACAGTAAGACGTTAGGGAATTTCAAAACTCGACTTGATGTTTTCTTGGAGGAAACAAGTGGATAGGACTGGCGAGCTTTGTTGGGCTGAATGGCCTGTTCTCGTCTAGATTGTTCTAATTCTAATTCTAATTAAGAGCTTACCCTTTACTCACACAGGCAAAGGCCTTACATGCAGTTTGTTTTGTCTTAACAAAGCTCGGCTCCTGCATTTCTCAAAATAAATTTTGCCTGCTTGCTTCCTCAGAGAGCACGGTGACCTTGTCTCACAGCTTAACACTCAGAAACACAAAAACAAAGCAAGTAAGGAGGACAGGCAGGCAAGAGGCCTCAGTCTCTAACAAAATAAATGGTGTCCTTTTAAAGTTGATTCATAGCTAAGAGCACAAAAACTAATAATGCAGCGCATTGATCCTTGATCAGAATTCTCAACAGTCTCTGAGCCCACACTCAGTGAAGGGTGCTTTACAAAAATAAAGTGAATATTTCATGAAAACAAACGTGTATGTCTCCTTGGTAGACTTATCAGGTAATTCTCCATATTAATAGCACTCTGCAATGGCACCCAATCCCAATCCCGCTGGTTTATTCCGAAGTAAACACTACCGTATAGCCTTGAGTGAGTCACTTCACCTGATCTTAATTTGCATTGCGATGGAAATGATCGTCCTGTGCACTTGGGATTTGTAAGTGACTTTGCATGAAAGGAACAGCAAAATATAAATTCATGTAAATATGACCCTTCTGCGCCTGCTGCCATTTTCCTGTTTCCCAGCATTTGTCAGGGTGGCTCTGGGGTGGATGGCATCTGTAGTTGTTTGACGTGGGGAGTAAATACTTTGCGGCTAATGGGCAAAGTTTTCTCCTTTTAGACGCTTGAGAGTTTTGAACGGTTTCAGAGGAACTGCAAATTCACCTCATCAGGTGATCAGAAAAACAGCCCCAATGCATAACGTCTCCTTCTCCATGCTTGACTGTGGAGATGGTGTTCTTTGGGTCATACTCGGCATTTCTCTTCCTCCAAACACGCCATAGAGTTTGATTTTGGTTTCATCTGATCATAGCACTTTCTCCCAAGCTGTAATAAGAATATAAGTTTAATGTCACTGTGCTCTGTACAATAATTATTGTATAAATCCACTCACATGTACAGGCCAGGCCAAAGTTAGCACACAGGGGCTCTCGGCATTTAGAACTGCTAAGCAAGCATTTGAAGAGAGAAGGTACAACTACAAAAATGGACATTGTACTATTTCTGTATGTTAGAGATGAAATGGAGTCCTCTCCTTCCCTTGTTTGGAACCGAAGTAAGGGCCTGCACGTGGAGAAGACAGTATAAAGGACTTGGACAGCACCCAAACACTTTGAAGCCGACGGACGGATGGTTGATTTCGTCATCCGTCCTGAAAACCCTTCCAGCGCAGCAACGAAAAATGGCAGACTGTATAGCTCAAGATCCCACCTTGTTATTGTCTTGCTATTGGTTTCCCGTCTGTAATGCCGCGTAAATCGTCAGTAAAGAAAGCCAAGTTATTTTCTCTTATGTGATTTTTACCGCTGTATCACTGTGGGAGGGATATCACCTTTTAATATCATATCTATATAGTTTTCGGTTACTTGAAATGCCGCAGTTACAAAAGAACTTATTCCAACTAGGGAGCTATTGCCCCTAAAAGGGGCACAAGCCTTCTCTGAATCATTTAGATGTTCACTGGCAAACTTAAGACGGGCCTGTACGTATGCCTTCTTGAGTAGAAGGAGATTTCAATCTGTTATGGCGTAGTGTGTTACCAATGGTGTTCCTGGTGACTGTGGTGGTCCCAACTGCCATCAGATCATTAACAAACTCCTACCATGTAGTTTTGGGCTGATCCCTCACCTTTCTCATCATCATCCTCCCCTTATGAGGCAAGATCTTGCATGGAGCTCCAGACCGAGGGCAATCAATAGTCATTTTATATTTCTTTCATTTCCGAATAATCACACCAACAGTTGTCACTTTCTCACCAAGCTTCTTGCTAGTGGTCTTGTAGCCCATTCCAGCCTTGTCCCTGAGGGTCCTTTGACAGCTCTTTGGTGTTGCCTGTGATCCAAGGCTAACAAACTGGTAAAACTGACACATTTTGCGAACAAGCCTGATGTTTATTCGGCAGCAAATTCATAATACTGTTGGATTCTGCTCTGTATTTGTAATATTTCTATTGTATTGGAGTTCTGTGTATTGTATTGTATTGTATTGTATTGACCCCCCTTCCTTTTGACACCCACTGCACGCCTAACTTACCTGTAAAGGGGTCTCTCTTTGAACTGCCTTTCTCGAGGTTTCTTCCATTTTTTCCCTACAAGGATTTTCTTGTCTTCTTAGAGAGCTGAGGCAGGGCCTGTTAAAGCCCATTGCAGCACTTCTGGTGTGATTTCTGGTCTATATAAAAATGAATTGTATTGTAAATTCTTCTTTATTTTTTCCTAACTGAAAATCTGAGCTACTTGACTTAATGCAAAACTCACTCACCTTCCAAACTTGAACCAGCTGCGCTCATTTTAATCAAAGGACACAATAAGAAGGTCTGAGTTCATTACTGCAATTCCTTTTTCTCAGTTTATTGCTTTCTTTAAAGGTGAAATTGTCTGTCTTCTGTCTCGGATAAAGTCTGCTAGAAGTTAAATTGAAAGAGGGCATGGCACTAGCTGAACTACTGCAATACCTTGTGTAAAGGAGCGCCACAAGTAAATTAGCGTAAAGCTTAGACAAGCAGCCAGTGGAAAAGAAAATCCTTTTGATTTTTTGTGATCAACCAGTTTACCAATCAAGCCTTTTGTTTGAAAATCATCTGATTTTAGATCACAGGAGGAGAGTTTGGGAGCCTGCACTGATTACAGTGCCCACCACACGGCAAACCACCTGGACTGAGATCTGAGTGCAGCCATGCAACAAGTGACACCTCCGCACCACACTGATAAATGTGAGGTGTTTTTTTTTAGTTTTTTTTAAAACATTGGCTAGAGTGCCAATACTGCCATCAATGCCCAAGTTGTCCCTGCAAGTTGGAGGACCTGCTTGCAGATTAACGTCTGTCACACACGTGCACATGGGGGGCTTGAGTGACGGCAGTTCTGAGGCATGCCGGGAGCTGGCAGAGTGCACTGACTCTCTTTCTGTCTTTCCTGTAGACCATTCGTGGGAGATTCCATCTGGCTCTCTTGACGTCACTTCTGGGACC
Organism: Polypterus senegalus; assembly: GCF_016835505.1. NCBI lineage: Eukaryota > Metazoa > Chordata > Cladistia > Polypteriformes > Polypteridae > Polypterus > Polypterus senegalus. Next base: position 141,509,195 of record NC_053167.1, on the reverse strand, counting down.
GAGCCAATGGAAAGAGACCTTACCGGCTCCGGCCCATGTGACGTCACATCCGGGCTCAAACCAATGGCTAAAGAACATGAGTCTGATCCTTATGACCTCACTTCCTGTCTTCCCCTTTAAAAGCCTGTCCCTTTTCCCTAAATCCCCAAAGTGTTTTGGACTCATTTGTATGCACATCAGTGCTGTTTAATTTGAGAAAAAATGACTTTGCAGCTGGGATACCAGAATATATGGGTGGCTGCCCCAAACCTTTATCAGAGTATGTCTCGTTATTGTGATAGGTCATACCCAGGAAGGAGCAGTGGCAGGTTAAGGGCCTTGCTCAAGGGCCCAATGGAGTAGAGTCACTTCTGTCATTTATGGGATTTGAACCGGCACAGATCCCTAGCCACAGAGTCACCACTCCACCCGTGATTTAGATCAGCGGCTGGTCAGTCGGAGCATCACAACTGCAGCCACACTGTTCCTGGAAAAATCATGTGACATAAACATGCAGTCCAATTGGCTGTCCAGCAGTGCTTCTGAAATGCAGACCCTTCCCCTGTGTTTTCTTGGCAGTCTCAGCACGAGCAAGTGAGCGATGGGGAGCAAAGCTGTACGTTTTTATGATTTAAGAAAGGTGAACACCTGCAGTTGAAAGTGTTTGAGCAGCAGAGTGTTTCAACGGATAAAGTAAATGCTATAAATAAAAGTACGAGCATTACAATGGGTTTGAAATGTGCTTGTTTGAATTCTCCTATCTTTTTAGCTGGCTGCTTTCAAGCTCTGAGAGGTTTGTTAATGGGTTTGCCAGGTGATCGTCATTAATCCTACTTAAAGAGGTTGTTTTACTTCATCATCAATGGGCCATCCATTCTCATGTGATACGGGGAGACGTAAAGATCTTTCTGAAGATGAAAAGCATGAAATAGTGCAGTGCCTTGCAAAAGGCAGGAAAACGATTGAAATTCATTGAAAACTGACGAGAGAACATCAGACTGTGAAAAGATTTGTGAGTGACTCAGAGCACAGACAAATTCAGTCAGAGAAATGCTAATTAAATCCCATGTCACATTAGATGAATTTTCTAGCCGTTTTCAGTCGTAGTCTTCATTTATGTAATGTAATGTAGTCAGTCGGAGGCAGTTGGCAGTGCGCTCCTGTGAAGCTGATCGTCTAAAGTGACGCGACCAACAACTGAGGGGTGGGCTATGTGGGCAGGAGAGCTGACAATCAAATGAACCAACGGAAGTTCATCCAGAAGTAGAATGTAGTGACAAGGAAATTAGGAGTACTTATCTTTAGAACCTTTATAAATACACTATACTGTATTGCCAAAAGTATTGGAACCCCCCAGGTGTTCCGATCACTTCCATGGCCACAGGTGTATAACATCGAGCACCAAGGCATGCAGGCCATTTCTATGGGCCACTCTCAGGAGAAACTTGGTGAATTCAAGTGTGGCACCGTGATAGGATGCCACCTGTGCAATGAGTCCATTCATGAAACTTGCTACCTCGCTACTAAATATTCCACGGTCAACTGTCAGTGGTATTATAACAAAGTGGAAGCAATTGGGAACAACAGCAACTCGGCCACAAAGTGGTAGGCCACATGAAATCATCGAGCGGGGACAGCGCAAGCTGAGGTGTGCAGAAGTCGCCAACTGTTTGCAGAGTCAATAGCTACAGACCTCCAAAAGCTCAAGAACAGAGCAGCGTAGAGAGAGAGCTTCATGGGATGAATGGGTCTCCATGGCCAAGCAGCTGCAGCCAAGCCTGACATCACCAAGTGCAATGCAAAGCCTCGGATGCAGTGGTGTAAAGCCCACCGCCCACCACTGGACTCTCGAGCAGTGCAGACGTGTCCTCTGGAGTGACGAATCACACAACCGATGGACGAGTCTGGGCAGGAGAACGGGACTCGCCTGACTGCATTGTGCCAAGTGGAAAGTTTGGTGGAGGGGGGCATTATGGTGTGGGGTTGTTTATCAGGATTTGTGCTCGGCCCCTTAGTTCCAGTAAAAGGAACTCTTAATTCTTCAGCCGACAGAGCCATTTTGGACAATTTCATGCTCCCAACTTTTGTGGGAACAGTTTGGGGATGGCAACATAACTGCACACACACCAGTGCACAATGCAAGGTGCATAAAGAAATGGAGGAGCGAGTTTGGCAGCCTGACCTCAACATGACAGAACACCTTTGGGAGCGGTCACTGCGAGCGAGCCAGGCCTTCTCGTCCAACATCAGTGCCTGACCTCACAAATGCTCTCCTGGTCACAAACTCCCATCAACACACTCCTACACCTTGTGGAAAGCCTTCCCAGAAGAGTTGAAGCTGTTAGAGCTGCAAAGGGTGGGCCGACTCCATATTAAAGCCTACGCGTTAAGAATGGGATGTCATTAAAAGTTCATGTGTGTGTAAAGGCAGGCGTCCCAATACTTTTGGCAATAGAGTGTAGAAGTGAAGCTTGTCTGTTTGATGCCTCGTATTTTACATACCATAATACCATCATTCATGCATTCATTCATTCATTCATTCATTCATTCATTCATTCATTCAGTCTGTGTCTGTCAAAAAGAAGTACAGGCCCAGAGACTTCTGCCGAACTCGTTGCAACTGTTAACCCTTAATGTGTCGCTCCGTCGGGCAACATGCCATTGGCTGTCAGGTAAAGGAGTAAGCATTGACTGCAGCAGAGGATTGGCGCTCATCTGGTAAATGGGCTGCGATTTTCAGTCATGCGAGTTTGACTTGGTGCAGCGACATGTTTAGCAATTACGATCAGCAAATCTGACATACCCCAAAAGAAAAAGTCACATACAGTAATGTGACATTAGCTTAAAGGATAAGTTTGGTCTTTTTTTCAAGTTATTTACACACAAACAATGCTTTTTATAAATTAAAAAAAAACAATTTTTGTAGGGGTGGACTACCTCACTGGGCATGTCAAACTATGTGACCAAGGGTCATGGGAGTGCATTGCTGACTGATTCCGACTCTAAGGTTTGTAAAAAGGCGCTATATATGCGCCCGACCTGACACCGAGGCACACCCCGTAATCCCCACAGGCGCAACACAGTCCCAAGTGTACAAGCACATCCAAACACACCACGCACTTTCTTCTCCTTTCTCTTCTACCACCACTCCTCCAAGCTTTGTCCTCCTCCTCCTGACTGTGGCCAATGAGTGGTGGTCGCTAGCTCCCTTTATTGGGTACCCAGAAGTGCTGCAGGTGCTTGATTGCTGACATCCTGCTGCACTACTGGGTGTGCCGAAACCAGTGCCCAGAAGAGTCCAGCAGCTCCGGCTGCAGCCCTGGTGTCGCCTGCGGAACCCAACAGGGCTTCACAACACTCCAACCCCCATGAAGCCCTGCGGGAGTCCGAGGCACCGCTGCAACCCAGAGAGGCTGCCATCTAGCGTCCTGGGGGAGATATTGGGTTTCCCATGCTTGCTCCCCTGGAATGTATGCTGCAGGGGCGTCTTGGCCATCCGTCACAGGTTATTTAAATGAACTCTGACACGGACAATTATGTAGCATAACAGCGCTTTAATGTGTTTCCTCCTTTAGTCACATTAGTGCTGCTAAAAATCACAATTCACTTCTTTTGACACTCCTTCATTAAGTGGCCACAGGGACACATCACGACTTGCCGTAAGATCTTATAAATGAAGGATACAACTGAAAACCACTGGCAAACTAGCGTGACAGCATGTTTACAGACACCCACCCGTGTAGGCACATGGAGAATGTGTGAGCTCCACAGAGCAGAGAGACCAGTTGTGCTGGATTCCAACACGGCCTCCTGGCACTGACCGCGTGTGCGTGCGTGTGTGTGTGTGTCACAATGTCCTTTTACAATTTCCAGGATGATGCCGTGCTTATGCCAGTCCTTTTCTCAATATTCCTATCTCTTTCAGATGCAGACATTCAGCCTGCCGTTTCCATGTACAACAGTGCAGAACCTGACCAGCGGTGTGGCAATCGCCCACGTTCTTCACCAGATGTAAGTATGGCACACTTCCTTTTCAGCAAATGCATCTCATCCGCACTACTGCTTACATGACTATCATTCCATTTTGCCATTCCTTAATATGAAAAGCATCCTTTACATGACATAACTGATTGGAATTTTTGATCTTGTAAAAAAAAAAAAACTAACTGAGCAAATTATTAGGAACAGCTGCACCCCTGCTTCTCCATGATCAGCCAATCAAGTGGTAGCGGCACAATGCTTAAAATCATGCAGGGACACGAGTTCTAGAGCACGTTTTCATACAAATGATGTCGTGCTTTACAAGATGAAGACAGAAAAATATAAAAATAAGATTAGGCAATACTAAGTAACAAAGAGTAAAGTAAGGTCTGATGGCCAGGAGGACAGAAATAAACAACAAAAAAAAAAAGGGCTGGAGAAAATAAAAACAAAATCTACAGGGGTTCGTAGGCGACAAGACCACCCAGCCCCCCTATCATTAATGATCTCAATCAGTCCTCATTGTTTTCAGGCTTCACTTGGAAGAATTAGATGATGATGATGGTCATGTGGACCTCTGGCCTTTAATCCATTGATGTAAGGACTGCATGGTGCCCTGATCAGGGAGTGGTGGCGCAGATCACCACTACAGAGAACCAGAAAAAGAACAGCAGAGAAAGTAGGGATTGTGCTGCCACGTTAGAAATGATAATTAAATGCATGTACTGAATATCAGGGTTACCCTAAAATTAAGCTATGAGAGAGCCATTTTTAAATAATGAGTTTTTAGCAGTTTTTTAAAGTCCTCCACCGCATTAGCCTGGTGAATTTCTATCAGTCAGCTGTGCCAGATTTGGGGTGCATAACATCAGAAGGCCGTCCGCCTCACCACTTTTAAGTTTAGCTCTTGGAATTCTAAGACTCTCATTTGAAGATCTATGGTTACGATTTGGAGTGTAAGATGACAGACATTTTGAGATAGAGGATGGAGCAGATTATTTAAGGCTTTGTAAACTATAAGCAGTATTTTAAAGTCAGTTCTAATGGCACTTTTCCATAGCATAGTACGACACAGCACGGTTCAGTACAGCTCACCTTGGTTCGGCTCAGTTCGGCTCGGTTTGCGTTTCGACTGCAGTTTAGTACCGCTTTAGAGTGGGCGGGATTAACCACGTGTTGTTATAGTTGCGCCGCCTCTACTGCCGTGACACCGTGGAACTTTTACAACAACACGCAGACAACGACAACACTTTAGCTCGACGACGCGCAGCGGTAAGCATCTAAAAAAAGCACATCACTAGCTAACTTTTATCACTGTTGCAAAGCATAAAATGAACTTAACTGTCAGTGTAACATTAAAATGCTGATTCTGTATATTACAGATCTTCCACATTTTGCAAAAAAGTCGCCGCAACAGACCATCTGTTTGGACATTTAACCGTGCCTCAGAGTGGTGGGATGTGATTGTTCCCGGTTTTACAAACACTCAGTGGCTGGAGAACTTTCGAATGTCTGAAGAAACATTCATCCACTTATGCAACAAACTGCGTCCAGTGATGGAGAGACGAGACACAAACTTCCGCGTGTGTGTACCTTTAAAGAAAAGAATAGCCAGTGACGCAGTAATGACGATTTTCTCCGGCCAATCAGTGACGGGTAACCAGAGTAGTGACTCTAAGACTGGCATGAAGTGCTCAGATTTTCTTTTCCTAGTTAAGATTGTGGCAGCTCCATTCTGCACTCGTTGTAACCGATTTGAGGTCTTTATTGAGTGGTACTGAGAGGAGTGCATTACAGTAATCTAGTTGACTTAAAAACAAGAGCGTGAACTCATTTTTCAGCCTCTTGCAAAGTTATATGGAATCTCATTTTTGCTGTATTTCTTAAGTGAAAATATGTGATTTAACATTTAGGGGAAAGGGAGAAAAAAAAAATACAATCTCTGTGATTTTGACCATGGCATGATTGTTGGTACCAGACGGCCTTGTTGGAGAATCTCCGGAACTTCTGACCTCCTGGGATTTGCACACCAAACAGTCTTTAAAGTTTACTCAGCTTAGTGCAAAAAGCAAAAAAAAAAAAAAATAAAACAACTTCCGCTGAGGGCCTGTTCTGTGGATGGAAACGCCTTGTTGATGAGAATGGCCAGACTGGTTTGAGCTGACAGAAAGGCATTACAGTGCGGTGAAGCTAACAACTGTTCTTTTGCATTCAAATTTTTTTTTGCCAAATTGTATTTGAATAGTGACATATTATCTGGCAGCCGTAGTGTCTGTAGGTAGCCCCTAGGGCAGAGTTTCACAAATGTTTTTCTGTGTTGGCACACTTTTTGTAACCAATAACATCCCAGGGTACACTATTATTTTACCAACCAAAAAACACATTATATCACCATTCGCAGATAAAGCACTTATTGAGCACTTTTGTGGCATCTCCCAGCTGTTTTGTCCCTTTGCCTACCTCTCTCTGATTAAAATTAAAATCTCTTGATTGCCTATTATCTACCAGCGCTTTGAGACTTGCTGACAGCCATACATCCAGGCAGATGGACTCTAGCAGCTAGGAGACATGCCCGAGGTGCTCTAACATACTGATCATGGAGCTGCTTTTATGCCAGCTTCTCCAGGTGGTCCTGTCCTCCTCAGATAGGTCTTGACCACCTGTGGAGCTTTTCCCTCTCGGGCTGAGACTCAGGTGCTCAGCACTATTACAGTATTTCCGCAGCACAACTGGTAGCTCTCACGTTGCTGTGACACACTGGTTGAAAAACACTGACCTAGGGTGTTACCAAGGCTTTACACTCTGCTGCCATCTCCACAACCATGACTAGGTTAGTGCATAACAGCTGGCACCAACTACAGGTAAGGTTGGTGCCAAATCTGCATTGCTTCGGTTTCTAGCAACATTAAGAAACATGATATCTTGCAGACCGAGACAACGTTGGCAGTTGGCATGTATGTCACTGGCTAGGCATCTCTTACGACATGAGTCTATGCTGGTGATGCCTGCAGACATCAAGGCTTAAATCCTAAAAGGGAAAAAGGATGCGTTCTAGTGTGCCTTGTAAAGCATCTTGTCATGTATGTCTAGGACGTGCTACAAATAAACATTGGTTGCTTGATTCTTCCGTTGGTTTTTTGCAGAGATCCTGCCTGGTTCAGTGAAGCCTGGCTGAGTCGAATTAAGGAGGATGTCGGTGACAACTGGAGGCTGAAGGTGAGGCTGCCCATTCACGAATACTGACCCCTTCTGTGTAGGGTCTTGCTGCTTGTAAAATTCTTTCTTTTGATCAGGTCTTTAGAGTGGTGTTTGGATTTCCTAATATCTTTCAAAATGTAAAAAAAAATGACTTATTTGTAACTCAAGAGCTGTCTGTCGTATTTATTATTATTATTATTATCATCAATGGTGTTTTTATCAGAAAAACTGTGGTGGGGCTATCCCAAAAGTTTCATAGTCACATAAACTAACTTCACTAATAATGTGAAACCCCAGTTTTTCTAAGGACTCATGAAACACACAGATCTTCGCACATTTCATGTCATAAAATAATTCGAATCACACAATGGGATGCTGGTGCCTGGTTTATCTCAACTGGCATCACATCATTGTAATTCCAGACACTGTCATCACCTGATCAAATACAGCCACAGAGTTTTAATTAAACAATACAAAAAATGTGACAGCATTGCAGTCACCAGCCACTTTAGTGAGTCAATTGGTTATGAACAGCCTTAAGTTAAAATGGCAACACTTCAAGTTTGGAATCAAATGACAGAACATACACACAGAGTGCAACTCACACACAAGTAGCAATAACCACCGTGTGAACAAAATGAAAACAGAAACCAGTTAAAAAAAAAAACAATAGAGACATCATCATCATCATCTTCATCTTCTTCTTCTTCTTCTTCTGGCTGCTCCCGTTAGGAGTTGCCACAGCAGATCATCTTCTTCCATGTCTTTCTGTCCTTTCCATCTTGCTGTGTCACACCCATCACCGGCATGTCCTCTCTCGCCATATCCATAAACCTTCTCTTAGGCCTTCCTCTTCTTCTTCCCTGGCAGCTCCATCCTTAGCACCCTTCTCCCAATATACTCAGCATCTCTCCTCTGCACATGTCCAAACCAACACAATCTCTCCTCTCTGACTTTGTCTCCCAACCATACAACCTGAGCTGACCCTCTAATGTCCTTATTTCTAGTCCTGTCCATCCTTGTCACATCCAGTGGAGACCTTTAACTCTGCCACCTCCAGCTCTTTCTCCTGCGCCACCGTCTCGAACCCATATAACATAACTGGTCTCACTGCCGTCCTGTAGACCTTCCCTTTCACTCTTGCTGATACCCGTCTGTCACAAATTACTCCTGACACTCTTCTCCATCCTGCCTGTACTCTCTTCTTCACTTCTCTTCCACAATCCCCATTACTCTGTACGGTTGATCCGAAGTATTTAAACTTATCCAGCTTCACCAGCTCTACTCCTTGCATCCTCACCATTCCACTGACCTCCCTGTCATTCACACACATGTATTCTGTCTTGTTCCTACTGACCTTCATTCCTCTCCTATCTAGAGCATATCTCCACCTCTCCAGGGACTCCTCAACCTGCTCCCTACTCTTGCTAAAGATCACAATGTCATCAGCAAACATCACAGTCCACGGGGACTCCTGTCTAATCGTGTCTGTCAGCCTGTCCATCACCATTGCAAATAAAAAAGGGCTCAGAGACGATCCCTGATGTAATCCCACCTCCGTCACTCCTACTGCAGTTCTCACCATGGTCACACTTCCCTCGTACTTATCCTGTACAACTCTTACATACTTCTCTGCATTAGAGACAGCATCATGAGTGGGAAATGAAGATGGTCCTCATTTCATTGCAGAAAATATGAGGATGTAGCCTTCAATCCTAACCACTAGACTTGAAAGTTTGGGTCACACATGGGCACAGGCAGCCAAAGGTAAACTGAAAACACTGCAGGGCCAATAGGACCAGCACCATAAGTGAGATATGAAGATGATCCTTATTTTAATGCCGAGAATAAGAGATGCTAGCCTTCAGACTAGAGTGGAAAGTTCAGGTTCCACATGTGCACAGACAGCCAGTGGTATACGGAGAACACTGAAGGGCCAATAGAATCAGTGTCATGACATGGAAACAAAGATGGAGCTCCATTTCAGTGCAGACAATATGTCGCTGTTGCCTTCAATCTCGACCACTAGACTGGAAAGTTCAGGTCACGCATGCGCACAGACAGCCAGCAGAAAACTTAAAATGCTTCAGGGCCAATCGAGACAATGCCATGAGTGGGAATCAGACTTGAACTTTCAACATAAAAACAATTACACATACTACAAAAAACCAAGAAGAAATTACGTTGAACCTGTGGTAGAAAACGCAAAACATTGCTTAAGAAGACCAAGCTTCAGGTTGTTCTAAACATTTTATCAATATATTCAATTACTGACGGAACATTGTAACTTTCATTGCTCTTCTGTTGGCCTGTAATACAGAAATGCCACTGATTGTAATAATCAGAGTCGCATAACATTCTTTTCACCTCATTTGCTTAGACCCGCCCACAAGGGGACTGACCTCACCCTGATTAAACCTGTAGGGTACAGTCTGGGCATTGACTGCTGTTGTAAATGTGTCTTTACTTGTCTCTTTTTCTTCTTATTTTTCAGGCAAACAACCTTAAAAAAATTTTGCAGTATATTGTTGATTATTACAATGAGGTAAGTGTCTTTCTGTCTTCTGTGTGACACAGGTTGTCTGCAAAATGGATGATAAACAAGTTCAAGTTCAAGCACTTTATTGTCATTGTGTAACACAACAAAATGACTTTTTGTGATGGCTACAAGGTGCATTTAAAGAAAAGTCAAATAATTCCAAATATGTCGTATACAGTGTTAAGTGATCAAGTAACCAGAGCAAATTATTATTGCTCAAAGTATAGCAGCGTAAATTGTTGTTGCACCTGTTAATGAATAGTACATTACATATTATATATTGTATTACATTAGTATATTGCACATTACCAATATAGCTTATTGCACATGTTCAATTAAAAATGATCTCAGACTGAGGAGATTCAGAGTTCAGAAAGTTTATGGCAGATGGGAAAAAGCTCTTTTTTAGTTTGTTTGTGCGTCCACGGATTGACCTAAAGTGTCTGCCTGACGGGAGGAGCTCAAACAAAGAATTTCCAGGATGAGTTTTGTCCTCGAGAATGTTTTTGGCCCTTCTCACACAGCGAGTCTTATACGAGAGTTCCAGTGATGGCAGTTCAGTCCCAATAATGGCCTCTGCTCTTTTTACGACCCGCTGCAGGGCTTCTTTAGCAGCCTTGGTGCAGCTGTTGTACCTGCAGGCCATCATGCAGTTAGTTAAGATGCGCTCTATACTTTAGTGCATCTACAGAAATTAACCAGCAGCTTCTGGGGGAGGTCAGCTCTCCTTAGCTTCCTGAGAAAATAGAGGTGTTGTTGTGCTTTGCCTGCTCTAGCCCAGGACTGGTCTTCTGAGATGGTGACTCCTAGAAACTTAAAGCTGGAAACTCTCTCCACAGCATCTGCATTGATTGTTATCGGACTGTGATTGTTTTTTTTAGTGGTCCTAAATTCCAGAATCACTTCTTCAGTCTTTTTGGTATTGAAGACCAGGTTGCTGGTGTTGCACCATGCTGTCTGATTCTGAACCTCTTCCCTATATGCAGCTTCATTCTTGTCTGTTATAAGCACGATGACAGTCGTATCATCTGCAAATTTAACAATAATGTTTGATTAGTGGATAGGTTGACAGTCATGGGTGAAGAGTGCATAGAGAAGGGGTGAGATTGATCAAAGTAGTCATTGAAAAAGTCATTGAAGTGCAGATTATTAATTTTTATTTCTCAGATGCTGCAGACCACAGACCCCAAAACATTTATGTTGATGCCAAAGTTAGTATTTGCAGGTCTCCACAGAATCAGGCTGCTACCCAAAAGCCCACACTGTTACAAGTTGATTTTGTCTTAGTTTTTCTTGTATCCTTTGTATTTGAGAAAGTTAAAAAAAATAGCTTTTTCTGGAAAAATAAATATCGATTTTTAATCAACAATGTTTAAAACATAAAAAGAAACCTAAAAGACATACAGAAATATCTGTTACGTTCAGAAAAAAGAAATAAAAGAAGTCTTAATCATAACAAATGTAGCGCCCTATCATTTCCGCAATACGGAAAACACAGATGGAATCACTGAATTAATGCATTATAAATGGATTTTAGATTTTAAAACGGAAATGTGTGGAATTTAGAAACCCTTTCAAAAATTAACAATGATGTTTCGGGATTTAATAAATGTTTTGCCTATCGTTGATGAATCATGCAAGATCCACATTTGACTCTTGCGTTATAAACTCGGCACCTACAAACAACAACATTTATTTCTATAGCAAATTTTCATACAAACAGTAGCTCAAAGTGCTTTACATAATAAAGAATAGAAAAATAAAAGACACAATAAGAAAACAAAATAAGTCAACATTAATTAACATAGAATAAGAGTAAGGTCCAATGGCCAGTGTGGACAGAAAAAACAAAAAAAAACTCCAGACGGCTGGAGAAAAAAATAAAATCTGTAGGGATTCCAGACCTTGAGACCGCCCAGTCCCTCTGTTCATTCTACCTCACATAAATGAAACAGTCCTCTTTGGATTTAGGGTTCTCACGGAAGGACTTGATGATGATGGTCACATAGACTTCTGCCTTTTAATCCATCCATCATTGTTGGAGCATCATGAAGTTTTGAGTAAGTGGAGGTGGCGCAGGCCACCACCACAAAGAAACCGGACAAAGAAACAGAAGAGAGAGTTGGGGTCAGTATGGATTTTAGAGCCACCATGAATAGTTATTATGATGAATTGAACATACAGAGTATCAGGATTAAGTTAAAGTGAAGTTATGAGAAGGCCATGTTAAAGTAATGTGTTTTCAGCAGTGTTTTAAAGTGCTCTACTGTATCAGCCTGGCGAATTCCTATTGGCAGGCTATTCCAGATTTTAGGTGCATAGCAGCAGAAGGCCGCCTCACCACTTCTTTTAAACTTTGTTCTTGGAATTCTAAGGAGACACTCATTTGAGGATCTAAGGTTACGATTTGGAATATAAGGTGTCAGACATTCCGATATATAAGATGGGGCAGATTATTTAAGGCTTTATAAACCATAAGCAGAATTTTAAAGTCAGTCCTGAATGACACAGGTAACCAGTGTAGTGACATCAAAACTGGAGAAATGTGTTAGGATTTTCTTTTCCTAGTTAGGATTCTAGCAGCTGCATTCTGCACTCGTTGCAAACGATTTATGTCTTTTTTGGGTAGTCCTGAGAGGAGTGCGTTACAGTAATCTAGTCGACTGAAAACAAATGCGTGAACTAATTTCTCAGCATCTTTCAAAGATATAAGAGGTCTAACTTTTGCTATGTTTCTTAGGTGAAAAAATGCTGTCCTAATGATCTGATTAATATGTGGTTTAAAATTCAGATTACAGTCAACAGTTACCCCTAAGCTTTTTACCTCCGTCTTGACTTTCAATCCTAATGTATCCAGTTTATTTCTAATAGCCTCATTGTATCCATTATTGCTAATCACTAAGATTTCAGTTTTCTCTTTATTTAACTTGAGAAAGTTACTATTCATCCATTCTGAGATACAAGTCAGACATTCTGTTAGTGAATCAATAGAGTCGGGTCTTCGGGTGCTGTTGATAAGTACAGCTGTGTGTCATCAGTATAGCTGTGGTAGCTCACGTTGTGCCCTGAGATAATCTGACCTAACGGAAGCATGTAGATTGAGAAGAGCAGCGGACCCAGGATAGAGCCTTGTGGAACACCATATCGGATATCATGTGTCTTTGAGATTGATTACCACAACTAACAAAAATTTTCTACCTGCCAGGTCTGGTTTCAAACCAATTTAAGACACTGCCAGAGAGGCCCATCCATTGACTAAGGCGATTTCTAAGAATATTATGGTCAATGGTGTCAAATGCAGCACTCAGATCTAAGAGGATGAGAACAGATAAATGGCCTCTGTCCGCATTCACTCGCAAATCATTTACTACTTTAACGAGTGCAGTTTCTGTGCTGCGAGTTCTAAAACCCGACTGAAATTTATCAAGAATAGCAGGTTTATTGAGGTGGTCATTTAACTGCATAATGACTGCCTTCTCCAGAACTTTACTTAAGAAAGGCAAGTTAGAGATGGGTCTAAAATTTTCAAGAGCCGAGGGGTCAAGATTATATTTCTTAAGTAGGGGTTTAACTACAGCAGTTTTAAGACAGTCTGGGATGACCCCCGTATCTAGTGACGAATTTATTATGTCCAGAATATTATCAATTTGCACGCCTGATACTTCTTTGAAAAACCTTGTTGGTATTGGGTCAAGGACGCAGGTGGAGGATTTTAATTGAGATATTATTTTTTGTAAATCAGGTAAATTTATCCTAGTGAAAGAGTTTAATTTGTTTATAACAGGATGCTGGGGTTTAGGAGGATCCTTAGTGTTGGAGGGATATACTATGTTATTTCTAATATAAAATCTATTTTTTTATCACTAATAAGATCGTTGATAAAAAACGTTTTGTTAGTTAAAGCTCTAACATTTAATAGTGCCATATTTAATGTTTCGGAGGTGCAGAGATGAATACTATGTGCGTTATTGATATTTGGAATAGGAACTAAATTATTTTTATTAGCGCCGCTCTGTGTGTATTTTTTGTTTAATCTGTGATCTGTTTTTATAGTTTTAATACATTGTTCCTCTAAAATAGTAATTTTAATTAGATTATTGGAGTATATGCCGTATTTCCTAGATTTTCTACATGAATTGAGATTGCTTATTACAGTATTAATGTTTTGCACTTTAACAGAAGATTCTATTAAACACTTATCATGTCCTAGCACAACAGTATCATTTCGGAAGGGGAGATAGATAGTCAAGATAAAGGAATTACCTTTGATATGTTTTCGGAGAGGACCCGGGCGCCGAAACTGTTTGGATGCAGGCCATCATGCTTGAAGAAACGCGGCCTTTCCAAAAAGAGATTCCAATTGTTGATGAAAACGAGGTCTTTCTTCTTGCAGAAACCCTGTAGCCAGTTGTTCAATCCTAGCAGACGACTGTAGTACTCGTTTGATCGTCTGATGAGAGGTAGTGGACCTGAAACGAAGATCTTTGCCGATGGGGTCCTCTCCTTCGTGTTTTTAATCAAAGCTCTTAAGTCAGCCTTGAGGATTTCTGATTGTCGGTGCCTTTTATCGTTTACGCTGGCATGCAAAACGATTGCTCCAACTGCCCTCTGCTTGTGCTTCTCGTAGACTTCTGGCGCACGTCTCATCACATCTCGGATACGAGCACCGGGAAAACAAGAAACAAACGATTTTTCATTAGGGCATGCGATATAAAGGTTTCTAACGATAGAATCACCTACCACTATTACATCACCAGGGGCTGAAGGCAAACTGGGGACGAGGAGAGGGTCAAACCGGTTCTGAGATAGGATGGTCGCCTGTGTTGATGGAGGTGCTCTGGCCTTGAACCCCCACCTGCATAGCTAAAATCCACCGAGGTCATCAGCGGTGTCGCTCCTACGAGACACGGGGGTGAGGTCGGCACAACGTGGGGTTGATGTTTCGCCGGTTACAGATGGCGAGGACAGTTTATCCAGCAGCCGGGCCTTCAGACCTCTGAGGTATCTCCTTCGGGACAGGAGTCTTCAACTACGAGTTCAACGCGAGTTACCCCACTGTTGGCCATTTTCTGCTTCTGCTTCGTGCCCTAGGAAGGAATGAGAGAGAAAGAGGTTAGACAAGGCTTAGCACTTCATCTTTAACAGGCTTCTTCTCAGATGCAACGAGCCCTTAAAAAATCTCTCTTTCTTTTTTTCTGTTTAATTCCCGGATGCAGTGTCTTGCAGATTAGTTTTGCTTTTGCTTTGAAATTAATTATTTTAAGATATGCAGTAGATGAAGCCACAGATGTAATGATGCGCTGTAAACGTTTAAGGTTTAAGAATCATTAGCAATAATTAACATCATTACAATTACAGGTACTGAAGTCCAGTACTTTTTGGCAGATGTTATCGTTATGGAGAGCTGCAACTTTTGCATGTTTTCACAGGCAGCAGAACAATAACCAGCTGAATCTTAATGACATTTTAGCAGAGGTTACAGACAATACATCATACTGTCTGAAAGCAGACAGGACATTTTAAAAGGAGTTCTGCCTAACAGAGTACACTCACCCTGCTTGTGTCATGTCCTCACTTTGGTGGGAGAGACCCTGCAGCACTCTAAATACTTTAGTGAGGCAGCAGCACTAGTGATGTGATAAAGTCTGCCTTCTTCAAGATGCCTGCCAGGGACCCCTGAGGCAGGAAGCAGCATGTGGAATAGCTCATTGAATCAGTAGGGTACCTCGCTGAACACATTCACCTCTACAAAATGTTCTTTCTGGCCGAGAACACATCAGCTCAGGCTGTATCAAATATCCTAGACCCTAAAAGTGAAGTTAACCTTCATCTCAGAAGGATGCATCAATGAGAACGAGAATGCCTTTTTATTGTCACTATACACATGTACAATGAGATTAAAAGCAGCTCCTTCAGTGCAGACATACAGTATATGTAGAACACAACAAATAAATAAACAAATGGTGCAAAGAGTTGCAAAAAAGTTCTGTGACAGTATATAAATATACATATGGAAAGAATAATAACTACTACACTATTGGGTTATTGCACATTATTTAAATATTTCACAATAATGATGATCATGTGCAGTGAGTAGTGGATGTTGGACCCTGAGAGTAATGATATTGTACAGTATACAGATAATAGTATTGCTCAGTTGATGGATAGAAGGAAGTTCAGGGATTGTGGGGTTAGACTGTGTACTCAGTGCATGTGTGAGTTTAGAATGGTTATGGCTTTTGGGAGCTCTTACAATTCTGGATGACACTCGCTGTCCTACTGTAGCCTCAGCATACAGCATCATGGAGGATCTGGGTTCCTACCTAATGAATGGAACTGCAAACTAAGGTTCAGTTGTGCTAGTGTGCCATTTCATTAAAAGGAATGTAAAGTGCCACTTCATTATTGTTTGTTTTGTTGTAGCTGTTGCTACTTATGGTAAAAACATAAAAACCCAAAAATCTGAATTAAGGAAAAATAAAACTGTGAAAACCAAAAATCAAAAAAAAAAAAAAAAACGGAATTTGTGAAAAAATAAAATGGATTCCATAGGGCCCTACGGATGGAGCAGAACACAGATTAGAAAGGATAAGACGTTCTCTAAGATAATTTTCCTTGGGGAGGAAGTTAACCTTTTAGAAAAACAATTAGCCTAATGGCAATGGCGATCCAAAGACAAATGTTCACGACTATTCTAAGATGGGCCCCTACTTACATCCAACTGAAATTTAATGATTTTATTTCATTTGCAGCCCATCTATGGTCCCCTTACCATTCCTATACAAGAGAGTGGGCATGCATTACTGAACTGAATTTTTGTAGAATTAGGTCAGATCCATCTATTCTTGCAGAAATTCATGCCAAAGATTCTTCCAACAAGGATCACCTTTGGGCTGTGGACACCAGTTCATCCCTTTGTTGCAGTTTTTAGGTATAAATTAACTTCCAGACTTTCTTGGAATTTATTGATTATGTGAAAGTATGGATTTAACAGTGTTCTGCTATCTTACAAACCAAACTGGCAATAGACAAACTCCATCTTCCTTTGCGTTTCTTCTTTCCTTGCAGGTGCTTATGCAGCAGATTTTGGATTTCCCAATGCCAGATCTCAATCAGGTCGCTGAACATGCTGACCACATGGAGTTGGGTAGGCTGCTTCAGCTCGTACTTGGATGTGCTGTCAAGTGTGAAAAGAAGCATGGTAAGTACTTCATCTAATGCCTCCCTTCTCTTTAGAGAACAGATACATGCAGCTGTGATCTCCTTTGAAAATATGTCTACTTTTGCATTTTACTTTTCCGCTTCAAGAAGTTTATATTTAGTTTTTATGTGGGACACTCACCGTCCATCAACAGCAAATTGTGGCACTGTCTGAATGCATTGCAGACTGCAGTCTCCATGTAACTGGATAGATTTATGGACAAAACATCACTACAACCTAAAGAGTTTGCATCTCTAAATTAGGTAACTCCATCTGAGTGTGCTTACTTTGCAGCTGCTTGTAGCTCAGGTCAGGGCAGTGGTCTGATTCCCAACAGAAAGCCCATGGTGGCGTCACTGCCCAGACAGGATCAAAGCCCCGCAATGGGCATTTCCTAGTCATAGTCATGGATATTTCCTGGAAAATTCACCTGTGATTTTCTTTTGTTCAGCATCTCCTGGATTGACAGTGTGATCGAAATTTAACATCTTATTAAAGTAAGAAACATCCTCTTACACAAGAGTTCCCAAACTTTTTTTCAGCCGCAGACCCCTTTACCAAAAAACTTTTAAAACCGTTGACCCACTAGTCATTTACTTTACTTACTCAAAATAATAAATTTGTACAGTACTCGATATTAAATATTTCACTAGATATCAAACTTTTCATTTTTTTCACTTGTAACTAATGATTGAAAAAGGTAAAAGGACTACGAAATATGGCATTATCTTGTGCAACATTTAATATAGAAACCTGCACTAACGTAAATTAAAGCAAAAAAATAATTTTTTTACATTTATAAAATAAATATGTAAATTCAAAATAAGTACAAATAGTCGAAACTGTACTGTCTGCGTTTCTTTTTTGTTTCAGTTATATTATTATCTGAAGAAATAAAACTTTTATTAACAAACAATTTCGACAGCCCCTGTGATAAAACAAAAACAATAAAGTATGTACTTACTTGAAACTGAAGATTTTTGTTCAAACGCGAATAAATAAACTGTGTTCTCTGATTTTCTTTTTTGTAGTACTGCTCCTCGATAAATAATTATATTCAAAGTTCAAATCACAAATAAGTACATATCACATCAAACAAACCAATTTATAGTGTTTTATGAAAGCATGACCATACAAGACTGATTGATTCTGCTAATATCGAATAACCATCGTCTCGTCCCACCGCGAGCAAGTGCGGACGTGCAACGGTTTTTCATGTCTGCATTTGCTTTGATACGTTCGATAAGACCAGTGGTTCTCAAACTGTGGGCGGGCCCCCCTAGGGGGGCGCGAATTAACAAAAAGGGGACCCGAAGATGTGAAAAAAAGAAAACGTATGAAAAATACATCTATTGAAACCAAAACAAATTAACTTAAACTACATTCTGATACTAGAAAAATAAATATAGAGTTAGATAAATGTCGATAAAAGTTAAGTAGGTACAATAAAATATGCATCTATGATATATCATTAATTAAAAAAGAACAAATTGGTATTAGTGGGCTCCTTTCAAAGAAACGTTAGGGGGGCACGATTAAAACTGTTATGAAAACTCAGGTCGCAAATACGTAAAGGTTGAGAAACGCTGGATAAGACAATGCACAGACATGTTTGTGCTACATGTATTTTAATGATGCATTTTACCTTTTTGTTCGCAAGTTTGGCATGTAATGTATTTTTATCAAAAAAAGAGTTTTTTTGAATTATTTTACTTCTTAATTAGGTACCTATTGGAATTATAGATATTCTGAAGTAACAAACAAATAGCAGTAGTAAGGGGGTCTTTTTTTTGCTGTCGTCGGCCCCCAAATATTTTTATTGAAACTATCGATCCCTAGAAAGTTCAAATCGACCATCATCGACCACTTTGGGAACTCTTGCTCTAACAGGACAAAATAGTAATCAGGCAGGAGAAAAGCTGTTCAGTGTATCTTTTAATTACTCCTCAACAAAATGCCTTGGAGGGAGCAGTCTGTTACAGAATTGTCTGAGAAACAAAGAACAGAGGTTCATTTTATAAACTGTTGGATTTGCATACAGTGTCAATCAATGCATACATTTTACTCTGGTTGGTTCATTGGTTTACACCCAAATGATTTATATAATATAAGTTATATTTATAGTCTGGTTCTTCTTATTCCTTTCGAGATGAGACACCACCCTTGAAATGTCTGTGTATATAATGACTGTCCATTCTCATTTATAGGATATCTGCTGATTTCTTAGTCATCTCTTAGTCGTCCTTCAGTACATTTTGTATATCACATCACATCAGCCTTTCTTCTGGTACATTCTTTATTTACTTGACCATCTCAGTATTTTTCCTAAACCAATTCTTATAATTCTGTGTACATTTTGTTGTTCACTTGACCTTTATTTGGTTTCCCACATTTATTAACCCTTTATACTATTTCTTTAAGATGAATGCTATGTTACCCTAAAATTATTCTTCCCCAACGGGCAAAGAACAACGTCATGAACAGAGCAAATATTGAGAGTTTAAGTACCTTTATAGACGCTTGTGTCTTTGTGTAATAATGATTAGATTTTTTTTTGTCCTATTGTAGTTGCTAGGACTTCTAACACATTCTTAAATTCTGTAAGTTTGAAGTTATTTAATCACGTTCTTTAAACAACTTCATGAAGGCTGTTGCTGTGAGAGGTGCTGTAAAATAAAGATCAACCAGAACTATAGCCCTGAAATGCACAATGCATTCAGAAAGTATTCAGGACCCTTCATTTTTTTCATAATTTGCTATGTTGCAGTCTTACTCTGAAATCATTTTTTCCTTTCATCACGCAATGCTCAATACCCCATAATGACAATGATTTTAGGAATCTTTGCACATGTATTTAAAAATAAAAAACTTGGACGTTAGCATCAGTAGTCTTTGTGCGCTAAGTAACAAGTTACCCAAACTCTTTATAACATTTCAGTAATTATTTACCACTCAGATGCTGATCTTTCTGATCATCAAATAGGTCATTACGATTGCAATTGACGAGAAAAATGTATAATTCATTGTCGAATTACGGTGTTTGAGGGTTCCTCTAGAGTGCCTCTTTCTCTTGCGCTGTTTAGCTCAGAAACTCATCATTAGCACATCATCATCTCATAACAGGCTGAAGTTTCGAGTTTGGTATTTTTCAGCCCAGCCGTTTTAGCTCTAGACTGTCCTCAAGAAACTGTGACACGCAGACAGCTACACACTCATCATTGAGATATCAATGTTTTTGGTATAAGGGGACCCTAAAACTCTGAGATCTGTTGAAAACTGAAGATTAAAATTTTTGAAGAAGCTAAAGCCTTTGCTTCTCTCCCATAGATGATAGGTTATGGTGGGGGAGGACACAAGGAAAAACAGAAATATCACATTGACACAAGTATTCAGCCCCCTTGTTATGACACTTCCATGCATCCTATTTTATTGATTATCATTCTGATGTTTCTACAGCTTGTTTGAGGACCACCTGTGGTCAATTTAATTGGTTACACATGATTAGGAAACATTGACCCCACATAGAATTGGGTAAAAATAAAGAGGAGGAAGAAGACGACTCATGATTAGGAAAGGCACACACACATGTCTATAGAAGGTCCCATAGTTGAGCCAAAACCAAGCTGTGACGTCAAAGGAATTGTCTATAGAGTTTAGAGACAGGATTGTGTTGAGGTACAGATCTGAGGAAGGCTGCAAAATTGAATGCTTTCAAGAGCACAGTGGCATCCGTAATTCTTAAATGGAAGACATTTGAACCAACCAGAAGTCTTCCTAGAGCTGGCACGCACTGCAAAAATCTATTCATGTAGGCTTGATGGTAAAGTGGCCAGATAGAAGCCTACCCTTGGTAAAACATGCCCATAAGACCGTTTAGAGTTTGCACAAAAAGGCACTTAAAGGACCCTCAGACAATGACAAACAAGCTTCTTTGTTTTGATGAAACCAAGATTAGCATCATGTCTGCAGGACACCAAGCACTACTCATCTCCTGTGCAATACCATCCCAACAGACGTGTGGTGACAGCATCGTGCTATGGGGCTGCTTTTCAGTGGAATGGATTGGGAGACTCGTCAGGGTTGAGGGAAAGCTGAACAGAGCAAATTAGCCCTATTCTTAATAATCACCTGTTATTGAGCACCCTGGACCTCCGATTGGCCTGAATGTTCACCTTCCAACAAGACAATGAACCTAAGCACAAAGAAAAGACAATGAAGAAGTAGTTTAGGGTCAACTCTTTGTATGCTCTGGGGTGACTCAGTTTTGAGCCCAATTAAATATCTCTGGAGAGACATGAAAATAGCTGTCCACCGTCCACCAACCGCCTCCAGAGCTTGAGGGGATCTGCAAACAAGAATAGCAAGAATTCCTGAAATCCAATTGTACAAAGCTTGCCCTGTCAGAGAAGAAGCCAGGCTGTAATCACTGCCAAAGGGGCTTCGACGAAGTAGTGAGTAAAGGGTCTGAATACTTCTATCAATGGGAATATTTCAGCGTTTTTTTTTTAAATTATTATTAATACATTTGCACAAATTGTTAAAATTCTGGTTTCACTTTTTCATTCCAGGTTATTGAGTGTTGCTTGACGTGCAAAAAAAAAAAATTCAAATTAATTTAAATGTCTTAAGGAGAAGGCAGCAACTTAACAAATATGTGAACAAATTGAAGGGTCTGAATACGCACTAAAGTCACTTTACTTAAAAAGTTCCTTTCCTCCTTCTAACAAAAGCAATTAAATTAAATCTTTTTTTTTTTTAACCAGAATATATCCAGATTATCATGACTTTGGAGGAGTCCGTTCAGCATGTGGTAATGACTGCTATCCAAGAGGTAATGGCATTCCTTAACAGCAGTAGCCATTGTGTGCACTGAACTGAGTAGATTTCAAGGCTGCAGCTATCATTTTTTTGTCACAATCATTTATTCTTTTTTCATCTCGACATTAAAAAGCCTGCTTGATCCAATTTAGGGTCATGGAGGTGCTGGGAACTTGGCTGGTTGGGGTGTCAGTCTGTTTCACAGCTCCTCATACCCATTTACAAGGGGCCAACTTAAAATTACCAAATAATTAAATGCAAGTTTGGGTAGAAAATGTGATGCAGATAAAGGCAGAATGCGCAGTTCCAACACAGAGACCGGGGCTGTGATTTGAACCCAGGATACTGGATTCTTAAGTCAGCAGCACTACCTACTGTGCCACTGTAAAAAGTGACTTACAGTTTTTAAGTGCCTAGAAAAGTAGATTACATATTTGTTCATTGTGAACAGTGACAGGTTAAATATCAGTACCGTAGATCCCGGAATATAAGCCGACTCGGTATATTAGCCGACCCCCTTCTCTACCTACTAAATTACATGTATTTGCCGATGACCGGTATTTAAGCCGACCCCCTTCTCCAAGCAAAATTTTCAAAATTTTCTTAAAAGTGTCTCTTCAGGTATATTTATTATGTTTATTGGCGAGAATTTGAGACTGCCGGCATTTTTGATGGAAACCAGGAAGTGATTGCGGAGAAGTTTGGTAAAATAAAACCTTTGTGTTGAAACTATATACGCAAATACGATACATCGGCAAGTGGATTTCCGGAGACTCGTTATAAATTTGATTAACTTAAATACGCAATACAGTGGACCCTTGACTTACGAACTTAATTCATTCGCGAAGGCTAACCCATAATGCTTTCCGAACCTCACACTGCAACACTTACTTAACCTTTTCATAATAAAAAAGGGTTGTTTAATGTGCAGAATTTACCAAAACACCAATAATTTTTCTAATGTGCTAACCAAAAAGTTATAAAAAGTGTCTAGTCTACCAGAAGTAGGCTAGATTAAGCTAGGAGCATGGCGGCACGCATGTTTGCAGCGGCTCAGGGCTCTCCTTTTCAGTGCACTTTTTTTTTTTTTGTACTTTTTTTTTTTTTTTTTTTGCTTGTTTGTGTGCGATCGGTTCGGCGAACATCCGCTACACCCGTCAGAACCTTATAGACATCGGTGTCCAGAGCCTGTTTCGAGTGTTATTCATCACACACACAACATCCCAGCCAACATAGCGAGACCAGCGGGCCCTCCGTGGATTGTTGTCGGGTCTAGGAGACGACGCAGATGGAGGAGGGAAAGAAAGCAGAAGCGGGGCCTTAGATCCGGCATTCTGCTAAGGCTTAAAAAACAACCATACAAGCTCTATACAGAACTTGTTTTGCAACTTCTTTGCATCTTTTCGCACCATTTGTTTATTTACTTGTTGTGTTCTACATATACTATATGTCTGCACTGAAGGAGCTGCTTTTAATCTCATTGTACATGTGTATAGTGACAATAAAAAGGCATTCTCATGCTCATTGATGCATCCTTCTGAGATGAAGGTTAACTTCACTTTTAGGGTCTAGGATATTTGTTACAGCCTGAGCTGATGTGTTCTCGGCCAGAAAGAACATTTTGTAGAGGTGAATGTGTTCAGCGAGGCATTCTATTCTATTCTATTCTAGAAACAACAATTTCATACTGTACTCACCATTTAATTTTACATCTTTGGGCTGCAGGAAGGGAGGAGGAGAATGAAACAGAAGGTGGTTATTGTTTAGAAGGAGCCTCCTTATGCAGATCTTTTCTTTGTAAAATTGTCGAGATGGTGGATTTCGACATGCTGTACATATTAGCGAAATCGGTCACACGAACAGCACTCTCATATTTCCACACAATTTCCATCTTCGCTTCGATTGTGATCGCTTTCTTTACCTTCTCTTCCTTCCTGAACAATTATGTGTCTTGCTTGCATGGTCTTAGTGAATTATATATATAGGTAAATCTCTGCAATGACCGAAATTACATCCACAAACACATGTATCTGGGCTCCGACTGACGCTTACTAACGCTCTCAGTTGTTTGTTTACAATTGCGCAAGCGGATACACGTGACCACATCTGGGTCGTAACGCAAGATGTTGGTCGTAAATCAAAACAAAAATTTTTATTTTAAACTTCCCGATAATTAATTTATTATAAATTTTATTAATAAAATCAACAACTTAAATACTTTTTTGAATAAATTCTTTATTTAATTTAAAGTACCGGCATGCAAAGTTACTTTTTCATCTGAAAGATGGCACTGTGGTTTCGTCATTATTTACTTCCGTATTCATCGGCAAAACCGGCATTGCACTGGAAATCTTGAATCTGAAACGATACTCGTTGTAAAAGCCGACCCCCAAACTCCAAGCCAAAAATCTAGGACGAAATTCTCAGCTTATATTCCAGAATCTACAGTAAATATCAACCTTGACATTTTTGTATCATTTTGCTGCACAGTCTAGTGGCTCATTGCACATAAAGCACAGTTGCTTACGTATATCTGCGGTTAAGAGTGCTGGCACATAAGGTGAGTGACTCACCCTGAGCACAGAAAGAGGCAGAAAGGAAAACTGAAATGGACTCTTTGTATTTTAGAATACAAATCCTTAGTAATTAGTAAGCTACAGTGCCTGAACTTGCATATATGAAGTCATGTGATTCAGTAACTACACCCCATGAAATGTTTTTACTTTTTTTAACAAATATGTTGTGATCAGAGCCTCAAACACGAATGCACAAATAAGTTCTGGGTCTAAAACAAAGGGTTTTTTTCTGCACTGCAAATTACAAGAATTCTTCTTCTGGCTTCTCTTCTCTTCACTGCTACTCCTCCCAGATGAGTGTTGCTTGTCTCCTCTCCCAGCTCCGACTCAACTAGACAAGGCAAAGCGGTTCTTATTATTGAAGACCCGAGAGTACTTCTAGTTCCAGGGCATCGCCCATACGAAGTCTAATAAGGTTGGGAGTGTAACTCCATGCAGCACCCCTTAGTGGTACTCGTAGATCCCACTGGGGCTGGACTACAGTTCCCAGCATTCTTGGCAGGTGTTCAAATGGGTACTGAAGCCCAGGGATGCTGCCATCTAGCAGGTTGGGGGAGCATTCAGCATTGAAATACAGTAGAGTAGAGGTGAGGCTGCGTAGGGTTATGGCGTTATTTCAGTGCCACTATTCTGAGCGCACGTAAAAAAATTGCAAGTGCAAGTGTTGCATTTTGAGGAGAAATTTATTTTGAGCATACAAAAGCTGAATTTGAGTGAACAAAATTCATTGCTGCGTGCAAAAAATGTATTTCAGTGTTTGCACTTATCCATATACACACACACTATAGCACCCCCGCCGCCAGTTTTTCATTTTGCTTGCTCGCAATGTGTTGCTTGCGCTCACAACATTCTCTGCTGCAAGCGCTCAACTCTCTGTACAGCGTTATAAGTGTGCCACAAAACCAACCAATCACAGACTTGGTTTCAAAAATTCTGATTGGCTCTTACGGTCTCCAATCAGCTCGCTAACAGTCCGAAATGTAGCTAAATCCAGCTAAACTCAATTAAACCCCAATTTGCGGATAATATCTTTAATTATTTTATTTTAAAATATATTATTTGTTAAGACTATCGTTGGTGTAGTATAATGTAGTTGCATTATACAACCATGCCAGCTAGCGAGCTGATTGGAGACCGTAAGAGCCAATCAGAATTTTTGAAACCAAGTCTGTGATTGGTTGGTTTTGTGGCACACTTATAACGGTGTACAGAGAGTTGAGCGCTCGCAGCAGAGAATGTTGTGAGCTAGCAACACATTGCGAGCAAGCGCAAATGAAAAAACTGAGCGAGAGGGGGTGCTATTGTGTGTGTGTATATGGATAAGCGCAAACACTAAAATACATTTTTTGCACGCAGCAATGAATTTTGTTCACTCAAATTCAGCTTTTGTACGCTCAAAATAAATTTCTCTTCAAAATGCAACACTTGCACTTGCAATCTTTTTTTACGTGCGCTCAATATTTTTTTACGTGTGCTCAGAATAGTGGCACTGAAATAACGCCATATAGGGTGAGGCCAAGTCCATGGCCCACACCTGTATTTTGATGATCTGCTCTTCTTTTCATGCTTTATTGTGGCAGAATTACACAACAAAATGCCAAGCTAAACCAAATAAAAAAAATAAACTAAGAGTGGTTCAGTCCAAGTCGATATGCTTTTTTGAGTATTTATTTTAAGTCATTAGGAAGAAGAAAGGGTGGTACGGTGGCGCAGTGGGTAGCGCTGCTGCCTTGCAGTTAGGAGACCCGAGTTTGCTTCCCAGGTCCTCCCTGCTTGGAGTTTGCATGTTCTCCCCGTGTCTGCGTGGGTTTCCTCCCACAGTCCAAAGACATGCAGGCTAGGTGCATTGGCAATTCTAAATTGTCCCTAGTGTGTGCTTGGTGTGGGTGTGTGCATGTGCACGCCCTGTGGTGGGCTGGCGCTCTGCCCGGGGTTTGTTTCCTGCCTTGCACCCTATGTTGGCTCGGATTGGCTCCAGCAGATCCCCGTGACCCTGTAGTTGGGATATAGAGGGTTGGATAAGGGATGGATGGATAGGAAGAAATTAAGCAACCAGAAACCAAAGGAAGAAATGTTTTATTGTGGCAGGGTTACATAAGTCAAGTTCAAGAATGAGCCAGACTGGATCAGGACCAGAGCAATACTTTTAGGTGTTAGGACTTCCATTTTGTATTTTATCCTGTAAGTATCCTGGTGCATTGTGCCTTTTCTGGGATTTTCAGGCATTGTGATTTTGAAGCTAAAATTGAAGTTCGACTTATTTAATAACGTTTTTTCCGCAACACCATTTTGTTTCCTTTGAGTTTCACCATTTTGTGAACCCTGTCATCATAGCACAGGTCCTAGTTGCCAGGTGTGTGGCTCTTAATGGGTCAAATTGGTGAAAGATAAAAAGGTAGTCTTTGTATCTGATTTGTGGAAAAATTAAAGAATAGTGTGTGTTGGTTTAGTGAATGCTTTTGGTAGCAACTTCTGTTCTATGTAGTTTTTGACTACGAT
Organism: Polypterus senegalus; assembly: GCF_016835505.1. Classification (NCBI taxonomy): domain Eukaryota; kingdom Metazoa; phylum Chordata; class Cladistia; order Polypteriformes; family Polypteridae; genus Polypterus; species Polypterus senegalus. Next base: position 141,482,404 of record NC_053167.1, on the reverse strand, counting down.
TTTAACTTTTGATGGTTGTGCTTCATTGACTTCCCAGTTGCGATTCTTTGCTTGTTTTACTGACTCTTGTTTCTTCTGGTCCTCTGTTTAAAAATTATCTGTTACCATCTCCGTGCCAAAGCATCAGTCTGCTATGTTTCAAAATCAGTTCTTAGTACAACTGTACATACAAGAGCAGAGAATGGGAGAGAGAAATGTGTCCTTTTTATTAATGACAATACTATCTTATAATTCAAAATTATGAAGAGACTGGTCATGGAAGTGACATGAGAAAACAAACATTCCAATACTAAACATCATGTGAGGATAAACACAAGTTTGAAATAAGTGCATGGTGAATTAAAATAATTGAATGCCCGCTGTTGCTTTTAAATAAGACTTTTCTCAATTGTGTTCAGATTATAGTGACATCAGTCTATTAGCACCTATTAATAGAAAAGAGTATAATTTCCATTTTATTTAAAATTTACTACAAACCCTTTCAGTTAAAGTGATACACCTGGGGTCACGTGAGTGATGTGGTGGGGTGTTTCGGTGTTATGGCAGGGATTGAACCTGAAACTGTCACCTTTCAATCCAACATTTTGACCATCAAAGGCCCACACCGCTTTTAATAGAGGAAAGGAACTCACTACAAAAAGTAACATCAGCTGTCCTGAGTGCACAACACAAACCACATAGCTGGGTCTTGTGTTACATGCCCAGTGTTTTTAGACTTTACTGTATGCTGGCACATTCCATTAAGTGGGAATGGTCAAAACTCACGCTGTGGCCTCTTCTGGCAACACTTCAGCATGATGGAAAGCAAAGACTTGGACTGCTCACTAATCCTACCTCTCCTTATCAGTTATAGATTGTTTCCTGTTTAGATGAGTATCATAAATGAAAATCCTTCAGCTACAAATATATTTTTTTTACAATTTTATTGCAGCTGCTCAGTAAGGAAACTGCAGAAAACCTTCCTCCGGAGGCACTGGGAGATGTTGAACAACAGGTATGTGTGGACGGGTGTGTTGTGACGCTGCTGCAGTTTGCTCTGAATCGGAACAGGGAACAATGATAAAGGTCAACAGTTGACTCTCCAGGCTTTCATTCAAGACACTGTGCTTTGCTTGTCATGATTCTCCTCACCATGGCTGCACTTTCACAGGCCATTAAAGCAAATGTGCATGTAAAGCAGAATACTGCATTAGTGTTCTGTTATCAGGAAAGTCATAAGGAGTGAAATTACCTGAAAAATCGCAGTTCGCTCATCCTGGAAGGCAGGCAGATTTCCAAGCAGTCATTATTCTTTGACATCCACCTCTTCAAAAGCTGACATGCCATTTTGTTGTTAACCTTTCCAAGAAACTTCATCTTAATAGACATCTGCCAACGTAACTTGTGGGATCAATAGCTCTTAGTAATTCTGGATTAACATAAATGTTATTTGATGCATTGTATGTGTTTTCTTCCCTACTATGTGTTACACTTTAGTCCTCGCCATATGAAACTAATTTGCTCCTGACAAACAATTCTGGAAGTAATTTTGTGTGCAGTGAGCTAAACCTTATCTCTTATGGCAGTAATTTTAATATACCCCAACACACAAAAAAATGTATATATATATTTTTTTATAGCACATTGTCATATAGAAAGTGGAGCTCAAAGTAGAGTACTTAGCCAGAAGAAAAAGAATTGCAGTCTCAAAGAAAATAAAATAAAAAGTCATTAACAGAATTGGGAATAGTAGTAAAAATGCATTTTATTTAAATAGTGCCTTTACCTTATTCAACATATTTGTTTATTATCTATCTATCTATCTATCTATCTATCTATCTATCTATCTATCTATCTATCTATCTATCTATCTATCTATCTATCTAGTAGTGAATTTCATCTATCTCTGCGGTGGGCTGGCACCCTGCCCGTGGTTTGTTTCCTGCCTTGCACCCTGTGTTGGCTGGGATTGGCTCCAGCAGACCCCCGTGACCCTGTAGTTAGGATGTAGCGGGTTGGATAATCTATCTATCTGTCTGTCTATCTATCTATCTATCTATCTATCTATCTATCTATCTATCTATCTATCTATCTATCTATCTATCACTTCACAAGAGTTTGCAAGAGAGTACAAGAGGGATGAAAGCACATAAAATATCAATCTAAAATTTAAAAGAAAATAATAAAAACACCAAATAAGGGATAGATGCTGGAAATAAAAATTAAGCATAACAAGAACAGATTCCCACCAAAATTTTAAAAAGTTAAGGATAATGGTACTTGGTGGTTAATTTGCCTAGATTTTGAACATTGTTTTAAATAACAGTTAAGCAATTTTGAGAAGAACTGTTGTAAATTGGAGTCCCGTAAAAGACAAAAAGGCTGTGTGGCCTCTTAAAAGGGCCATAAATGCAGAGTGACAGCCTAACCAACTTCTCTGAAATCCAACTACTCCCACAACTGCTAGCTGCAGGCTTCCATAACCCAGCAAGACCCCAAGTCTGTGAAGCTGGCAAAATAGCAATTAATTGCCCAAAATAGCAGAAGTCCCTCAAGAGGGAGGATAACTTTAAACCCACAGCTTTTGGACTGAAGAGCAAACAAAGAATCCTTATGGATTAAAGATTTATTAACAAAAACTACTGTATATTAACATATTTAAAAAGCAGCAAAAAGGATTTGCTTATGAAAGCAATCTGTAACAAATGAGCTAACAGAAATCAAAATCTTTAAACAGAGGCAAGAAGGTCAGCAAAACCAGAAATATCCAAAGAAAATAGCAGTTCTCATAATCTCCTTAAACACGATTTTCTCTTCATTTGGGCTTACTTGACTCTGGTCTAAATAAAAAGGCAGGGAGGGCTCACAAATGGTGATGTTAAGGTAGCCCACCTTCTGAGGCTGTACCCATGAAACACATACTGTAGAATGGTGGCACATATGTGTAATGATGTAATTTTTCTGTATCTCCAGAAATGCATGACAATATCAAAAATAATTCAAAGAACACAAAAGCACAATAATATATTTAATTTTAAACTGATAACAATAACAAGCAATTCAGCCCAACAAGAGTTTTGGTTGTTTAGTTACTAAAAAGAAGCAGCAGTGCTAGAGAGAGGCTGGAGGACAGCGAGTGAGAGGTCTTGAGTTATGAGGAGAGACTGAAGAAGACTTTCAGTTTAACCCAATTTTAGATTAAGAGCTGACATGATTGAAGTGTTTAAAATTATGAAGGGAATGAGTACAGTGGAACGCGTCTGTTACTTTAAAACAGTCGTTCCCAAACTCGAACCTTGGGACCCCCTGGGACTGCAGGTTTCTGCTCCAACCAACTTCTGTTTTAATTGGACCCCTAGCCTAATTAAGAGAGCTGTTATTTCCCAGATCCTGTGTTTTGGGGTTAATGAAGGAATCACAAAACAATGTTTTTTGGGGGAAAAAAAAGCTAGTTATTAAAATGCAGTAAGCAGTTATTTGGCGATTAATGTAGTTTTTTTGTTATTATAAAGTTTTAACAATATATTCTCCTTTATTTTCATGCTGCTTTTACATGATCTGATGCTGAAGTAGTTTCAGCCTTTCATTGTTCAGTGCTGTTTACCTGGATATCTGCTCTGCTAGTTTAAATTGTCACTATTAGGATACATTGAAGGAAGCAAACTATACAGGTCAGGTCAGGTTGAGGAGCATGCACAGGTACGGCACATTGCTGCACCCACCTCACAACATAACAGCTTCGAATCCTGGTTGACAACCCCCCCAAGCAGACAAGCGGTCCAGTCCCACCCTCCAGAAATGACCATCTATCTGCCATAGCCAGCTATTACGTGGGCGTCTCCTTGGCCTTGTCTGGCCACTTGGGTCTTCAACAATGAAGATCCTGCGCACTGGATCACCCTCGGGGAATCACGCCACATGGCTGTAGTGCCATAACGTACACTCCTTCGCAATGTAGGTAATGTGCCTCATTCGGGACTCCATGAGCAACTGTTCGTTCAACACAAAGTCAAGCCAGCAGTACCCAAAGATTCTCCAAAGAGACACAGTACCAAAGGAGTCCAGTCATCGTCTCAAGTCACTGGATAGCATCCATGTCTCACAACGATATAGCAAGACAGACAGAACCAGAACTCTAAAGACTTGGACCTTCGTCCTTTTACAGAGATATTGGGACCGCCACACTCCCCTTTCCAGTAACCTCATGACCCCCCATGCTCTCCCAATCCGTCCACTGACTTCATAAGAAGAGTCACCAGAGTCTCATGAATTGTCACTGCTGAAGTAAGTAAACCTCTCAACTAGGTCGACTCTTTCTCTGTAGACAGACACTCTGCTGAAGGCTGTGCCCAGGGAGGTAAGGCCTGGCTCTTGGTTTTTATCAGGACCCTCATAAGCCCAGACACTCAGACTCCTCACTCAGTCTCTTGAGATCCCCAATCAGAGCCTCCATTGACTCTGCAAAGATCACAGCATTGTCAGCAAAGTCAAGATCCGTGAATCTCTCTTCACCAACAGATACCACACAGCCGATGGACCCCACGCCCCAGCCCAAAACCAAGTCCATACAAGCATTGAACAGAGTAGGAGCAGAACACACCGCTGACAAACCCAGGAGTCAACTGGGAAAAACGCAGAGGTTCTGCCTCCACTCTGCACGACACTCACAGTACCAGTATACAGGCCAGCCATAATATCCAGCAACCTTGAGGGGATCCTGCAAACCCTTAGGATGTCCCACAGGGCAGCTCGATCAACTGATTCGAACGCTTTACAAAAATCGAGAAAGGCAGCTAAGAAACTCTGCCGATATTCGTGTTTACACTCCATGAGAACCCTCAGTACCAGGATGCAGTTGATGTTAGACTTCATAGGCGTAAAACCAGTCAACCATTGCTTTAAAATAAGTCCTACAACAAGGGACATGGTTGGAAATTGTTATGGGCAGATTGGACACAAATATTTTACAAAGTTTTTCTTCTTGTAAAGAAGACACAGTCACAAGGAATGAATTACCAAGCAGTGTGGTGGAGAGCAGGACGTTTAGGGACCTTAAAATTGCAATTTGATGTTCTTTTAAACAACCTGGCTGAATATAATGGATGAGCTTATTGAGCTGAATGGCCTGTTCTCATCACAATTGTTCCAATATTCTTAAAAAAAATCAGGAACTTAAAACATACACAGCAAAATTTACAAAATCATTTTAAAAGGGACCCTTGTTATAATATAAGAGTCACAAGGGGGTGCCTGTAGTGACAGAATCTCCTCCTGTTTATCTGGTTTGTATCTTTTTAATACCCCATGCGCCTCTCATCTGTTTTGTTTGTCGTCTTGTTGCTGCAGCTGAAGAAGTTATCCCAGGAGCTGAGCATCGCCTTATCGGAAAAGGAGGAGCTGGCACAGCGGTGTCAGGAGCTTGATATCCAGGTCAGTGTGCCATGCTACTCCTCTTCATTTTTCTGATGCATTAGTTCTTCTTTACTGCACACCTTTACCAGATTTGTGGTGTCCTGAATTGGTTCAAATTCTGAAGTCAGACTTTGAGAAGCAGAGTCCATATTTTCTCATTTGTTTCCTATGGACTTTCATTAATTATAAAATAAGAAGCTGGTTTGGCTATATATACCAAAACACACAGCATAAAGTCACAAAACCTTCAGTCAAAAGGGGAGTAAATAGCATTCTAAAATATTGCCAGCATGAATTCAGAAGAGGCTGTACTGTCTGGCTGAGCTCGTTAAGAGCTTTTTTTGAGGAAATTGACACACAAAAATTAAAAGCACTCTAGTTTCATTAGGCAGAGAGTGTGGTGCAGTTTCACTGGACTTTAAACCAGAAATTCAGTCTTTCTCCATCTCCCTGGGCAATCCTCCACACTTTATTTGTACCAATGTAAGGTACATTTACCATGGAAACTGGCGTTACATTACATGACTTCTGGATGGAGGGATGCCAAGCTTGACAAGTGGAGTTGCTGAACTTGTCACCTTTAGAATGTCAGATTAGATGACAAAGAATCACAGTGGATGGCAAATTTCATGACTCCATGACAACTTTCCAGTACAGTTTCAAACCTCTCCGGTATCACGAGCTTTCCACACCCTGACAGCCAGTATCTGTAAGAAGCCTGTACAGGTATGGCAAGTTCAGCTGTGATTTTCGCGCTTTTGGAACAACTAACATGAAACATCAAACAAACAAAAAACAGACCCTCCTCTGTTGGCATAGTCCACAACACCCAAGTTCTTTATTCCTTGTTGCTACATTCTGTGCATTATACGTCCAGGGGAGCACTCGTTGGTTTTTGAATCTCGTACACTACGAGTCCACCCCTGCGACGTAAGATAAAATGAAACCTGTTTGATTTTGTCAAAGTTAAGTTGGAGAGCGATGTGACTGACTCACTGGGAACACCAATCTACTCGACTGTGGTCACAGAAGTGTTCTGTAGCTGCCTCCACTTGTCCAAGATTGGATTCAGAAAGTATTCAAACCCCATCACTTTCTACAGACTTTGTTGTGTTGTAGATTTAGTTTTAAATGGGTACATTTAGAAACCTTTATGAGCAAGTTTTGACTTTGTCATAATGGGATACTGAGTGTAGATTAATAGCAACTGTATCCATTTAAAATTAAGTCTACAACATGATAAGGTTTGCAGAAAGCGAAGTGGTCTGAAGACTTTCTAAATCCACTTTATGTAAATTAAGTCAGCAAAGGAAAATTGCCGGAACCATCATGCAGTGCGACGAGGCCTTAAGTTGCCCTAGGAAGACAATCCACCAATGAATCACCTGTGGAATATGGGCTTAAATGGTACAGGTAGTAGGACAAGTCTCAGCTTATGTAGCGTGTCAGGACCATCACCTCTCCAGACTGATGTGAACTCTGATGAATCTTCATTTTGACAGCCAGAGGAGAGTCACTATTCCTCCATATAAACAGGAGCCAGTTGAGGTTCTTTGGGCATGTCTGTAGTACTAGGGTGTTGTACCGTGCTATTCATTATGAATGTAGTGAGAAGTCAAGCAAAATGTCACTTTTATGGCTAACCAAAAAGATGAGAATATGCAAGCTTTCGAGGAATCTCAGTCCCCACCTTCAGGCAAGATGTAATGGGCATGTCATGAGAATACCCCCATGACATCCATCTGGAGGTGCTCCAGGCACGCATCAATGGCCAGAAACAATGCAACAGACCCAGGACATGCTTGAGGGATTATCATTTCTTGGCAGGCTTTGGAATGCATAGGAATTCCCCAGGAAAATCTGGACTCTCTGGGCTTACCTGCTTGGCCTGTTACCATCACGGCCCTCACAAGGCACAGCATTTGGAAAAAATCAGATGGTATGTTAATCTGACTCTTCTGTTATTTTTGAGTGAAGAGTAACAGAAGAAGAATGAAAAAGCCAACTAATTAACACTAGAATTACCAGAGCCTACGAAAAAACTTGTAAATCCGTCCCACCTTAAATCGCTTCTTAAAACCATTCTCACCTCTCCGCCAGTGTCTTTTGTTAATCTAAATGTGCTGATAAAAGAAAAGCTGCAAGTAGCCGGCTATTCCATTCCCCCACCGACTTAGAACGTGCACAAACTTCTCCCAGCTCATGCCTTGATTGATTTTCTGAGAGTGAAGTGGAGTTTTAGAGTGGAAATAATAGATCGTTGTTTAGAACACACGCATTTCATGTCTGTTCTGTTTCTACAGTAATCTGTGTGAACACATTGTTAAAACAGAAACGTTTTTTATATTCTAGTAGTAGATGACAAAATGTAGGCATAAACTATATAATGTATGAAGCCTGAAGTCCAAATATCAAAGAAATATTTTCACAGAAGGTACAAATCTAACACAATTGCGCTTTTATTCAAAAATATAACTGCAGAAACAAAAAGCCGCCTTAACATGCGACATTGACACGTGTTTATTATGACTGCCTCCGTGGCGCAATAGAATCAGCTGCCGACTGGGAATCAAAAGGTCGCGAGTTCGATCCTGCACCACTTCGTTTTGAGAAGTAAACTGCTCTTAGTCTTACTATTTTAGAATAAAAACATACATTTGATTTCAGTCTGTAACAGCCGGTGCAATTTATGATACTTGTAAAGGTTAGCTTTTTTATTTTTATTTTTATTAGTCAGTTTTATTATCTCGGCCGTGTTCACGAGCCCAAACACACCCCACCCCCGCATCTGATACTGCTGTTTTCACATAGACGCGCTATAACAGAGGTAAACTCAGCTCCCTTCTACATCGGAGCAAGAATGCACATACCATTGCTTGCATACTAAAGTGTCAGCAGGCACTTTTCGTGGCATTACACAAATTTTTGAGCATGCCCTCTGCACACTACTTGTGACTTTAGGCTTTAGGAAGTAAGTAAATAAATAAAGGTAAATCGTGTCATAAAATGATTTCTTCAAAACGTCACATATATTTGTCTTTCTTTTTTTAAAATGTGCGTTGATCACCGCCAGCATGTTGTAGCATACAGCATCTGGCCACCTGCATGTTCTTGTGTGCACTGAATAAGAGACAAACATACAGTCTGACTGAGAGAATCAGACTGAAAAAAAGCAAACATTTAGAAATGCCATACCTTTACAGCTGATCTGACGCTGTTACCACAGCATAGAGAGAAATGCAATATTATTTGAAAACGAACAGCGTCCGACTTGAGAAGCACTGCTGTAGAGGGCACATGTCTTTTGTGAAGATTTAACCATCCGCAACTGATTTGAGCGGACAAGTTTATCATGCAGGAGTGTTGTTATGGTTGCCTCACCAAGTTAAATTCAACAGTTAAATGCAATAGAATCGACAGTCTTCTTCAGTACCACACTGTTTAACTCTTTAAAGGCAGGTATCAACAAAAGTCGATATCAAGGAGCAGAGGGCTAAGGAACTGGTACTGAAGAATTCTTAGTTTTCCCAATCATCGTTAAAGGTTGAACCTCTGCAGTGATCACTTTCGAAAAAGGTGGAGTTGCTTTTGCTGTGTTGTTTTCCTTATTTCATTCTCTATATTTTTATAAACTTTATTTTTTTGCTGGGGCTTATTTGGACAGATCCCTTGAAATATTACAAAGTGGCCATTACAGGATCTAAGTAGGCACAGGTAAGAGATTTATTTGTTTATTTATTTCTGGCCCTTCAACGACAGTTTCTAATTCAACAGAAAGCTTCAAGTCTAACCAGTAACTCCCGTCGGCCTCTTCCTTCCCCACCACGCCACACCACTAACACCTCTAACGCTCTGGGGTATATGTTAACTAACTCCAGTTACTACACCATTCACTGGGAAGGGGTAGACCTGTCTGACTGTTTTACTCTCTGCTTGTCTGTATGTATGTGTTGGAATGGGTCTGCCACAGACTATCTGGTAAGGTTGTCTGTGTGAGGTCTTTTAACTGAAAGCCGATTGTGTGTGATAGAGCAGGGCCTGAGGCTCAGGGCTTCATCCCATCTGTATCAGAAGATAAAGGAGCAGAAGAAGACAGTTTTAATGATGGAGACCAATTACTGTGCTCTATATTAGAACAATTATAAAAAGAATAGGCCACTCGACCCAAAAAAACTTACCAATCCTATTCACCCAGATTCTCTAACCTAACACCGAGATGAAATGTGAAGATCCTGAAAGTGCTACTGTCCGCCAGACTTACTTGGTTACTTATTCCATGTCTTTGTATGGAAAAAAAAATATTCTAAGGTTTTTGTGAAATTTGGCCATAACAAGTTTCTAACCATACTCTGTGCTCTTAGGGATTGACTGTATTACTGCTAGTTCTTCCTCTTCCCACTTCTGTATGAGGTTGATATTACTGATCAATGACCTCCACACAGCTTGTTCCTGCACCGCCTCTTCAATCAAAACCTGTTACTACTTTCTTTTACATTAATCACCCAATTTTACTTCAGCCTCCATTATTTTCTCTTCTTTTCTACTTTTGTGCCCATCACTCTTTTTCCTCACATGTTCATTGCCTCTCCTCATCACATGTACATACCACTTGAACCTGCTTTCCTGTACTTTCTTAGATGTTCTCTCATTTCTTATTCTGTCCTTTTTTGTAACTTCACACATCTGTCTTTACATTCTCATTTCTGAGACATCTAATTACTTCAGAGCTCCCTTTACTGCCCATGTCACAGCTGCATATTTTATTTTTTAAATTTTATTAATCCCGAAGGAAATTACTTGGTTTTTACATACCCCTTGAGGTCAGAGCGCAGGGTAAGCCATTGTACAGCACCCCTGGAGTAATTGTGGGTTAAGGGCCCAGCAGAGTAGGATCTCTTTTTTTTTTTTTTTTAATTTATTTTTATTAATTTTATTGTAATCATTTCTTACAAATCAATCAATTTTTACAAAAAGTAGGATTGAGAACAAGTCGATCCCCAACCCTGAGAGAGAGAGAGAACATGGCTAACGACGTAAAACTTAAAGCTTGTAAACATACCTAAATTGATGATTTTGATAAGCCAATAGAGATGAATGGAGAAGAAAGAAATGCAGAAATAATTGCTTCCTCAGTGCTTTAAGAGCTTATTCTAAAATATTACTGATTAGATCCTGCCATGTTTTGAAAAAAATCTGTACAGATCCTCTAACTGAGTATTTGATTTTTTCCAATTTCAAATAGTATAAAACATTGGTTTCCCACTGACTTAAAAGAGGAGAGTTAGGATTCTTCCAGTTTAGCAAAATAAATCTGCGTGCCGAAAGTGTAGTAAATGAAAGCACAGTTTGTTTGTCCTTCTCCACTATAAACCCATCTAGAAGAACCCCAAAACAGCTGTTCGTGGGTTATGAGGGATTGTGACACCAAAGCTGTCTGAAAAGTAATTAAATATTTTGGTCCAGAATGATGTTAATTTGGTTCAGGATCAAAACATGTGACCCAGTGAGGCTGCGAGTTGATTACAGCGTTCGCAGGTTGGATCCAGCACAGTAGGATCTCTTTTGGCAGTGACGGGGAATCGAGCCGGCAACCTTCGGGATACCAGCGCAGTTCCTTAGTCTCGGTGGTGGTCTTAAAAACCTTTAACCTTTACATTAACTTTTCGATCACACAATACTCCTGATACCTTCTTTCAGTTGTTCCATTCACACTGCATTCTATGGATTATCTCTGCATCTAATTCTTCATCTTGGGCTACCACTGATCCTAAATACAGTATTTAAACTTTTCCACTCTTTTCATTAGCTCTGTAAGGGCTGAGATTGTATTTAAAGATATGGTATATAGAAGAGTATGTGGTGGCGCGCAGGAAGAAGACAGTTTACACTGATAGAAAATCAGTTACTTGAATATTTCAGTACAGCTGTCTGTTTTAAATACCAAAGAATAGTAAGACGTAATAAAAAGTAAAAACATAAAAGGTAATAAAACATAATACTAAATGAAAATATTAAATGCATCGTCAAAAACAATACTATGAATTACTTTATCCTCTAACTTAAGTTCTATAAATGTTGCTTTTTTTCATTTCTTTTCACATATTGTTTGGCAAATTTTTCTCTTTTTTGGTTATTGGTCCATTCTGTTTGTTCTTGATTTTTATTATATGCAGCTCTTTTTTGTTATCAGCTCTTGTCGCTTTTTTATATTGCAATCTAAAATTCAGCATCCTTGAACAGCAGGTAATTTGCTCTTCTGCCTTACTATTACTAAAAGGCGAGTCAGCGCCAAGAGTGTCACGGGATGGGATGGAGAGAGGATGTGCACAGTAGGAGTAGTGATTGGGTGAGTGATGTGAAGAAGAGTGATCAAAGCTGAACAATGTGGACATGACGGAAAACTTTTTTAATATAATAGAGAGATTTATATACTAAAGTATAAACAAATCAAATAAAAATGCTCAGAAGAACAAAAGTAGTTGCCTAAAATGTAGCCCAAGCAAACAAACACTAAAATACAATTTAAGATCAGATTCCAAGAGCAGAACAGAAATACTGTATGTGTCTTTAAAACAGTTAATCCACAACAAAACAATACTTACCAATGAAGAGTGTCAGGAGTGATTTGTGACAGACGGTTATCAGCAAGAGTCTACAGGACGGTAGTGAGACCAGCTGTGTTATATGGGTTGGAGACGGTGGCACTGAGCAGAAAGCAGGAGACAGAGCTGGGTGTGACAGGGATGGACAGGATGAGTACATTAGAGGGTCGGCTTAGGTTGGACGGTTGGGAGACATAGTCAGAAAGGTGAGATTTTTTTGATTTGGACATGTGCAGAGGAGAGATGCTGGATATATTGGGAGAAGGGTGCTAAGGAATAGAACTGACAGGTAAGAGGAAAACAGGAAGGTCTAAGAGACGGTTTATGGATGTGGTGAGAGAGGACATATAGATGACGGGTGTAACAGAGCAAGATGGAGGGGACAGGAAGGTATGGAAGAAAATGAACCATTGTGTTGACTCCAAACAACTTCAGTACTTGACTGTTGGATTTCACGCCTAACTGGAGATAAATAAGCAGAAGGAGGACCCAGCATTTGTGATGTCATGGTGGCCCCGCCTCCTCGGGCTCAACACACAAAACACAGGAAATGGAGGCAAGTTAAAGGGAAAATTTACAATTATAAACATTAGGAAAATACGTAAAATATGAAAAACAATCATTTAAAATTGACAAACTCAAGTTGATACATAACAGTTGCACCTTCATTGAACAAATGTGATCTCCATTGGAAAAATGAAATGACGTGTGAAAAGCTGGTTGCTGCACCAATGATGTGTCGTATTAATGGGAGTGAATACTTGTGTCCAGTTATTTTATGTTTTATAAGGCACTGTAAATGCACTATAAACATTCTATATGTGAAATATCCACAGCTATCGTGAGATGAAGCTCAGTTCACTTACTAAAGTGCATCTAAGTGTTTGACTGCATATTGTACTGCATGTTTAGTTTCTATGTGACAAATGAAATGTAATTTTAAACAAAAAAATGCAGGCTTAAAATGAAACAAAATGACCAGCAAACACTTACACATGAGCATTAAGAAAGTTCCTCAGAAGAGTGTTCCAAAACTGTGAAAGTTGCAGGTTTAATTTCTTCCTGATATTTTGAAATATACATTGTTTGTGATATTTTCCAAACTTCACCATGAAATTTCACAATTATTTTAATAATAACATATGAGAGCAATACAAATCCTAATTAGACATTGTGCTTTATTCAATACATTTTAATAAGGCTGTTTACCTACACCTGCTTTCTTGATGTTTCTCATACAAAGGAGTGCCATTTTGATCGTTTGGGCTTTTCCAACTATTTTCCAATCTGTCTACATGTTTTCTTGCATTCTCCTTAGCAAATGACATGTGGGCAGCACACATGACCCTCAGCACTTGAGTGTGTAAGTACACCTCGCTGCAGCCTGTGGATTCTACATGACACGTTTGACGGGCTGCGGTGAGAACACTCTGTGAATGCAGCGGCAGCAGCTGTAAAAATGGCTGAGATAGAAATAATTAACGTCCAGCCCTGCCCCTTTCTGCAGGCTGCAGTGACATGTGCTTAGAATGACCGTGCAAGATGATCAGATGTTCGTGTTCCTAGACTCAGCATTTTCAATATCGCAAATTTAACATCTTTGCGTTTCATAAACTGGTACATGGTGTTAAAAGGCTTTCTTTGTACATGCATGTTTTCATAAAGTAGTTGTTTTTAATTCAGGAGAATTCTGTACATGATATATACTTTGGTTTGACGAACATAGCCCTGCAACAGTCCTACATTGGAATGCAGTTTAAATTTTCTCTCCAAGGGATAGGCGGGTGGCCGAAAAGTCACAGAAGGTCATAAGTACCTGAACTGTAAAATTTTACTCCCCAAAATGCTCGCTCTTCTAGCTGGGGTCAAGACGGCAATGAATCAAGAGGTGCTATATTAGAGTGAGCTTTCTGTGTGGAACGCTGTTTACCTCTAAGGTCTGGAGTGAAATCAAACATGTAGAGAAGCCTGAGCTGCTTTTGTTCTGATGGTTTTGAGTGTTTGCCACACACCCTTGGTCAGGGGGCAAAAATTATAAATAGAATAAATATGAAGAGGAGAAAAGGGGACTGCATATGGTGAGCAGTGTGAACAACAATGTGAGTGTAGTCTGTCTAACAGGCTTTATTTTTGATTGTGCCTTCAGTTGTCAATGTAGTCTCGGAGAGCTTTGCATATCCTTTATGTCACAGGGAATGGACTGAAAAGTCAGCAGGTGCCAGTTTTGCCCATTTTAATAATGCAGCATAAACCTGAAGGTAAAGAGGTGACAAACCCCAAGTTTAATTCCATAAAGTTACAGTTTGAAAAAGAAGGCGTTGAAGGTGATGTGCTTTATGATTCTTCTGACCCAACTTGAAGTTTAAGGCTTTGGTTCCTGGGTCAACAGGATCTCTACTGGTCTCTAGTGGCTGAACGTTTAGGCCTAGGGGGAGTGGAAGATACACTCAGAGAACGACTAGGTACCCATGTTTTGAACCCGTTTCCTGTTCTCTCCAGGTGGCTTCCCTGCAAGAAGAAAGGAACAGTCTGTTGGCCGAGAATGATGTGCTGACAGATCGAGCAAACCAACTGGACTCCTTTGATGATCCCAACACTCCATCTGGTAGAAAGATATGGCAGACACAGCTGCAGTTTGAGCAGCTGCAGGAGGAAAACTTCAGGTGTGGAACTCTTCTTTTGTGGTTTGATTTTACTTAAAGTCTTTTGTAAAACAGTGTCCAGATGTACACAGGGTCATTGATTGACATTGATGTCCTTTGGATTCATTCATACAGTCTGTCTTAATATATCTATACTAATAAAAGGCAAAGCCCTCACTCATCACTAAATCGCCAACTTCCCGTGTAGGTAGAAGAGAGTAGGTAGAGGTTTAATTTTGAAATTCTTCGTGTAGCGGTCATAACAGTTGACAACGTCCGCCATGTTATAACTTTCTTATTTATGGCCCCATCTTCATGAAATTTGGTAGGCGGCTTCCCTGCGCTAAACGAAACCGATGTACGTACTTATTTCGATTGTATGATGCCACTGTCGGCCGCCATATTGAACTTTCCAATGGTCTTTGTTACTTATGGGCCCATCTTCAAGAACTTTGGTACACGGGTTCCCAGTGCTAACTGAATCCTACTTACGTACATAGCCTGCAGCTCGGTCACCGTGTGAGGCGGCGTTGGGTCCCCCATCCCAACGCCTCCCACGTAGTTAGCTGCTTGCCTGTATAAGGCCGTCCGTCGCTCCGGTCTCTACATTCCCTTCCTTGTTTCACCACGGTATTCACGTCTCCCTGTTGATAACTGCAGCCTTTTTATTTAATCCACGGCTTCTCCGCTGTTTTATTGTTCGTTTATTACGATTGTAGTTATTGCATAGTTATTTTAGACTTACTTTACATTGCTCAGGTACCCATTTCCTTTATCGTTCCAATTGTACCCACATTAACATGTCTATCGTGGTGATCACCATCGATCAAAGAACTGTCACTTACCGAGTGGTTTCCATGCCCGGAGATGGCACCTGCCTTTTCCATTCTCTTTGTTACATATTGCACGGCCATATCAGGCTCACTCTTGATATCCGGAGGAACATTGTGTCTTATGTATTGAATGACTAGAACAGGTTCAAGGTGTGGACTGATGACGGCACAGGAGATAATTAGACTACACAGGAGCACTAGAAGAGTGAAATTCTTAAGCCCTTCACCTATGGTTCTGCATGTGAGTTGATGGCTGCCGCTGAATTGTTCGGTTGTCGCTTTCAAGTGTACCGAAATGGCCAAATATTTTACACCTTTCGACAACCGCCAATGCCTCTTAAACATCTTAGATTCACAGGTGACGATTTGATAAAAATTTTAAGGCAGTACTTCGCCGCTGCGAAGCGCGGGTATTTTGCTAGTTTACAATTTATTAAAGTATAGGGTGGTCCAGATCTAATTATGCAATTTTCATTGCGCTATAACTTATTAAGTTTATTACATAGAAAATCACCTGAAAATTCCCGGACTGTCGAGAAATGTGCGAACTGATGACATGAAGAATTGTCCCCGCATAAATCAAAGTCATCCAGATGATCTGCATCTATATAATTCGACCTGGACCACCCTGTACAGATCTACATTTCTATATTTCAGATCTACATTTTATGTATATGACATTTCACAGGCTGTAGCATTTAAACTACTACGCAAAAAGTATTAAAAATTGCATCACTGTGTAGCCTGAGAATGGGAGTAACAATGTGCTGGACCGGGCAACCCCTGCTGTGTTTGAATACAGAATGGCACCCCACACTACGCCATACCAGTGCTACAGTGGTTGAACAAAACATTGCCGCAACGCTCAGTCTGCCGATTTAACCCCACCAGACTTTTTCCTGTGGGGTTACCTAAAAGACAAGCTGTATTAACATGGCATCCACAATGTGGCTGAGCTACATGCAGCTATCACAGACGAATTTCAGAGGATGCCAGTACAGATGTGTTTAGCCGCCTGTGACAGTGTTGCTCTTCGCCTTCAGGTGTGTATCGATCTGGATGGCGCATTGGTGGACAATGCCATGGAGAACAGGGGAGGAAAAAAATGTAAGGTTCTTATTGTTCATTTTCCATTGTGTTACTTGATAATAACATTGGTAGTTTCCTGACAATAACACTATTTCAATCATATACATTAACTAGCAAAATACCCGCGCTTTGCAGCAGAACAGCTGAGGGAAAGTAAGGAAGCGAGTGAGGAGACACATGAGTGTGGGATGTCATTAATGTATATAGGCAGGATGGCAACCACGTGGTAGGTGCGCGGACAGCGGTCGTGTAAAAAAAGGAAGGGGGACCGGGGTTGGCCCTTGTGCGTCTGCTGTGAAATAAATCATCTGTTAAGGGAAATAAGGAATGAAACCGCCAAAAGGAGAGGTCAGTTCCAAAAGTTCCTTACGGCATAATGGTGAGAACCGCCAAAAAGAAGACATTATTTTCAAAACTTCGTTACGGGGCACAACGCAAAATGAAAAATACTTAATGTTTGTAAGTACAGTGTGAAGGGATAAGCATGGGAACTTTGGGCTTCCTACGTATATTGGAAGTCGCAGAAATAGTGAGGAGGGGTTTCCCCTCTCTAAATATACAGTATAGAGGGTACACCCGTTCTGCCTCCCTGTTGGGTGTTGCAATAGGACATGAAACATACCTAACTTTTGTAAGTACATTGCAAGGAATGAGCATGCAAAATTTCAGCATCCCACCTATATGGAAAGTGGGAGAATTAGTGATGAGTCAGGGAGAGCTTTGCCTTTTATATGTAGAGATATGGGCCACCCTGTATTAAGGCTGTGAGGCTGTCAATAAATAGTTGATAAGTTGCTGGGAGAACATGTGTAGTTAGAAAAAATAGTAAGGACACCACGCTGTCATTAATGCCAAATGGTGAGACAAATTGATCAAAGTTAAAAAAAAAAAAAACCAAGAAGAGTACGAGACAAAAGCCTGATAATTAAAAGAACAGAGAATTTTAAGGCTTTAAAAAGAATCCACAAACTCGAATGAGAAATAAAGCTTTCAATGACCCGTGGATACATTGACAAAAGCCACGACCTCCGAGGACACACTTCTTAAAAAATCGGATGTTTACTTTGCGATGGGAGCACAAAATGGCACGGACCACAAACAACCAAAATGGAGTTGAAAACAGCTCAAATGATTGTGTCATATCAAAATTAAACTACCAATCGCAAAACTAAGGTAAAATGTAGATGATGAAGTCCCATCAAAAATCCTGGCTACACACAAAATAGGTCCGGCAGAATCACTATAAAATAAAGTTTAATATCACAAAAGTGTTCTTCAATAACAATAAAGCTCTGTAGAGCACAACGGCAAAAGGATTTGCCTAAAACAAAAATGTGATCCAATGCAACCAAATTCCTAAACTAAACAGGCCAAAATAGATCATAAAAAAAGACACGGAAACACAAAGTACATGATTTCATCATTCCCTTGCACATTCAAAATAAACTGCAAGGAACAGTGGAATACCTTTCGGATATATACACTATATTGCCAAAAGTATTGGGACCCCCCTCCAAATCATTGAGTTCAGTCGTTTCAATCACTTCCATAGCAATAAGTGTATAACATCGAGCACCTCGGCATGCAGACGGCTTCTACAAAAGTGAAAGAATGGGTCACTCTCAAGAGCTCCGTGAATTCAAGTGTAGTACCGTCATAGGATGCCACCTGTGCAGTAAGTCCATTCGTGAAATTTCCTTGTTACTAAATATTCCTCAGTCAACTGTTAAGTGGCATTATAACAAAGCAGAAGTAATTGGGAACAACAGCAACTCATCATGAAGTGGTAGGCCACGTCAAATCACAGAGCGGGGACAGTGCATGCTGAGGTGTGCAGAAGTCGCTAACTTTCTGCAGAGTCAATAGGTACAGAACCCCAAAAACTCAAGAACAGTGCAGCGTAGAGAGAGAGCTTCATGGGATGAATTGGTCTTCATGGCCGAGCAGCTGCAGCCAAGCCCTACATCACCAAGTGCAATGTAAAGCCCACCGCCATTGAACTCTAGAGCAGTGGAGACGTGTCCTCAGGAGTGACGAATCACGCAATCCGATGGACAAGTCTAGGTTTGGCGGTTGAAAGGAACTCTTAATGCTTCAGTATATGAAGCCATTTTGTATAATTTAATGCTCCCAACTTTGTGGGAAACAGTTTAGTGATGGCAACATGACTGTACACACACCAGTGCACAAAGCAAGGTCTATAAAGAAATGGATGAGTGAGTTTGGCGTGGAGGAACTTGACTGGCCTACACCGAGAGAGCCCTGACCTCAACCTGATAGAACACCTTTGGGATGAATCAGAGTGGAGACTGCGAGCAAGCGAGCCAGGCCTTCTCATCCAGCATCCATGCCTGACCTCACAAATGCTCTCCTGGTCCAAAATACCCATCAATACACTCCTACACCTTGTGGAAATCCTTCCCAGAAGAGTTGAAGCTGTTATAGCCCCAAATGATGGGCAAACTCCATATTAAAGCCTATGCATTAAGAATGGGATGTCATTAATATTCATGTGTGTAAAGACAGGCATCCCAATACTTTTGGCAATATAGTGTAGATGATGGACGGCAAATCCTGGAGGTGATTGGCAGATTGACACACCTCCCAGGAGACCACCCATTAAACACATGATTTTGAACTCTAGCCAGGGGAAGAAACTTGGCTTAGACATAACAGCATGTCCCTTCCCAAAAAGCTTTTTAAACAATTAAAAATTCTAGATCATAAACCTTCTGGCTTCTTCTGACAGCTTTCCCTTTCTTAATGGTTTAATGTCAAATGCTGTCATTCTGTATCCTTCACACAATCTGCTTTCTCATTACCTTTATAAGCCTTATTGTATACTGTTGGATTTTATTATTTTCTAAATTTGCTAAATATTTTATTATTTAAGTGTCTGACTTGTAGCTGAGTTGAGATCTTGTAGCTCTGAAGAAGATAATAATTCCTGAAACACATTAATTAGCCTTTTCAAGTGAATCTTCCTTGCCGACTCTATAAACGCCTGCACCTTTTTTTCATTTTGGTTTTCTTTTCTTAGCCCCAAACAGTCTATTGTGTTTATTAATACTGACTTTATCTTTTCAATGTATATAATTGGGGTGACCATTTGTTAGAATAAATAGAAAACTACTTCTTTAATGTGTATTATTTGCGTTTAATAACAACCTGCTCCTTACTGTTTTTGATGGGATGGGAGGATGAATGCTCACTATACTGATGGATCCTGGAGGAAAACCAGCTGCAATCTGCCAGAATGCTTCAAATGGATCTGTGAGGCTACAGTGCTAACCTCTGCCCTGCCGTGCCACCCTAGATAACAATTTTTTAAAACTGTATTGCCAAGGTGAAATCTATCATGTGTTGATTATCACTCTGTCTAACTCTGTATGTGTTTTACGTGCAGGCTGGAAGCAGCAAAGGATGACTACCGAATCCACTGTGAAGAGCTGGAGAAACAGCTTATTGAACTGCAGCACAGAAATAATGAACTGACAAGTCTGGCAGAGGAATCACGAGCTCTTAAGGATGAGCTTGATGTCCTAAGGTACCTACCATGATACAGGGATGGGCATGAGTACAAGTGCCCTGTTAAGAAATTGAATATGTGCTTGCTACTTACTCAGGTGAAGATGATGTAATTTAAAATGTGTGGCAGGGATTCAGTTTGCCATTGATCTGTCTAAGACATAGCGCTATCTTTATTTTCAAGGGAGTAGCGCATTTTGATTTTGTGCTTCTCAAACTTCACTTCAGGAACTGCTCTGACAGAGTAGTGAAGCTGGAAGCGGCTGTTGAGACGTACAGGAAGAAGCTCGAGGGGCTGAGTGACCTGCGACGGCAAGTGAAGACGCTGGAGGACAAAAACATGATGTACATGCAGAACACGGTCAGTCTGGAGGAGGAGCTGCGAAAAGCTAATGCAACCCGTGCTCAGCTGGAAACTTACAAGAGGCAGGTGAGCCATTCATGCAGCGGAATGGGGGGGACACACAAGACACAAGGCTTGGTGGTATGTGGATAAAAAGAATGATCTGATTTAGGGCCTGTGTCACTGGAATGAACCTTTGTTAAAATGTGTTTATATCAATCTTAGAACATTAGACTAGTTTTGACAAGGACAGGCCATTCAGTCCACTCTCTGCCACACGGTCATTTCTTCTGTGTATTTGTGTATTAATTGTATTAATTAAGAAAATCGTTGTATCTTTTATGTGAAGTTTGCCATGTGATGGTGTGATATGTTGCATTTAGCTTAATAAAATATATTTGATAAGTAAAAACACATGGAGATTCACTCGAAAGTGGTCCCAAATATTCTGTAATAACTCTGGCTTGAACGAAGTATTCTGAACGAAACAACGTGCAATTTGCTCCTCCAGGTGGTGAACAGTATTGAGCAGCATGTCTTCGTGGTTTGAACCCACTGGGTCACCAATTTGTTTAATCGATGTCATAACCAACTGGATGATCGTCAGTTAATGGAAGGTTACTAAGTTGCTACTTTGAAAGTTCAGCCAATGAGAAACAAAAATCGAAAGAATTAAGAGGGGTTCCCAGACTTTTTCATATGACTGTATAATTTCTGCATGTATTTTGATTTCTGCTCCAACAAAGTTTAAAAATAGGTGTAAGCCTCAGAAAGCCACAAGCCAGACTAGACCTTCACTCTTCTCTGGCTTCCCAAAGTAGACCTCACCATAAATAGCCAATCGCTAATTTAAAAGGCTTGCTTCAGAACTGCTTAGATTCAAAAATGGTCCAAAGGCTTTTAGCAAACAAGTATTGAAAATATCCAATAAAGGAAAAGATGAAAACAGTTATAAAACTCAAATTCAAAAATAAACAAAGTTCCTTTAGTATTTAATTACTTACTAAAGGAATTCCAGAAAGCAAACAATGCAATGAAACCAAATAGAATTGCCTAAAAGGCAAACAAGAAGCAAACAAATCCAAGACAGAGACTGTACTTTAAATATGAAGGTCAAATCCAGTAAACCCAATATGAAGAAGAAGCACAACTAACTAACTGGAATTGCAAACAAAGATACCATTGCTGAACCTATTGATCTTACGTCAGCTTGAGTACTGTTGTGGCTGACCAGTACCCCAGTTTCTTAATGTCCGAGCCTGCTTCGGCTCAATATAAAGGAGCCAGGGAACATAACAAAGAAAACTAGTAAACAGTTCAATTAACCAAACAATTATTGATATGCAGAAAATACCCAAGCCAAAAACAGAATTAATAGCATCTCTCTATTATAAACAAAAATCCTGGAAAGGTTGGAAGGAGACGAGACGTGATTTTCGCGTAGAAACTTTAATTTCCCACAAGACAAGGCAGTGAGACAAAAGGACAGCTGCTGTACAGGCTTTTAAATGATCGATGCGCAGCGCAACATGCAGATCATGCAGCACAGCAGCAGCAAACCAACAGCTGATCGAGTAAAGAGGAGATAAAAAAAAAAACAACTGTTACTTGATTCCCATTGTATCACTGTTCATGAGGGGTTTCGGGGGAGCGACCGCGTCTACTAGGTGTGTGTTCAGCCCCCCTCTTTACAACGGCTCGTAGCTGTAGAGTAAAGATTACATTAGCGCAAACAAACAGAAAATATTAATCGATGAAATAACGGATCAGCGAAAAGAGATCGAATAGTGTTTGAGGATGTCTGGGGGAGACGAGAGACAAGGCAGTGACTTTAAAACGTTTGAAGCGCCGCACAAAATGCAGATCACAATGCACTGGAGCAGCAAGACAGCAGCTGATCGAGCAAAGAGGAGGTAAAAAAAACCTGCATTTGTTTCCCATTGTATCACTGTTTGAGGGGGTTTCGGGGGAGTGACCATATCTCCTTTGTGTGCGTTCAGACCCCCTCTTCACATTGCAAGCGGCAGAGACACGAAGTGGTTGGCGTTGCACGCCCCCTAGTCATTTAAAAATGATCAAAGGCAGTGCCATAATGTGAAGCTGGTCTCTGGGAAAAGGCCCCTCATGAACAACCCATCTTCTGTTTCTTTTTTTTTTTTTTTGTCAAAGGTTCAAGAATTGCATAAGAAGCTGGCTGATGAATCAAGAAGGGCTGACAACGTGGCATTTGAGAAAAAGCAGTTTGAAGAGAAGAACGAAGCACTGTTGAAGGAGCGTGAGGTGAGCCACATGTCTGTTTGCTTCAACAAGTCTAAACCGTGACTTCTGCATGCTGCACATTTAAAAATCCCGATTTAGAATAATTTGATGAATAGAAAGAGGCCTTGGCTTTTTGTTTGAAAGCAGAGTCCTCATTAAAATCGATAACCTCCCAAACTGTCTTTACTGTTTCATTGAGAGTTCATAGGTTAGCCAGGGAAGTGTTACATTTCAGTCAAGATTACATCCCTGTCTCAAGTTTGTTGTTTAAATATTATTTTTATTTTTTTGGCTTTGTTCTCTATGTATTTATTTTTTTGATATGGTATTATTTTTTAAAAATTTTGTATGATGTTAGGTTTCTATATCTTGGTGTTCCTTGTTGTCTGCCCTGCTTAGGCGGGGCCACCTAATAATGGAGCTGGATGACGAGCCCAGCTGTGTAAGAGGCCTAAAGCTTCAGCACTGCAAATCGGTTTCAATTCATTTTTTAATTTTTGCTTCTGTTTTATATTTGGAATTCCAGGGTCAGATCCCCATTTCATTGCAAAGATACTTTCTTTTATGTTTGAGTTCTTTGGAGATGTTTGGTTTAGACCAGGGGTCTCCAACCTTTTTTTCCCCTGAGAGCTCCTTTTACAAAATGAAAATGGCTGAGAGCTCCTCGTGTTTTTTAACGTTTATTCTCATAGCTTATTTCAGCCCAAACAAACTGAATAAGCTTGTTTTACCTGAACGTTTACAAAAGGTTGGTGTCCACAACACACATTTTGCATTAAAACATCACAAAAAATATCGAGTTCACCTGCAATTGTATTTTGTATGTCTGTATGCATTTTCTCATGTATCTCACACTATTGAATTAAAACATGAATGCTGTCAAAACAAAACAATGCAATTCCAAATCCACAAATATGACTTCTTCATTTGTCATTTTGTCACATGTCACTTTATTCACAGGTCCAGTTGCATGTGTGATGTGTTTTTGAGTTAGTCAGATGACTGGCACTGAGGTGTATGTTGGAGTGGAGCCACTCGGGTTCACTCTGATAGTCTTTTAAATGTTCGTCTGTCAGTCTTGTTCTGAACTTTGATTTCATGATATTCATGTCAGACTCTTAAGAGGTATGGAGACCCAAACAAAGCAGACATTTTCTGAGCTGCTTGGTGAAGATTCTTATAGTTATTTGGCTCTGCTAAGCTCCATAAATGCTGAGAATGCTGTTGAGACTTCAGCTGCACATTGTTTTGAAGGTTTGCTAATATATAATATATAAAATCCAATGTCTGTATGTCTGTCTGCTTTTCACGAGAGAACTACTTAACAGATTTAGATCATTTTTTTTTTTTTTAGTAATTTGCTTGAAAAAAATATTGCTCAATCTCAAGTACTTAGACTCCATCTCTACAATATATAAAATCCTTTTACAATCCCTCCCTTTCAAAGATCCAAGAGGTCACTGGGAAAAAGATCTCTCAATTAATATATCAGAAAAGGAGTCGAAAGTAGCAATGCATAGAATTCACTTGAGCTCCATATGCGCAAAGCATACAATTATACAACTTAAAATTATTTATCGAGCACATCTGTCTCGACTCAAACTCTCCAAAATGTTTCCAGGGCGAGATCCAACCTGCGAACGCTGCAAACTAGTTCCAGCCTCACTGGGTCACATGTTCTGGGCCTGTACCAAAGTAACATCTTTCTGGATGAAACTTTTAATTACCTTTCAGACAGCCTTGGACTCACAATCCCTCCTAACCCACTAACAGCTGTGTTTGGGGGTCTTCCGGATGGGTTTAAAGTGGAGAAGGACAAACAAACTGTGATTGCATTCACTACACTTTTGACACACAGACTGATTCTGATAAACTGGAAGAACCCAAACTCTCCTCTTTTAAGTCAGTGGGAAACTGATGTGTTATACTATTTGAAATTGGAAAAAATCAAATACTCAGTTAGAGGATCCGTACAGACTTTTTTCAAAACATGGCAGGATCTAATCAGTAATATTTTAAAATAATCTCATAAAACACAGAGAATCAATTAATTTAGGTATGTCTGCAGGTCTTAAATTTCATGCTGTTTGGCTTGCTCTCTCTCTTAGGGGTGGGGATCGATTTGTTCTTAACTCAAATTTTCTTTATGTAAAACTTGATTGATTTGTATGGAATGCAATAAAAATTAAAATAAATAAATAAATAAAATAATAATTTGCTTGAGCGTTCCGGTTGATTTTGCGACTTCTCTCATTTCGTTTTGTATCAGAGTTCCCTTGCGGTACTGATTTATTTGAGCAAATCCAAGAAACACACAATGGGCCGAGAGGAGGGACCTTCCTCACTCACTTGCTAGCTTCGTGGCGTGTTCCTTAACTCCGCTTAACTAGCAAATGAGAGAACAATTGAATTCAACTTTGTTTGATCTTTAAAATAAAGTATTACTTGGGTATTGATGAGTTTGAGTCTAGATATTCTCTTAAGTGTATGCTACATTGAAAAAATAGATTGTGGATCGTGATATTGTTTTTTGGAAAGATCACCCACCCCTAATTTGACTAATCAAGTTTTCAAATTTATGTAGAATTCATTTACCCTTTGGCAAGCTA
The DNA here is from genome assembly GCF_016835505.1 of Polypterus senegalus. Classification (NCBI taxonomy): domain Eukaryota; kingdom Metazoa; phylum Chordata; class Cladistia; order Polypteriformes; family Polypteridae; genus Polypterus; species Polypterus senegalus. The sequence continues at coordinate 141,457,108 of NC_053167.1, read as the reverse complement.
CTTGGAAAGGGGTTGCAAGCTACCGGTAGCTCATGAGCGACGTGTTGGACACCCCTGCTTTAGGCTTTGCAATTTTTGCTTATTTTTTCAACCTTCCCGTTTTTTCATTATCTTTAATAAATATTAAAGTGACTCTTAGTAGTTTTCTTGGGACAGAGGGTTATTTGATATTTTTCCCCATTTGATATTGGTGTCTTAAAAGCCTTTACTCTTTTTTTTTTTTTTGGGCCTGTGCAGGTCACAAGCCTGCCTTTTGAATTTGGTGCCGGGTGCCTAAGGTTGTTGACTTTGTGATCTGTAGAGATAGTAGGGAGCAGGTAGAGGAGACCCTGGAGAGGTGGAGATCTGCTCTAGAGAGGAGATGAATGAAGGTCAGTAGGACCACCAAGGCAGAATACATGTGTGTAAATAAGAGGGAGGTCAGTGGAATGGTGAGGGTGAAGAGAGTAGAGTTGGCGAAGGTAGATGAGTTTAAATACTTGGAATCAACAGTACAGAGTAATGGGGAGTGTGGAAGAGAAGTGAAGAAGAGAGTGCAGGCAGGGTGGAATAGGTGGAGAAGAGTGTCAGGAGTGATTAGTGACAGGTGGGTATCGGCAAGAGTGAAAGGGAAGGTCTATAGGATGGTCATGAGACCAGCTATGTTATATTGGCTGGAGACGTTGGTACTGACCAGAAAGCAGGAGGCAGAGTTGGAGTTGGCAGAGTTAAAGATGCTAAGATTTGCTTTGGGTGTGACGAGGATGGACAGGATTAGAAATGAGGACATTAGAGGGTCAGCTCAAGTTGGACAGTTTGGGAAACAAAGTCAGAGAGGTGAGATTGTGCTGGTTTGGACATGTGCAGAGGAGAGATGCTGGGTATATTGGGAGAAGGATTCTAAGGATAGAGCTGCCAGGCAAGATAAAAAGAGGAGGGCCTAAGAGAAGTTTTATGGATGTGGGGAGAGAGGACATGCAGGTGATGGGTGTGACAGAACAAGATGATGAGGACAGGATGATATGGATGAAGATGATCCGCTGTGGCAACCCCTAATGTGAGCAGCCGAAAGAAGAAGAAGAATATTATTGCTGAATTGGTCTCCAATTTATCAAACTCCGATTTTGATGCAAGCAATCTAGAAATTGAAAATGAAAGTCGGCTTATTGGTCCCCAGCTGATCGTAGTGCTGAACACACTCATGTTGCTGAAGTGCCTACAGAAATGTTTGCCCGGGAAGGACTACACAGATTTCGATCTGTGAGAGACAAACTGCTACCTGGACTTCATCATTGACATGACATGCTAGTGGACGCTACGGATTACCAGCCGTGCATCTTTCTGTTTTTTTCCCCAGAAAGTGCCTTTCAGATTATGAGTGAGAAGACAAGTACATTTGTAATATGTATGTGAATTTACATACTGTAGTGGCTCGGGTAACATAAAATATTGTGACATTTATCAAAAAGAAGCATTTTATGTTGATTTATATGTGAGAGCATTGCCTTGTATGCTGAGTTTTGTGGAGAAATATTCAGCTATGGCAAAAAAAGAAATAATAATAATTAACCCTAAAATAGTTAAGTCAGTTGCTTAAGGGCCTTATAAATTCTTCAGTAGTTCATCATTTGATTTAATTTAATTTCAAAATGTGAAGATTTTATACTCCAGGAAAATATTTGATGCTTGTGGGGGAGTATGGAGGAATATTATCAGGATATGTCAAATAAGACAGTAGCATCGGTTGGTAGCCAGTGTCACTGACTTTGCATTCACATTGTCCATTTTTCAGAAGCAGAATGCATGGTGTACTTGACTTTTTAAAGAGACGTAGTAAAAATGTGTAGGTTTTACAAGAAGAGTTCAGAAAGTCATAATAAGCAAGTGCTACGCATGCTGAACGAGCAGCACGCTAGTTGAGTGTGTAATTTGCACCTGTGCTCCTTTTACTTGTGATTATGTAATTAGTTTCAGAATGTACCCCCTCTGCAATCAAAGTTTTCTCTTTTGCCCCGTTAGAGACTGATCATCGAACGAGATTCCTTGAGGGAGACGACGGAGGAGCTCAGCTGCACACAAGCCCAGCAGACCCAGCTCTTCCAAGCAGGTATCTCAAATGTGTGATTTACTTTAGCAGCAAATTTACTTGGTGGTGTTTTAACTTGTAAAGAGTGTAGGGATGAAGTGCTATTAAAATGCTGAAGAAATGTTCACTTAAGTTATTCTACTGAGGACAAATAGCTTAATAAACTACCTCTATTGAGTTGTGTTTCTGCACAGGGATTCTGCCAGGGCACCACCACCCCCAGCCTGCCCCTCTGGACTTGAATTTAGGACTTTGTTATTACCAAACTTTCATCTTAGCCAGTGGAGCCAAAGGAGAGCCTCACTACCGCCACAATGGCTGATTGGACTTGTAATTGTGAGAGTGTCGCTTATATTTCAGTCTCTCTGTCTCTGTACTGCTGTGAATGAGGAAGATAGCAGCAACAGCTTTAGAAATTCCCCAGGAGTTAAGGCATGAAAAGATGGAAAGGCAAGATTTGTAAGCAGGAAGTCGGAAACACAATTTAAAAAAAAAAAAGACCCCTGAATATTATCTAGAATTGTTAACCAAGAAAACTCCCCCAAGATCCACACTTGTAAATCTCTTTTATTCTTTTCTCCACAAACTCGGATGAATAGGGGGTGTTCGTTTTGACCTTTACTCCCACAGCTTGTGATGTCAAAATCTACTGACTTCCAGGTTGTTTACCTAGCAATGCGATTTCAACCGCTCCACAAAATGGTGTCACAAAAAAAAGTAAAATAATTAAACTTTTTAACAACACTTTCTCGGGGCTAGCTAATGTCAAGTTCAGAAACTTAGTTTAAAAAAAAATTCTATATATATAAATATACTTTTTAAAAACCACGCTTATACAGTATTAAGTTAAAAAGTGTACTAAGAAGTAAAAAATAAGTCTCTCATACATCACTTGTAAAAAAAAAAAATAAATAAATAAAAGCGTGGGTGCTTTTTGAATGTTGATTGATGCAAAGCGCCCACACTTTTATTTATTTTTTTTTAACGAGTGATGTATGAGAGACTTATGTTTTACTTCTTAGTACACTTTTTAACTTAATATAAGCGTGGTATTTAAAGAGTATTTTTTATTTATATATATATATATAAATATATTATTTTCAACTTTTTAGTCTTGGGTTTGTTTTAGTTTAATTTTGTAATCAATATTTTAACACTTCCATTAATATTTCTGTCCGCTACTAGCACCATCTATTGGTGAAATCTTGAACTATTCTTTTTTTTTTTTTACAGATTGGAATGCAGTAAATTACTTAATTTGTTTATTTATCTTTATATATTTTACTGATTTTATTGAAATCACACAACATTCCATACAAATGATCAATTTTACAAGAATAGGATTGAAAACTATTCAACCCCCACCCCTAAAATCTTGAACTATTCTTCATATGCAAATTTCATTTCTTAATTAACATTGATTAATTGATCAATTAGCGAAACTGATTATTGATTCATGTATTGTCATTGGAGAAGCGATTAAGTGTGCACAATCATTTGGACAATAGGAAGTGGGTTAAATATCGGTTACAAGATTTGTACCAGACAACAAATAGGTGAAGTTAATATAAGCATGGTAATAAAAAAAAACAAACCCCTAACAAACAAACTATACACATATTTATCAGAAAGCACACACAAAAAATAAATTTAAAATGCCATTCAGAACATTTTCTCGCTCTGTTTTTTTTCCTCTCCACTTTGCTACATTTACTCCTTATGTTACACTCTCCCCTCCAATGAGTTTCTGATTTTGTTTTGCATTTGGATTTTTTATTTTTTTGTATATAAACTCTTTATTTATTATTAAGAATCCTTCTTTTTGTCATTCGATTCAAGAGGTTCTTCCTCCCCGTTTTTTTGAACAATATTGAAGGAATACTCCACCAAAAAATTACTTTTCTTTTATATGTTGTGCTGTGTACTTTGTAGTGATCGTCAAGTGAAATTGTAGTGTCAGTTCTTCATGCAAAACAGAGAAAAAAAAAATATTATGATATAATACAAGCCAGTGGTGACCAATGCTGTGCAACGGCAAATAATGTGAAAAACATCCATGAGGGGGGAAAAAAAAAATTAAAATCTCACATTACTTGTGTCACATGATCCACATGTCAATTGTCCAGTCATATGCCGTCAACATTCAAAAAACATGCATTATCAAACAGATGCTTCCGAAAAAATCGCTGCACATCATAAACAGGAAACACAAGTCACGTGGTTTTGACTTTTCTTATCTTCAATTCAAAAACTCAATGTAAATAATTTATAGAATGAAATAGATTTGTAATTAATTAAGACTACAGTCTTTTACTTTATTGATCAACTAGGGGGCTTACCCCCTGCTTGCTTCGCTCGACTAATCTGTGAGAGAACTTATCTGTGAGTATATATGGTAATTTAAATTGAAAAATGAACACAAAGACAACGGAAAGGAACAAACATAAGCCAGGAAAGGAACCCTGGCCAAAATATAACAATGTGAAAACTTCCAGGGGTGAATACTTGTTATAGACAATGTATATTATGCATATCTTTTTTTTTTTTCTTCATTTTGTTTTTAATTTTGGTGTGAACTTGAACCGCTCATTGAGTCAGGTTAAAAAAAAAAGCCATTAGATGACACAGCGCACTTCCAAAATAAACTATTTGAAACACCCAAGCCACCAATTTAATTACATGTGGTAGGCAATCCATTATTTTATGTTTAACAATTCTAATATATTTAGATCTATTTGATCATCAGAAAAATGAAAACTAATTCCTACAATGTCAGAAAAGCCTGTTTAAATCTACTGTGATTCAACATTGTAAATCAATAAAACCTCAAAAGGTCCAAGGGGGTTCACACTTTGTATTGGCAGATGTTCTCCGCAAATTCATGTTCATGTTGTAGTTTCAGTTCATGTAACTTTTGTAGTAACTTCCACAGAGAGTAATGGTCTAAAGGTTCAGGCTCAGAAAAGTTTTCTGTTTTTAACTCCTGAGGATAATCTAATACAGATGTGGGAGGAAATGAGAAAATTTTTGACAAGTATTTGGGAATTGGGGTTGGAATACAAACTCCATATAGAAGGCACAGCAAACAAGAATCGAACTGGGGTCCTCACACTGTGGGATGTGTGTATTGATTTAATTAAGGTGATGATTTGTAAAGTGGCAAGAGATCACTGGAGAAATGTGCGCTCTTTGTCTGCACTTTGAAGGCTAGAGCATTTAATTAAAGATGTATATTTTATTATGTTCTAAAACTTTAGGCCTGTTACCAGATGGAAGTCCGAGCCATGGCAATTTGGCATCTGAGATGCTGCCTGTTGAGTACAGGTAATGACAGTCTTACTGTATATATTCTGAAATGTTTTTGTTGTACTGTTTCAAGGTGGTAACTTTGGTTTTGGTTTCAACTATACATTAGTTACATCATCTGTGGAGATGATGGAATGGGACACCAACTGTAATTCTTTTTTAAAAAAATAAAACCTAATAGTTTTAAAGGATCGATAACGTGTTGCCGGTTAATTAGCACATGCAAGAAAGTACATGCGATAACAAGGACCCTATAAAACTATAAAGCAAATGGTTTGTATTCACACATTTTGCATACTTTCTTTAGGACTTAACAGACAAGTACATTAAATAAAAGTCGGTGAACCACAAGATTCACATGCTCCATCCAAGAGGTCAGTACAAGATGAAATCAATACGATCAGCTTCAGACAAAGTGCTGTTCCACTAGCATATGCCTAATAAAACCTCAGGGGCTAAGTGCCATTTCTTAGCGCGTGTTTCAGAATAACACTTCACAGGCGAAGCAGCTTAACTTTAACGTATGTCACATTTAGCTCAAAGCCAAACTGTTAAAATAATACGCACCAAACATTAATATTCCGACTGTGAACCTCAGAGACCAAGTTTTCCAGCATGTGTCCACCGGGAAAAAGGGTTATGCATTGTCAGCATTAGTACTTGTGATAGCAGAGACAAAGAACAGATGTAGTTTACAATAATTAACAATTTATTAACCAGCGTCACAAAAAGCTGACACAAGAGTCATAAAAAGGTTTGGGGCAGCCATCCGTATAATATTTCCTGGCTGCAAAAGGACAAATTGTTCACACTGATGTGCTCAGTACGGAGTCCAAAACAGAACTGATGAGTTAGGGTAAATATGGCGGCTTTTAAGGCCAGCAAGGAAAGTGAGGTCATTCAGGGCGGAAGGGTCCTCTTCCATTGGCCCGGACCCAGACGTGACTTAATGAAAAGGGCCGGAACTGGAAGGCTCTTCGTTCATTGATTCCACATCGGAAGTGATGTCCAGAACCGGAAATTATGTCATCAGGGCCAGGCGGAATTTCCCATGAACGGTCTGCAGGAAAATGACTTTAAAGATCAGCGCACTCCACCACCTACCAGTCTGGCGTGGAATTACTCTCATTTAGACCCTTTAGCTGCTTCACATGCGTACATGTGCGACACCAGCGAACTCAAAACTTTATACAGTAATAGAATAAATAGAAATTTATGGTGGATAATGGCTAAGAACACAGCCACGTGGTTTAGAGATTTCCCTAGAATCTTCCAAATTAGCAGTTGAGTCCAATCTCCTTATTATTATGAACAGGGGTGTCCCAAAAGCACATATGTCACATAAATACTGCCAAAATAAAACACTAGGGGACAATACCATCACAACCCCAACTAGAAACTGTCATTGAAAAAAACTTTCTTCTGTCTTCAGAGAAGGCAGTTACGGAGTCTTGATGAGAATGCAGAACATTTCTTTATTTGCACTATCTTAGGTACAAATGTCTCTGGCCATATAGGTAGCCCCGAATTAAACACTTAATCTCCTTTTATACCCTTTTCTAATTACATCATCTAAATTTTAGTATATAGAATTTTATCACCTCATCTCACCTCATCACCTGACTCTCTTAATATGCAGAACGTTATCACTTTCTCCAATCAACTAAAGCCACCAATAATTTCTGACTCTTATTGATTCTCCAATTATTCTGAATACCACTTTGTTAACAGGGGTGTTTGGCAGATTCTCCCATTGATCTTAGCAACGCTTCATAAGACAGGTGGTTGGGCTTTCTCATCAGTTTATCTGTGCTTTCTGAAGCAGTGTTCATTACTCAGTTACCTCATCCTAACCTTGGAAAATTACACTGGTAGCTTCTATAAGATGGGAGAAAAGACCTCCGGCACTTAGTATTTAAGTTACATTTAGTTAACCCTTGAATTACATCCAGTCCTTTTCCTTACGTTTAATATTTCATTCTGTTGTAGCTTCATATATACATTCACTTCCACTTTATTAAGTAGACCAGTTCAACAGATTATTTACGCAAATATCTAATCAGCCAATCACATGGCAGCAACTCAATGCACTTAGACATGTGGACATTGTCAAGAAAACTTGTGGAAGTTCAAACCCAGCATTAGAATGGGGAGCAAAAGTGATTAAAGTGACTTTGAACTTGGTATGGTTGTTGGTGTCAGACATGCTGGTTTGAGTATTTCAGAAACTGCTCATCTACTGGAACTTTCACACACAAGAGTCTCTAGGATTTACAAAGAATGGTCTGATAAAGAGAAAATGTCCAGTGAGCAGCAGTTCTCTGGGCGAAAATGCCTTGTTGATGCCAGAGGTCAGAAGAGAATGGCCAGACTGAGTCAAGATGATAGACAACAGTACCTCAAATAACCACTCATTACAACCGAGGTGTAGAAGAACATCTCTGAACACACAACATGATGAACCTTGAAGCAGATGGGCTACAGCAGCAGGAGGCCACACTGGGTGCCAAGCAACTGAGGCTACAATTCGCACAGACTCGCCAAAATTAGACAATTGAATGTTGGAAAAATGTTGCATTTAAATGATGCTCAACAGCCCTAGGCAAGTTATTTGACCAATCTGAAGCACCAACGGAGTGTAAAGACTGTGTGCAGTTGATACAATTACACCTTTGCAGATTAATAGTTAACTGATGGAGTGAGGGGTAATTCCCTGACTCATGGGAACTTGTAGCTAATGTAATAAACTCAACTGTAATGTCAAGAAGCATTAAAGGAGGTTCAGTAGGTGTGTTTAAACACAAATCAGTTCTCATCCCTGAGAAAGATCAAAAGCTAAACTAACTCTTTGATGTTTACATAAAGGTTATTGCTAATGCAATGTTTAGGACAGGCCTCTGTACTTGTGTCATTTCTTCTTTCTTTCGGCTGCTTTCTTTAGGGGTCATCACAGTTTTGTGTCCTTGTCATCTTGCTCTGTCACACTCACCACTTGCATGTCCTCGCTGACCACATCCATAAACCTCTTCTTAGGCCTTCCTCTTCTTCTCTACCTGGCAGCTCCATCCTTAGCGCCCTTTTCCCAATATACCCAGCATCTCTCCTCTGCACATGTCCAAACCAACACAATCTCGCCTCTCTGACTTTGTCTCCCAGCTGTCCAACCCAAGCTGACCCTCTAATGTCCTCATTTCTAATCCTGTTCATCCTCGTCACATCCAATGCAAATCTTAGCTCCTTTAGCTCTGCCACCTCCAGCTCTGTCTCCTGCTTTCTGGTCAGTGCCACTGTCTCCAACCCATATAACATAGCTGATCTCACTACCATCTTGTAGACCTTCCCTTTCACTCTTGCTGGTACTCACCTGTCACAGATCACTCTTGACACTCATGAACACCCACGCCACCCTGCCTGCACTCTACTCCACCTCTCTTTCACAATTCCCGTTACTCTGTATTGTTGATCCCAGGTATTTAAAGTCATCCACGTTTGCTAACTCTGCTACCTGCATCCTCGCTTTCCTCTGACCTCCCTCTCATTCACACACATGTATTCGGTCTTGTTCCTATTGACCTTCATTCCTCTCCTCTCTAAAGCAGATCTCCATCTCTCCAGGGTCTCCTCAGCCTGTTCCCTACTCTCATTACAAATCACAATGTCATCCACAAACATCAAAGTACACGGGGACTCCTGTCTATTCTCGGGTGTCAACCTGTCCATCACCATTGCAAATAAGAAAGGGCTCAGAGCCGACCCCTGATGTAATCCCATCTCCACATTGAATGCATCTGTCACTTCTACCGCAGACCTCATCACTGTCTTGCTTTCATCGTACTTATACTGCACCACTCTTCCATACTTTTTTGCTGTTCCCGACTTCTTCCTCATACATATGCTTTTTTTAGGTCCACAAAGACACAATGGAACTCCTTTTGGCCTTCTCTATACTTTCTTCGTCAACACCCTTGGAGCTTGCATTGCATCCTTAGTGCTCTTTCCCGGCATGAAACCATACTGCTACTCATTAATCATCACCCACCTTTTTAACCTTGCTTCCACTACTGTTTCTCTTAACTTCATGCAGTGATCCACATTAGCTCCAATATCTTACACAGGCAACATTGCATTGTATTCAAATAATGCGCCCATTCGTCTTGAAAAGATTTGAAATTGAAAGATCTTTTGCCATAAATATATGCATTTCTGTAGTGTGCAGTGGAAAAATAGAAAAAAGCAGAGCAAATAACTTGGTTCTTACATATTATACAAAGACGTTCCAAAATGGCCAAGACAAATTATTGGAGATCTACTGTATAAAACCACTGTCTTGTAGTGATCCTGCAAGCAGACTTATCTATTTCAATAATTATCACAGCTGTCTTCAACTATCTAATCGCTTCTTCCGTCAGTTAAATGTCCTCATTCAGGTGTTTTGTATCACGTTAATCATGGAAAAGTGATTGAAAGACAGAGAGCTGTTTGAGAGATAAAAGAAGGTAAGAGCCAAGCATGGTCAGTGTCAAGGGTACAAGACCAACCCCACAGACTTTCATGTACCTGTGACGGTGTTGCCAATATCACCAAAAAGTTTATGGCCAATGTGACTGTAGCCAACATCCCTAGACATGGCCACAGGAGGTAAACTGACAAGAAAATTGTAGAGAAGGACAGTTCAAATGGTAGAAAAAAAACAAAATAAACCAGCCTAAGCTGACCTTTAAGGTCAAAGTGCAACAGTTTCAAACTGCCCCACTGCAGCTGAAAGGTAGAAGAGCCAGAAAGACCCTTCTTCTATGAGAAAAAAGCCTGATTGGAGACTGCAAAATGGTTGTAGATGAGACATAGTTGTTATGAAAGAATTGATCTAAAAAATGGGTGCTTTTTGGTTAAACACACTATCTCTATGTACACAGAAAACAAAACAAAGCTTTCCAAAATGTGGAGTAGGCTCAGGGAGGGTTTTGGGGTTACTTTGCTACTTCTTTTAATCTATGCAGGAAACCATAAAGTTAGTGGACAAGGCATTTTGGACTGAAGCATACAGTCCAGTGTCAGAAAGCTATGTCTCAGTTACAGGTTAAGGGTCCTCCAGAAGGATGATGACCAAAATCAAACTCCAGAAAGCACACAAGAATGGAGGAGGAGAAGATATTGGACTGCCCTTCTAAGAGTCTTGATCTGAATCCCATTGCACATCTTTGGAAACTCAGCAGTCATCAAACTTGAGAAATGTGGAGGAGAGTGGTCAAGTCAGCAGACGAAATGTACAAATCAGATGGGGAGCCTCAGAAACCCCTGATGGCAGCTCTTGTCTGTAAAGGAGGTGCTACCCAATATTAGGTCATAGGATCCAATGTTGTTGCCTGTGTCATTTCAGTTGTTATATTGCTTAAAAATAATACATCAAATTGTGAATCAAAAGCAAAGTTTATGTTATATTAAATGTAAAATAAAAACGGTGGATACCAAAAAGTAGTCAGTTTTAGCCTAGCTATGAGAAAATTGTATATTTTATTTTTTTTATATATAAAGTTGAAGAGTGCCGATTATTTTCGCCCATATGTGTAAGTGGGAGTCTTCAGACTTTAAAACAAATTGGTGTGGATTCAGTGCCAGATGAAGTGTGTCACATGATCAGCCTCAGCTCACTTTATGGAAAATATTTTAAAAATATATGTATATGTTAAGCAGTTTTTAGTAAAGCACCCTATGATGGCTATCACTGCAGAAAGTTGATCATGATTTTTCCAATAGTATTTTTTTTTTTGGTCCAAAGCGTTAACTTTAACGTTAACCTAATGAGAAGTCGAGCAAAATGACACCTTTTATTGGCTAACTAAAAAGCTTGCATATTATAATCTTTTTAGTTAGCCAATAAAAGGTGTCATTTTGCTTGACTTCTCACTACATTCATAATGGCTAACCCAGTACAACACCCTAGTACTACATGTTAACCTAATGTAAAATTTGTTTCATAATTTGGATGTTTTTCTTTTTCCTGTAGGGAGAAGTTCCTTCGGCTTCAACATGAAAATAAAATGCTGCGTGTTCAACAGCAGGGATCTGAGAATGAGCGCATTGCCGAGTTGCAGGTGATGTTGGAGGAGATTCAGCGCATGAAAAACGAACTGGAAACCGAGCTCAGGTAACTGTCGATGAAATCAGACCAACACTTCGCTCTCTTTTGGCTGCTGTTTGTATAGGCGCTTCTAGTATTGGCACCTATTTTTACTCTGAGATTCGTTAGTTTCCTGCTGGATGCTTTATGATGTCCAGGCCGTTTTGTGCTAAAATGATAGAAATGTACAAGTGAAAGAAACAGGAGATAAAAATACAGGCTAAGAAGCCATTAAACAGGATGTTTTATTGTGCGAGAATTTTGAAGTGACCACATCCAAAAGCATTAAATGCTTGTTCCAATGCTCAGATGCTTTGTTACATAGACCCACACATATGACTTCCACCCCAACTCTTGTTCTCTTATTCTTGCACTCATCTGGTCTAGAAGGAGAGACAGCCCACATCTGTAGTGCTCCTGTAGCTGGGCCGAGTGTTCATCTGCACCCAGGACGGACTGTTACTGTGTGTAACTTCTCCTATTAGAGGATGTCTCCTCTTTATTCATTTACTTGCAAATACACGCACTTCGCAGCGGAGAAGTAGTGTGTTAAAGAAGTTATGAAAAAGAAAAGGAAACATTTTAAAAATAACGTAACATGATTGTCAATATAATTGTTTTGTCACTGTTATGAGTGTTGCTGTTATCAAGGATTTGATTATCATTATTTCTTTCAATCAGGTTCGTATTTGGAGGATGTGTTGTGTTCAAGTTATATTCCGTGTTTGCCAACCGTTGTAAAGATAACAGGTTTCATTCATCGAAGTGTTCACTACCCAAATCGGTACTCGTGAATGTAAGATGTTTAACAGGCATTCCCGGTATTAACTTGTGCTAAACGTACCATGGTGTGACATAAGGGGAACTGACTGTAAATTCTCGGTATTAAGTTGTGGATTTTCCTGCGAATATTTAGCGGCAGCGTGTCTATGAACTTAATTTATGTCTACAAAGGCTTGTTCAGATTCAGAGGGTTGTTCCTTTCTTACTGCATCAATAAACAGCTCGTCTTCCTCTTTATCTGAGACATCACACACTGCATGCACGGGTTTACTTTTCCCAGTCCTGCAAAGTCAGTTCACGTGAGCCGCTCGGAGTACATGCATCGAAGCTTCTCAGCTGTACTTGTGCGATCTCGTAATGTCCATGGCTTTATTTAATGTTAGCTCAGACCGGCACTTAAGTTTCTCTCTCACTTTTGCTGAGTTTGTGCCAAACACTATTCTATCCCTGACCATCTCATCTTCGTTTGCATAAGCACAGTCCTTCACCAGCAATTTTAACTCTGTTACAAAGTGATGAAAAGTCTCATTTATACCCTGCGTCCTTTTCATTAAACTTGTATCTCGCGAATATCATATTCGTCATAGGCATGACAAATGCCAGCGGCAGCGTGTCTATGAACCTAATTTAAAGTTAAGCTTTACACCCTGCTTTCCTATTCGTTTGCATAAGCGCAGTCCTTCACCAGCAATTTTAACTCTGTTACAAAGTGATCAAAAGTCTCGTTTATACCTTGCGTCTTCTCATTAAACTTGTATCTCACGAATATCGTATTCGTCATAGGCATGACAGATGCCAGTGGCAGCCTGTCTATGAACTTAATTTAAACTTAAGGTTTACACCATGGTTTGTTTCCGCAGTAACTGCACTTATCAATATGCTTGTATGCATCACTCACTTCATATTCTTTTGCTGCCTTCTCTATTGTGTAATGCGTTTTTTGAACAGGTTTCATTCATCGAAGTGATCACTACCCAAATCGGTACTCGTGAATCTAAGATATTTAACAGGCATTCCCGGCATTAAGTTGTGGATTTGCCTGCGAATATTTAGCGGCAGCGTATCTATGAACATAATTTAAACTTAAGCTTTACACCTTGCTTTTCTATTGATATGTGTACAAAGGCTTGTTCAGCGTCGGAGGTTGTTCCTTTCCTACTGCATCAATAAGCAGCTCGTCTTCCTCTTTATCTGAGACATCACACACTGCATGCACGGGTTTACCTTTCCCAGTCCCGCAAAGTAAGTTCACGTGAGCCACTCGGAGTACATGCGTGATCTGCATTTCATGCGGCGCTTCAAACGTTTAAAAGCCTGTACAGCACCTGAATTTTCGATCACTTTTCACTGTTCCGTTATTTCACCAAGTAATATTTTCAGTTTGTTTGTGCTAATATGATCTTTACTCTCATTTTTTTGGACTATCAAATTTTCCTACTTCCATTATCTCTAACCTGCTGTGCCTGTGTAGCACAGGACTTGCTTCCAAAGGTTGTAAATATGACGTGTCTCTCTCTGTCTCTCTTCAAAAGATCTGATCTCATCGCAGGAAAAGAGTCTCGTATCATCGCAAGATTTTTTTTTTATAATAGAGAGATTTGTTGTGTTTTTCACTTCTAAACCCCTGGCACCAACCAGAAACAATCGAATAACACTGCACTATTCAAACAAATGCTGATATTTATTTGTATTTATAAGTCAATAAAAACAAAATCTAATTGCTTTATTATAGTAGCCAAGTAAACTGCGTCATTTACACAATAATTTGCGTTGGGATTAATAATAATAATACATTTTATTCATACAAGGCGCCTTTCTGAGAACTCAAGGACACGGAACAAACAAATAAATAAAAAAATACACAGTTATTAACAACTAAAAACATCAGAAAATATAAAAATTAAAACCAAACAACCAATGTAATCATAAAGAAAAGGCCGTTTTAAACAGATGCGTTTTAAAAGTTTACATTTGAAGGATGAATATGATTTGATATTTCTAAGCTCAGTAGGTAATGAATTCCAGAGCTTGGGAGCAGAACGGCTGAATGCTCTGCTCCCCGTGGAGGTTAGATGAACGAGAGGGACAGTCGGATGGATGGAAGAAGAGGATCTAAGGTTACAGGAGGGAATGGCAACATGAAGAAGGTCAGACAGATATGGAGGGGTGAGGTTATGAATGGCCTTAAATGTTAATAGCAGAATCTTAAAATCAATTCAAAACTTAATTGGGAGCCAATGAAGCTGCTGCAAGACCGAAGTAATGTGGTGAATGGATGAGGTTCGAGTAATGATACGTGCTTTAGAATTCTGGACTAGCTGAAGCTTATGAAGAGATTTATTAGAGAAACCAAAGAGGAGTGAATTGCAATAGTCCAGCCGAGAAGTAACAAGACTGTGAAAAAACAAAAATGGCAGTGGTATTAGGAGGGAGGGAGGGAGGGAGGGACAGATGCGATTAACATTATGTAGGTGGAAATAAGCAGACCGGGTGATGTTATTAACGTGAGATTGGAAAGATAGAGTACTGTCAAGGATGACACCCAGACATCCGCGTACAGTGGAACCTCGAGATACAAGTTTAATTCGTTCCAACACTGAGCTCATATAGCGAATTTCTCGTATCCAGAACAAACTTCCCCATTGAAAATAATGGAAATCCAGTTAATCCGTTCCGCACTTTCAAAAATATCAACATAAAAATCAATTTTCCTAACAACACTGATAAATACCTTTACCTTTAATAAATAACACTGGTAAATAATATAACTGTAGTTTACCTTTATGAAGAGTCTTGGCTGGCTTGAGGGAGACAATAGGGAGGTGGGGAGGAGGGCACGGGTTACTGTGGGGAAGGAGAGTCCCCTCTGATTCAGCAGCTGTATCAGAGCTGGCAGCCTCCCCATGTCGCACAACACTGTGAATACCGGTTCTCTTTTTAAATTTTTCAAACCATTCATGGCTTGCCATAAATGCCTCCTCATCTTCAGCCGACGTTCCTGGTGTTTTTCGGAGAAGGTCCAAGTACAGCTTCTTAGCCTTAGCGCAAGTGATAGCTTCTGACACCGAATCACCTTTTAACTGCTTCTCGTTAATCCACACCAACAACAGCTTCTCAACATCTTCTAGGAGTTTTGGACGACGCTTGGAAGTCACGGTAACTCCTTTGGCTACATCAAGTTTCTTAATTTCTTCCTTACTCTTCAGAATAGTGCAGATCGTCGATGTCGAATGGCCGTAAGTCTTCGCCAGTTTCATCACTCTTACACCACGCTCATGTTTATCTATAATTTCTTTCTTAATTTCAACGGCCATGGCTTCCTTTTTTTTCTTTGCAGCACTATCTGAGGCAACAATCTTCTTGAGAGGCATCGTGGAATAATTATTTTCACGTTAAATGCAAAAAAAAACAATGAAATCACAACCGCACAAACACGTAGATCCTCAAACTACGGGAGAACAAGGAACACTGAGTGAGCTGACGGGCAGGCAGCGTCAGCTTGGGTGAATTCCCGAGTCGAGGCGGATCGGGAAACGCGTCACTTATACCCACAGCCTGGCTCGTGGCTCGTTACGAGCCAGTGCTCGTATTTAGATCCGAATTTTTCGCTCATACTTTCCTTGTATCTTGAATTTCTCGTATACAGAGCTGTTTGTATCTCGAGCTTCCACTGTACTTTACATGAAGATCTAGTAATTGGGGAAAACGCAATGGTCTTATACGCACTTTGTGTTTAATAAAAATGAAAAAGAAAACAAAAAATGCAGTAAAATCCAGCAATAACACACCCTGCCATAAGAAGAATTGAGAAGTAATGCAATCATTGTTTTGCTGCCACTTTTACCCATAACTGAGGCTGTCCTCACAAAAGCCAAAACGAATGTTGCAGTGTTTAGATCTCACTGACGCTCACAGGCTGCACTTTAAACATTCAGTGATGCCACAGCCATCAGTGCGGTGTACCTGGGTGATTCTACAGAGCTAGAAACAGTAACGTTCTCACCATTAACATCATCTCAATTTAATATCCTAAATTAACAAACCTGTACAGACCAACACCTATTGCCAGGTTAAAATACAGCAGGAAATCCAACTAGAGAATGTAAAATTATCTACTATATAGTAAAATGATGAGGTGTGTGTGTCCAGTCCCACAGAGCAGTCTGCTTAGTTAGTGTGGCTTTAGTGACCCAATCAAAAGAGGAGGTGCAAGAAACACGAAGAGGTGTACTTTACTCATCTGCTCGCTGCCTCTGTGATGAAAGAGGGCGTTACTAACGGCTGGCCAGTGAACTTCACTGCACTGTTTGATTTTGTGCCAATGCATTGAAGTGCAGTTACTTCAATTTTTTACAAATCTCTTCTTGTAATCCTCGTAAATAAAATAAACAGAAGCTTTGGGCTGTGAGATGTTGGTACTTTGAAGAGCGTGTGGATAAGAGTTGGTGCTGAACAGTTTGTTGACAAGTTCTTTCAGACGTCGTAATTATCTGATTCTGAATCGGTCGTCGCATCTTTGAATGGTTTCAGAAAAGAGACCACAGTTGTACTTTTTTGTTGAGACAGCCAGTCGTCAAACTGCTGCAACACTCAATTCAGAATATCGAAATTGGAGTTCCTCCTTGTCTCCACAGCCTGTTTGAGTGACCTCATAAGCTTGCCTTGTTGTCCAGTATGTTTAAAATACCTGACTTAACTTTTGTAAAAGTGTAAAAGCACTTGAGAGAATCGTGTTAAGAATGTGGCCACTACAGTTTAATGTGGTGTAGCCGCGCAAGACAGTGATCGTGTTTGCTCCTTGGTCGGTAACAGTCATTTCCCAAAGTTTTTCAAACCGTGAAGCGTGAATGTTTTCACCTGTTTTAATCGTGCTTGCTTCAAACGAGGTTGCAAAAAGGGTCCTTGACACATGGTTGTAGTCCTCATTAATATAATGGATGGTAGAAGGTATAAAAGAGGTTTTGTTGAAGTTTTCGGTCTAAATATCAGTTGTGACAGCACATCCATAATTACTGATGGTCGGTGTTTTGTCATGGTAGAGTAATTTATTGCTATATTTTCCCCTTTTGTATTATTAATTTGTAGCCTTTGTCAGAATGCCTCAAATCCAACAGACTTACCACTGCTTATAAGGTATTACAGTATATAACTTCTCCCCACCTTGCCTTCTACATCTATAACCTCTGGCAATTAGGGGTAGTAAAAGACAAGCAGGAGTTAAGTTACAATTTAAACAATATATTATTGGTAATATTCATAAATAATAACAATATGCGAAGTACATTTGAATACTGGCAACCATACAACCTGCTAAATGGTGATATGAAGTTTCAGGCGGCACACAGACTTATTAGTTACTTAAAAATGTCTCTAGTTCATTTGTGGTCAGCTTTTTTCCGAACAGGCCACATGCCTATCTCAATATGGCTGCCGAGTTGTGCTCTTCATTGTGTTGTCCTTTTCAGTTCATGGTGTGATGGTCTTTCAGTTTGGTAAGAGAGAGAGTGAGGTTAAGCAAGCACGTTTATAGATTCTCTGTCCAACCCCTAGAGCCAATAGGACGTCATGGTACTTAAAGGCTTCTGATACAAGCCAGTTCCAAACAACCATACTTCAGTCCAATGGGGAGTTGAACACCTGACACCCTCTAAACCATATGTTAAGTTAAAGTGTGGCAGTTAGGCAGCCTGGCTTTCCTATGGGGGTTAAGAGACTTCAGAGAAACATTAGCCAAACTTGTTTAGGGCACTTCCTCTCCAACTCTGTCGTAAAATTCAAAGAGACCCATTCCTAAAAGGCAGGGGTAAACATGAATTCTTCTCACTAATGTAACACTAATATTCCATTGCTTTGCCTAAATTACAAATAAAGACATACAAAATATTTATCAACTTGTATGCAAAATTTCACATCACGACAGTCGGTCTCTAGCATGTCATATACAATATCCTTTCTCAGTTTTGCGGCTTTTTCTACCACATTCCATTATGCAGTTGTTGATGGGGAAGTGTCTCTTTAAACCTCAGACTTTACAATTTTGGCTGCCATGCCTCCTACTAGAAGACAACTTAATAGGTTACTGTTGACAATTGGCAGTCCTCCTTCTGTAACTTAATTCATTTGGAGTTGCCGGCAGCACAAATTAATGGTGCTTCTAGTATTTACGTGGTCTGCTGTGACTCAATTGAGTTAATCTTGGCTTATAACTCTTTGACTTTGTTGTTAATACCCATTGGCTCAGGCTGAGTGGGAGTGGGTGGTTTGGGCTCCTTTGTATGTTATGTCAGTTTGATTATATGCTGTCATTTGGTTCTTTATTCAAAAAAAAAAAAAGTACTGCTCAAGCTGAACATCAGCCCTCACCAGACACTCTCGTAATGCCATATATGCTTTCAAACAAAATCCGCACATTTATTCAGTGCTTCGCCTTTAGCATTAGTTGTTAGTTTTGACAGGTTTAGCGTGAATGTTAATTTAGTTTGACCCTTCGCTACTGTACACACATGGTGTTTTAAACCTGAGGTGCCTGACATGTGTCCTCTGTTTGTTGGCACATTTATCGCAACAGGCAAATGGCACTTGGTTGCCTGCCATCGCCATCGATAACAATAGAAAATGATGACCAAATTTCAGATGTCCCTTTAGTGAGCTTTGTAGTCTTGTACTCTCCATTTTTTACTGCTATTTCCACCACCACCACTGTGAATGAAAGGCTATCTTTGGGCTCTGCAATCTTGAGAAGACTGCATGCGAGACGATTTATTTATTTATTGAGAGAGAGAGAAGGGAGTAGACAGGGGGCGCCTGGACCGTTCCAGAGCCGTGGTCTACAGCACTTCCCCTACACCCAGAACTGCTGCCTGCCGGAACTTGATCAAGGAGCACCTGGAGCACTTCCGGGTGCTGTATAAAAGAGGCCGCCTCACTCCAGCAATGGAGCCCAAGTTGGGAGGAAGAAGACAGAGCTTGTGGGAGAGGAGTAGAGACAGTCAGAGAATAGAAGGAAGGAAGGATGGAGCTTAATTATCATCTATATGCTTCACCGATCCCTCTCCCACCTGGACAGAGGCAGTGGTGCTATAAGAATTATGTTTCTGGACTTCTCTAGCGCCTTCAACACCATCCAACCTCTGCTCCTTAGTGACAAGCTGACTGAGATGGGAGTAGACTCACACCTGGTGGCCATGGATTGTGGACTATCTTACAGACAGACCTCAATATGTGCGTCTTGGGAACTGCAGGTCTGACATTGTGTTCAGCAATACAGGGGCGCCGCAGGGGACTGTACTTTCTCCGGTCCTGTTCAATCTATATACATCAGACTTCCAATATGACTCGGAGTCCTGCCACGTGCAAAAGTTCGCTGATGACACTGCTATTGTGGGCAGGAGGAGGAGTACAGAAAGTTAATCAAAGACTTTGTTAAATGGTGCGACTCAAACCACTTACACCTTAACACCAACAAGATCAAGGAGCTGGTGGTGGATTTTAGGAGGCCTAGGCCCTTCATGGACCCTGTGATCATCAGAGGTGACTGTGTGCAGAGGGTGCAGACCTTTAAATATCTGGGAGTGCAGCTGGATGACAAATTGGACTGGACTGCCAATACTGATGCTCTATGTAAGAAAGGTCAGAGCAGACTATACTTTCTGAGAAGATTGGCATCTTACTGCAGATGTTCTACCAGACGGTTGTGGCGAGCGCCCTCTTCTACGCGGTGGTGTGCTGGGGTGGCAGCATAAAGATGAAAGACGCCTCACGCCTGGACAAACTTGTTAAGAAGGCAGGCTCTATTGTAGGATTAAAGTTGGACAGTTTAACATCTGTGGCAGAGCGACGGGCATTAAGCAAACTCCTGTCAATCATGAAGAATCCACTACATCCACTGAACAGTGTCATCTCCAGACAGAGGAGTAGCTTCAGTAAAAGACTTTTGTCACTGTCCTGCTCCACTGACAGACTGAGGAGATCGTTCCTCCCCCACACTATGCGACTCTTCAATTCCACCCGGGGGAGTAAATGTGAACATTAATTTTATTTTAATTTTTTTCATTTTTATTACTATTTAATTTAATATTGTTTCTTTGTATCAGTATACTGCTGCTGGATTATATGAATTTCCCCTTGGGATTAATAAATCTATCTATCTATCTATCTATCTATCTATCTATCTATCTATCTATCTATCTATCTATCTATCTATCTATCTATCTATCTATCTATCTATCTATCTATCTATCTATCTATCTATCTATCTATCTATCTATCTATCTATCTATCTATCTATCTATCTATCTATCTATCTATCTATCTATCTATCTATCTATCTATCTATCTGTGGTTTGTGCACTGTGCTGTGCCAAAGGACAATAAATGTGTGTGTTCTGAACATTGTTGGTCTGTTTGTCTGTCTGTAGCTGGGCTAATCTTCTATATATACAGTGGAACCTCGGTTCACGACCATAATTCGTTCCAAAACTCTGGTCGTGAACCGAAGCAATTTCCCCCATTGGATTGTATGTAAATACAAATAATCCGTTCCAGACCGTACAAACTGTATGTAAATATATGTAAAGATTAAGGACAAATATAGTTAATTACACCATAGAATGCACAGTGCAATAGTAAACTAATGTAAAAACATTGAATAACACTGACACAAAACACCCAGACTTTCCCTGCTCAGCTACACGAGCAGGCTTTCTCTCTCTCTCTCTCTCTCTCTCTCTCTCTCTCCCAAACCCCCCACCCACTGTCAACAGCACGCGCTGGTTGTGAGCCGAGACGTTCGTGAACCGAGGTTCCACTGTATCTATACTAATAAAAGGCAAAGCCCTCACTAACTCACTCACTGACTCATCACTAATTCTCCAACTTCCCGTGTAGGTGGAAGGCTGAAATTTGGCAGGCTTATTCCTTACAGCTTACTTACAAAAGTTAGGCAGGTTTCATTTCGAAATTCTACGCGTAACGGTCGTAACTGGAACCTGCTTTCGTCCATATACTGTATACGGCCATAGCCTGTAGGTCGGTTGTCGTCATCAGGCCTCCCACGTAATTGAGTGCATGCCCATATAAGGTAAATATTTGTGGGTGAAGGACTGTGCTTAACATATTCATAAGTGCAGCTACTGCGGAAACCCTCCCTCAGCGAAAGTGGGAGAGAAACTTTTAAGTGCCGGGTCTGAGCTAAAATTAAATAAAGCTGTGGACATCGCAAGATCGCACAAGATATTCACGAGATACACGTTTAATGAGAAGATGAAGGGTATAAAGCCTCGATACTAAAGACCTGACGAAGTCATGCCTTCTCTACTAGCTTAAAAAATATCTGAATCACAAACTGATGTTAATTATATTTTGTCCTGCGGGCCCTCTAACACAGAATAAATGTCGATTAAACTGTTGCTTCAACCAATCAGATTTTGAGTTGGTGTCAGTAGGGCCCTCTAGCAGGCGCACGGCAACGTCACCGTATTCAGACCCATTGATTGGATAGAAGCCGATATGAGGAACTCTATGAGGCCACTGAACACACCGCAAGCGCTCCGAGCGCAAGATTCTCGCGCGCACTACCGCCAACTCCATGGCAGGATTCTGGACAATATTTGCCAGACACAGACCAGATTTCAAGACCATGAAAAACTGATGTTTGTCACGCTCCTAGACCCCCAGAAGTTTCGGGAATACAAGAAAAATTTCCCGCATGCAGCCTTCTCCAGTTTAACACAACTCGGCTAAAAACAGAACTGACTGTAATGTATGCCATGGATGATTTTGCAGGAAAATCTCCCACTGATTCTCCTTCACTTCCTTCATCAGAAAAATCTGAATGAGAGCATGGGGCAGCTGTACACATTAGTATATTTGGCAGTGACCATTCCCGTGTACACTGCTTCTGTCGAGCGGACATTTTCAGCCCTAAAGCGAATTAAAACTTATGCCAGAAATACGACAGGGCAGGTTCGACTTTCAGCATTAGCTTCGATGGCGATAGAAAGGGACTTTTTGATGGAACTGAAGCGCACGGATAATCTGTACGACAGAGTAATTGAACTGTTTTTGAGTAAAGAGAGGAGGATGGATTTTATTTACAAATAATCCGAATTTTTGGTGAGTAAAATGTTGCGATTTTCCTAAATAATATTGCAAGTTTATGAGTTATTATTGATGTTTTTTATATGTGTCGCGGCTGTAGCTGCAGTAGAAAGGAACTTGTTCACCCCTGGTTTGTCTATTCAATAGAGGCATTTATTGTGGCTACAGGAGTTACCTATCTGCGATGCAGCGGATCTTTATACTGTATTTCTGCATATTAAGATGGTTTTTATAACCATAAATTAGTTTTTGAGGGGCGGGTTGATTCAGACGGAGCACTACTGAAGGCCTAGGTGTGAAATGCACGGTCCGCCACTGGACCAGATGATACGTAAATTTGATGAACATTACAACCCGAAAATAAATGACACTGTAGAGAGGTTCAGATTATACTTCTCCCAGTGCGTCTCTCTAAATCCTTGGTGCGGGAACATTATCATAAGGCTTAACAATCTTATTGTTACACCTTCTACGTGCACCAAACCGTCCTTATTACAAAGTCTTCCTTGCTTTACCGCTGGCTGCTTGTTTCCATTCACCTTCCTAGCTCTTTATTTAAGCAGTTTTCCTTCTCACTTTTCCGTTCCTTCGCTGTCTTCTTGCACAGGAGAGTTCAGCAGGTTTTCCAAGGAGTAGAAACGTTATTGCTGTTCTGCCAGATACAAACAGAGGCGATCCAGCCTCACAAGGAACAGCTGTCAAACATGATGTATCGGCCCCCACTCCTAATCAAAAGAACACAAAGTCTTCTTCATCAAGGGGGTCCATGTGGCCCAGTAGCAGCGGCCGGAGCAGAGGGAATCTGGGGTAAGAGAGACAGGGAAATGAGAGAGCACAGGATGGCCACAGCTTGGTCTTTTAAATGTTTGAAGCTGGCAGCTGATCCTGCAAACAGGAGCTGTAAGAGTGAGTTTGTTTTCCATTGAAAACTGTTTAAGAGTTGGTGCTGCTGTGTCCCCTCATAGCAGCGGTTAATGTGTGTATATGTGTGTGTGTATATATATATATATATATATATATATATATATATATATATATATACCCCGCACATTGGTGTTGGCAGCCCACTTCTGCTCATAATACTGAAAATCAGCCCCATGTTGGGTCCTGTGAGTTCAGACCTCTAGCTTGTATCTAGTCTCAAAAAATTAGATACTGTCGATGTTTCAGGACATCTTTATACAAAGAGTTGTGGGGATCTGGAACAAGCTACCAGGACATGGTATTAAAACAGAAACCCTGACATCCTTTGAGGAATTCAGAGGAGATGCTGGTACAGCTTAGCCGTTAGGTAAACAGACAGGCTTGATGGAGTGAATGGTCTTCTCTTGTTTATCAAATTTCTTATGTTAACAGCAAATCTGATCTGTGTCAGATATCCACAAAAATCAGAAACCAGTCGCATCTGAGTTAAAGTGTAAACACAGCTTAAATTAACAAAATACTGTATGTACTGCATAACATTTTTAATTTAGAAGAATCCAACAGTCAAGACACCTTTTTATGCTATGGCTAACATTTGTAGGTTTACGTTTACCTGTCTGGTGTATGGAATGTGAAGGGTCATACAAAAAGCCTCTCTACGCCTCTCTAATTTAATTGGTTGCCTTTGTTCTGATCACCTGCCTGCCTTTTTGATTTAAATTTTTATATAATGTAGCATTGGCGATCCTAAACTGTCTAAGATAACAACAACTGCATCATTTATTTCTATTGTACGTTTTCATACAATTGATGTAGCTCAAAGTGCTGTACAGGATGAAGAAAGATAAAAATAAAATTAGGCAATACTAATTAACATAGAATAAAAGGATGGTTTGATGGCCAGGGAGGACAGAAAAAAAAAAAAAAAAGCTCCAGGTGGCTGGGGAAAAAGAAAATCAAAATCTGCATGGGTTCCAAGGCCACAAGACCACCCAACCAGCCCCTACTTGATATTCTACCTAACATAAGTGATCTCAATCAGTCCTCATGGTTTTCAGGCTTCACGTGGAAGAATTAGAAGATGACGGTCATGTGGACCTCTGGCCTTCAATCAATCAATGGAGGGACATCATGGTGCTTTGATCAGGTCACCACCACAGAAAACCACAAAAACAACAGCAGAGAAAGTAGGGGTTAGTACGGATTACAGAGCCACGAAAAAATGATAAATAAGTCATATACAGAATATCAGGGTTACACTAAAATGAAGTTATGAAAAAGCCATGTTAAAGTAATGTGTTTTTAGCAGTTTTTTTAAAGTGCTCCACCGTATTAGCCTGGCGAATTTCTGTTGATCATCTATTCCAGATTTGAGGTGCATAACAGCAGAAGACCGCCTCACCACCTCTTTTAAGTTTAGCTCTCAGAATTCTAAGCAGACACTCATTTGAAGATCTAACAGGATGGAGTAGATTATTTAAGGCTTTGTAAAGCATAAGCAGTATTTTAAAGTCAATTCTGAATGACACAGGTAACCAGTGTAGTGACATTAAAACTGGAGAGATGTGTTCAGATTTTCTTTTCCTAGTTAGGATTCTAGCAGCTCTATTCTGCACTTGTTGCAAATGATTGATGTCTTTTTTGGGTGGTCCTGAGAGGAGTGCGTTACAGTAATCTAGTCGACTAAAATCAAAAGAGGTCTAACTTTTGTTATATTTCTTAAGTGAAAAATGGTGTCCTAGTGATCTGATTAATATGTGATTTAAAATTTAGGTCAGAGTCAACATTTACCCCTGAAATCTTTACCGCCGTCTTGACTTTTAGATTGACAGATACTTTATTAATCCCAAGGGGACATTCACATACTCCAGCAGCAGCATACTGATAAAAAAACACAATATTAAATTAGAGTGATAACAATGCAGATATAACAGACAAGATAAGCGTAATGGATCAGGTTTATTTATAAGATGAAGTAAGTAGGCTCTGGACAGTGCTGAAATGTGTTGACTGAAGGTTGAGTCTGTGTCAAAGGTTAAACATTTGTCTTTTTTATTTCATTTTAGGTTGAGCCAGGGCCGTATTCGGGAGCTCCAGCTTCAAGTTGAAGATTTACAGAAAGCCCTGCAAGGCCAGGGAGAGAAAGCAGAAGATGTAAGTAAACTAGCCATGTGTTAAGAATTGAAGCGTAACACGTCGTGTTTGGTGTCTGTATTCGATGCACAGTCATAAAGACCCTCGTCCCATTTTGTTTGTAGGCTAGCAGGTACTGCTTTTTATTTTTTATTTATTTATTTTTTTTAAACCCTAGCACAACTGACCCAATTCCAGTCACAATTCAATTCAGTTTATTTTTGTCTAGTGCTCTTCACTAAGTTCCGATTTAGTGTGCTGTTACAAGTTTATAAGTAAAATTCAGTTACTAACTTTATAAATGACTCCTTCTTTATTGGGCAAACACAAAGGTACAGATTTGATATAACACCCAGTAAAACAAGCAGCTTCAAACTGAGTGACGTAAATGGAGCCTTACAATATCTGTCTGTTGACATAATTATTTGTGTTGACTGCACTGGTTAGCAGCAGTTTTAAATAGAATGGCAATCAGAAGAGGCTACAAATTCAAAATAGTAAGGCCGCAACTCCCGCAAGTCATAACCATGAAGCCGAGAACCAAGTTTGTTGACATTTTCACACTTGTTCTTCAAGGAAATTGGTTTGAAATGTTCCATTTTTATTCATATGCTGTATCTTGAATAGCGTAATATTTCTAAATCTCCCAAGTGGGAAGCATTGGCAAATTTGCCAACTCGTCTATCTTAATAGAGAAATATTCTGGGTTTCTTGAACTACAGATTCATTTCCTGTTGCAAATTTACCTTGAGAGAGGCCATGTCAACTTGTCTGTTTTGTAGATTTTTCTCTTTTACTCATCTGACGTCTGCCCCTAATCCTTAATTCAAGTTGATAAAAAAAGCCAAGAGAGGCACACTCAGGCTTGCAAGCCACACCTCTGTTACCCAAGTTCACTTCTATTTTGATTCAGTTTGCAGACACACACGTCATTGCACCACTTAACCTCCTTGACGTTAACACCGAGAGTGGCTCAGATGCTTTGAATGGAAAGAGGGCTGGTACTTGTATGCAGTGACATTTGGGTGCTGGACAAGGAACGTGGCAGCCTGGTGGTTCTGGTTTGGTGTCACTGGGAGAGCTTGAAGTGGGCTGGTACCAGCAGTGCTTGACGCTTCAAGGGGACCTTGTTCCTTTTGATATCATATATACATGTGCTCAGACCTTCAAGGGGGATCCCCCCCACCTCATCTGTAAAAGGAATAACAAGTTGGGTGGAGGAACAAGGCGCTGGCTAAACAGAGTACTGCCATAATATTGTTCACTTCAAGCACTGCTTGTGGGCAAGTAGGAATGTAATCATACTGTGTACATGAGATAGTATAACTCGTAATTTTATATAAATTTAACTTTAATTTTAGCTTTAATTGATAACTTTACATATCAAAGCAGTGTCTGTCTTTTTTTTTTTTTTACTTATTTTAAAGTCAGTGCCATTATTCCTCCTACATACATGTCATGCATTGCAAGCTGGGAATACCAATGAGCACTAAGCCATATTCGCTTTTTTGTGGATAAAAGCAAAATATGTGTTATAGCCAAGCCACTGTTAAACACAGCAAAGGACTTTTTTTCTGTAGCGCATGCTGAGTTACGTTTTTTATTTAGAAGATGGCAGCAAGAGAAAACTGTGTAGGCCCTTTTTGAGTGAGTAAAAGTCATTTGTAATTAGAATTTATTCAAATCCATTTCATGGTAGGGCAGGTCTAATTTTAGAATTTTACCAGTTTTATAAAACATTACATTTACAGTAACATTAGCGAACACTACTGCATTTGTTGACTTGCAGCAATCTATGAGACAACAAAACAAACTTGTGGGTCCCAAGTAAAAATGGCCGTGCCCCATTCCATATAAAACCTCTCCACTTCCACCACTGCCCAATATAAATGCTTTCTATAGTACATGGGCAGAGCAGCTAATTATTTTGCAATCAACAGGCATCTCTCTATCCTAGGCCACCTCTCAGTTCAAGGCGATTGTATTGTACATCATTGACATTGTGCGCTTTTAAGACATTGCACAGCGCTAACGTATAATGATCCACTTTACATTGTTGAGCACTATAACATTTTGGGCAGTATTCTGGTGCCATCTAGTGAAAGTGATAACATCATGCTGCCAAAAATCATGGACATTGCAATGTGTTGTGCCCCTTTATGGTATCTCTATGGTAACATATCAATATTCATGAGTGGGGCGGAGCCTTCAACCGAAAACCCAGTGGCAAATGAAAAACTGTAAAGGCAGTTTTAGAACAAACGGAAACAATACCATTGCTCCAATCAGGTGATGCTGATGGCGATGCGAAGTGGTCATCAGATATTGACATGGACAATAAAACAGTCACCTGTTTGATTCTGAATTGCCAAGTTTTAGTGATGTTCATGTTTGGTGTTGGCTTCATACTGCTCTGCACAATCCTGCACCTACTTGTTGCCCTGGTCTAAAGATGTCTGTTAATCGTGATTTCCTGATTATTTACAATTCTTCTATTATAGTCTGGTAGAGACAGTCATTGCTGAAATAAACTGCTATGCTGAGCAGTGCTGGAAAAGTCTCCATAAACTATTTGCTTGTCACAGTCACTGGCAGCCTGTTGCTGCAGGCAACATGTTGGTGTTTCTCAGTCCCTGCAGAACATAGTTGGAAAACCAGTTTGGAGATGATACTGTTGTTGCCAACACCCATTTTTAGCAAAGATATGAGTGTGTGTCATTTTTGCACTCATTATGAAATACCCACTGTCAAAGGAATAGACAAGAGCCAGAAAAAAGATTTGGGGCAGCCTCCTGTATACTTGATACCCACCTGCAAAATAGTAAATTGGTTACACGAGTGCGTACAGATTTGAGCCCAGAACAGAACTTATTTGGATGAGGTAAAGGTGGCGTTTTTATAGAAATGCAGCGGTTTTGGAACGAATTACGGTCGTGACCCGAGGTTCTACTGTACTTTTATTTCTGTAGCACATGTTCATACAAAGAATGTGACTCAAAGTCTTTTACAAGATGTCAAAACAAATGTTATAAAAAATAAATAATA
This sequence comes from Polypterus senegalus, assembly GCF_016835505.1. Lineage (NCBI taxonomy): Eukaryota > Metazoa > Chordata > Cladistia > Polypteriformes > Polypteridae > Polypterus > Polypterus senegalus. The sequence goes on along the minus strand of NC_053167.1, from coordinate 141,428,636 downwards.
TTAGGTAAGAATATTAATAAATAAGTATCAAAGGAAAGTAAATAAATAACCCAAGCATATAAAGCATAGGTATAATTAGTGGAAGGGTAAATTCTTTTTATACAATATCATAAGGTAAGTCTCCAAAGATGAGTCCAGTAACAAGGTGAAATGGCCAGGAGGACAGGGAAAAAAAAAAAAAAACTAGTTAAGCTGAAGAAAAAAATAAAATCTTCAGGCATCCAAGGGGGCCAAAAGACCAGTCAGATCCCACTGGGATTTCCACCTCACACCGATGTGTTTAATTAACTCTTTGAGGGCTGTTTATTTTTTCCAATAAAATCGGTTTTCTGAAAAGCAGACAGAGCAATGGTTTCACACATAAATCAACATAAAATGTCTGTTGCTATGTGCTGTGGCTGCTGTTGGTGCATGTTTGGTATCTCTGGCGGCAGTGGCTGCATTGGGGCACCTTGATGGTCAGCAGGAATACACGGTGGACCGGCTGTCTTTGCACAACCGGTGGGCGGAGTGGTGGCAGTCACAGTGTGACACAGTATGGTTTGTACATCTTGTCATCATAAGTGGTGGTCCTCCCAGGCGAATGCTGCTGTAGGTGCATCAGCTACACGAAAGTGTTCAGCACCACGATCAGCTGAGGACCAATCAGCCGATGCTGGTACTTAACTTTCATCTGATGTCCATCTCCAGATCACTTGCATCAAACTCTGAGCCCAACAAGTCAGAGTCCTTTTCAACAAAATAACGTAAAAGGTCCACTGAGTATTTTGCTTTGCACATTCGCTTTGGTCTCTCGCCAGATGTCGATGCCATTTTAGAGGTTGTTTGCTCTTTGCTACTCATGCACAAGTAGGGAATTAAGGTTAAATCAACAAAGCTAAAATGTAAGGGCAAGTTTTATTGCAGTTTATAGCTAAATACTGTCCTCTACCCCCGAATTTTGACAAAAGTCAACATCAGCCCTGAAAGAGTTAAATCGTTCCTCATTGTTTCCAGGCTTCGTCTGAGAGCTGGGATATCTGCCTTCATTCCACCACAAAAGAACTTTAAAAGAAAGCAGAGAAAAGTAGAGATTAGTAAAGATTGGAAATCCCTGAACAGTATGATAATTGTGTGCCTGTATCGTCTATTAAAAGTGCAACTGAAATGTAGCTACAGAAAGCCAAATTTAAAAAATTGATTTTTAGTATTTTTGTTTTTCTTTTTCTTTTTTTTAATTTTGTGCAGTATTATTCTAATAGGTAACTCTGTTGGTAACATATTCTTGATTTTTGGTGCATAATAGCAACATTCTGCCTCCTGGTTCTTTTAAACTTGGTTCTTAAAATTTTAAGCAGAAGTCCTTCTGGAGATCTAAGGTTACGATTTGGACTGTTATGTATGGTGACAGGCAGTCCAAAATATAGTAAGGGTCAAGATGATTATTATTATTTATTTTTAAATAATTTTATTGTAATCATTCTATATAAATCGATCAATTTTTACAAAAAATAGGACTGAGATTGAAGAATAAGTCGACCCCCACCCCTGAGAGAGAGCGAACATGTCCAACGGGGTGAAACTTAAGGCTTGTAAACATAACTAAATTGATGAGTTTAATAGACCAATAGAGATGAACGGAGAAGAAAAAGAAATGAGGAGATAATTGCTTCCTCAGTGTTTTAAGAGCTTATTCTAAAATATTACTGATCAGATCCTGCCAGGTTTTGAAAAAATTCTGTACAGATCCTCTAACTGAAGATTTGATTTTTTCCAATTTCAAATAGTATAAAACATCGGTTTCCCACTGACTTAATAGAGGAGAGTTAGGATTCTTCCAGTTTAGCAAAATCAGTCTGCGTGCCAAAAGTGTAGTGAATGCAATCACAGTTTGTTTGTCCTTCTCCACTTTAAACCCATCTGGAAGAACACCAAACACAGCTGTTAGTGGGTTAGGAGGGGATTGTGATACCAAGGCTGTCTGAAAGACGCTTAAAAATGTGGATCCAAAATGCTCAAATGAGGGTCAAGATTATTTAATGCTTCATACGAGGCGTCACAATTTATATCCTGGAATGGCCGCATAGTGATACCCGTGATGTAATTGTATCAAAATCACATGAGTATTTGTGGTTGAACATGTTTTGAACTAATATGTGCATAAATTGCAAGCTGACAGAACCAGTTGTTAGTTAGCTATTGGGAAGGTAATAGATATCTGCGTGTATGCTTTGACATAAAAATGGGTGATAGAAATTTAGAGCAATCTATTAATATTGCATTTTGTGTGAAAATCAGCAAATACGTTACTGAAATATTACAACTGTTGCGAGCGACATATGTTGAAGATACTATGAAAAAGTTGATTGTGTTTATGTGAAATTAGAGGTTCAAAGATGGGTCAAGAAGATGTGACGGAGTGTGCAATGGAAATCCCGGGTTCACCGTGCCTTAAAGAAGCACGCCTGTCACGCTCGCAGTTTAAGACCATGCTGGTATGTTCCTTCGACCACAAGGGAATAGTCCACTGAGAATTTCTTGAACAGGGTCAAACAATCAACCAACAATACTATTTAGAGGTACTGAAGAGATTACGAAATTCTGTTCAAAGACCCGAATTGTGGCCTGACGAGTGGATCATTCATCATGACAATGTGCCAAGTAACACTGCGTTCACTCTGAGAGACTTTCTGGCCAAAAAAGCGATTACCCAATTAGATCATCCTGCCTAATCACCTGACTTAACCTCCTGTGATTTCTGGCTATTTCCAAAATTAAAAGCTGCACCGAAAGGACGAAGATTTTCTAATTTAACTGATATCCAACAGAATGTGAGACGGCTGCTCAACAGTATTCCAGAAAATGAGCTCCAGGCCTGCTTCCAGAAGTGGGAATGCCGTTTAAGTCCGTGTATAGATGCACAAGGGGAGTACTTTGAAGGTGACAGTAGCCATTAGTGTACAGTTCCACATGTATATTTTTTAAAGGCGCATTCCGAGAATTAAATTGTCACACTTCACACACCATTTAGTAGTATTTTAAAGTCAGTTCTAAATGACACTGGTAACCAATGTAACAATGCTAAGATTGGTGTGATGTGCTCAGGTTTTCTTTTTCTAGTTAAGATTCTGGTAGCTGCATTTTGCACTAATTGCAACCGAGTGATGTTTTTCTCAGGTAGTCCTCTTTGGAGTGCATTACATTAATCTAGCTGACTAAATACAAAAGCATGATCTAATTTTTCAGTGCCTTGTAATGTTATAAGAGGTCTAACCTTGGCCATCTTCCTTAAGTGAAAAAAATGTCAAACAGAAGCTTTAAAATTTACCAAATACGTCCATCCTCACTTGGTAAGTTTTTTCTACCAATGTATCTGTAAGAGCCATTTTCCTAGTTATATAAGGTTCATAAATATTTTACAAGATGACAAAGCATAATCTATGGGAGGTTCCTATAACGCCCCATAAGCTGAGTGAAATTGGTATATTCTAGCTTTTTCTATCTGCTTTGACTTAATATTATTCTTCAGTTAGTGACATCCTTGCCATGTGTAAGGTATAGAGTGCAAACGGTTTTAAACTGTGCTTGTGCCAGCGCACGTGCTTACTGGCCTATGGGTCTTTAGAGTATGTGAAGCAACGTAAAACAGCACTTATATAAGTGCTGCGCCGTACGTTTAAAGCGTACAGAAGAAGAAGCTAAGAATCTTTAAGTATAGAAGAAGTTAAGAATCTTTGAGTAAAGAAGAAGTAAGGAACTTTTAAGTACAGAAATAACTAAAGTTTCTCCAGAAAAGCTAAGTTTAGAGAAGATACATTTTCCCTTTTTTTTGTCTTTTATTCTACGTGTGTAACTATTTTTTCTTTTATTCTTGTGTGGATTATTTGCTTTTAACTTTCACTAAATATTTTTAAAACGAACGTTTTACCGTGCTTGATCATGCCTTATACTTCGGCGGCCACAGTATCTATACTGACCTGTGTGCAGTTATTTGTATTTTCTGGTGGTTACGTGTTCTTCTAGGTAAGGTGCATTTAACAATAATATTCACATCTCTCTTCTGTTTTGAATTGGCTAACAAATTGTGCTCTCTTGTAACGGTCACCATCATACCAGCTTTAAACATTTGCTGTTTAAACAAACCCATTTGTCATTGAACCTCTATGATATTCCCTCACTTTCTGAAACATCGCTAGATGAAAAATAATTGGAAATAAGAAATTCTGTTGTCTAATCCTTGGCTTAGTTGCAGCAATAATGGCCATAAGTCATTATAGGTCTTCTCTGCAGTAATAGCAGCACTATGGATGAGTGGCCCCTTTTTATTTCTTCTTTGCAGTACAGTAGAGTAGATCCAAAGGGTTTATTTAGGCTGACTGGACCTTTCTGAATAAAGCTAGTGATACTGACTTCTTTTCTGTTATCTTTCTCTTTCAGTCACACCTCAAGAGGAAGCTGGATGCTCACATGTAAGTAAACTGATGCTTTTTTCCATTTCTGAAGGATTCAGTTGTGCCGAATGCATTACACGATATAATTACTAGGTCTATCCTTTCTTTGTGTGGAGTGTTTTTGTTTGTCTCCATACTTCAATGTATAGAAACACTAAGCATATTTTCCTCACTTTTCTGTTCTCCCCAGTTCCCAATAGTATTTGGAGATATACCACAGTATGACATTGGTTAACCCTTGAGCCAGTAGTTTTCAAAGTTAGGGAGTATGAGAGAAATTCAAGGGGCTGCCTGAAGTGCCTGAACTCTTAGATAGACAGAACTTTATTTTTCCCCCGGGGAAATTTTTTTACGCAAATGTTTTAAATAATACACAGATAGGTAGGTAAATAAATAAATACATGAACATTTTTTTCTGCGCACACACCAGAATAACTGTAAAGCAAGAAAATTAAAAGGAAAGAAAAAGTTCTGACTTGGCTGTGACAGTCACAGTGAGGTGCTATACAGGCATATTGCTGTAAAAGTGTATGGAAGGAAACATGTTATATAAATTGTGGAATGAGCCCCGGACACAGACTGATGGACAATGTTTGGTCACCCAACACACACATTTATTTACAATAATATTTACAGTCACGTGCACAACCCAGTGCCTCCAGCACCAAACCCCCAAAGTCTAGGCCTCTCTCTACAGTGCCTGTCGCCTTCAGGCTGCCTCCACTCCTCTCCAGCAAGACTTCGTCCACTCCTCGCCCGACTCCAGTCATTGAATGTAAGGAGGCGGCCCCTTTTATAAGCACCCGGATGTGCTCCAGGTGTGTTCCGGCCATCTCCCACTGACACACCCCAGTGTGGTGGAAGTGCCGGCTGCATCCCCGGAAGCAGTCCGGGTGTCTCTGCTCGTCTTCCCCCCAGCACTTCCTGGTGACCACGGGCCCCTACAGGGTTCAGCTTCCAAGCTTTGCACCTGTGGTCCCCAGCGCAACCAGGGTGGTCGCCCCCTCGTGGTCTGGAGGAGGCGCAAGCCCTCCTCCGGTCCTCCTGGGCGTCCCGGCTGGGTACCACCCCCAGCCGTGTGCCACAAAATAAACACATTGTCATTATTATTATTTTTATTGTTATTTTGGAGTGGTGGCAATTGACATGCTGCTTTAACAGTTTTATTCTGCCTGATTATAGATGGCAGTGTTATGTTCACTATACACATTAAACTCTTAAAATACACACACTCTTTCATTCTCTTATTAATTCCTTTATATAAATTCCGTAGTCCAGATTGAAAAGTGTCTTATGTTAAACAAAAACCAATAAAAAAACAATTAAGAGAAAATATTACACATCATCTTTAAGTGACAAAATATAAATGTTTGCTCAAGAAGATCAAAATACATGTAAGGCAAAAAGCAAGCACCTATAAGAAAAGAAAGTGAACAGTGCAAACATCAAGCTGATTTTCTGCAGTAAGAATTTACCTGTTGGCTTATTAAAGGTGAGCTCTTATCCACTGTTTTATTCTCTGACCTCCTCACCCATGGCTGCTTCAACGCTGTTTATCTTAACCTTCTTAGCCTTGCGTTTTTTTTCTAGACAAATGTGCAAAAAACATTACAGAAGAAAAAGTGTTATTATGTGTAATAATAATCCTGTAAATACCAAAAGGCCAAGCCTACTCTCCTCTGATGTGCTGATTTGGATTAGTAAAGATTCTTCATATGATGTTAGAACATTAGAAAGATTTATTAATGCGCCCCGGAGTGCTAACTAGGAAATTGGCCAAACCGTGTACATCTGCCCCTGAATTCCGGCTCACCAACTCCCTCATCGACTGCTTGGGGCTGCTCTGCCACACACCTACTACCTTCCCCCAAGCTTGAAAAAAAATCTCTTTATTATATAAAAGAATCTTGGGTCGAGACGTGATCTTCTCGGAAAGACGTCCTATGTAGTAAATAAATAAATAAAACTTGTACCACCACATGATTGAATGATTTTTTTTTAATGATGTGGTTGTATATAGTGTACTGTTTACAAAATGGTAAACAGTAAACTTCTGGCCACGAGCAGTTCACTTCATGAATGAATGAATGAATGAAGTGTATGTACTTGATTAGTTTAAATTAACATAGGAGGAGGTTAGGAGCACATGCTGATACAGCGCATTGCAGCACCCACCACATGACAAACCAACTCAGGACCCCAGGTTAGGACCCGAGTGTAGCCATGCAACGGGTGACACCTCAGCACCTCAAAGCTTCATGATGCTCCAACAATGATGGATGGATTAAAAGGCAGAACTCTATGTGACCATCTTCATCAAGCCCTTCCGTGAGAACCCTAAATCCAAAGAGGACTGTTTCATTTATGTTAGGTAGAATGCCCAGAGGGGACTGGTCAGGCGGTCTCATGGTCTGGAATCCCTACAGATTTTATTTTTTCTCCAGCCGTCTGGAGTTTTTGTTTTTCTGTCCCCCCTGGCCATTGAACCTTACTCTTATTCGATGTTAATTAATGTTGATTTATTTTGTTTTCTTATTGTGTCTTTTATTTTTCTATTCTTTATTATGTAAAGCACTTTGAGCTACTGTTTGTATGAAAATGTGCTATAGAAATAAATGTTATTGTTGTAGTTCAGATGGAATGGAACATGCAATGTAATAAATGCAGTTGAGGTCAGAAGTTTGCTAGAAGTTCACCCTAAGCGTATGCAGACTTCTGACTGTATGTGTTCAAATGTGTTATGTGTTACACAAACATTAGTAGAACTAAGGCAGACATTTCAAGGTAAGGTTATACTCGTTCATAATGGCACTGGGGAGAGGTTGCATGTTTATTAGCACATTCAAGTAACAATTTCACTGGGCACTCTATGGTCTATGAACATAGAACTTTGAGGCCTACCTAGGAGGAAAACCTGCTTCTTGTTATTTTGAGATCCAAGTTGATACTTTTTTTTATCTTTCAGGGAGCAGCTGCATGAGGCAAAGGATGAAATAATGAAGAATAAAGAGCTGATTGAAGATCTCCAACCCGAGACAGTCCAGAGCTGTTAGTATTATATGAGGGCAGTTGGGGTGCCTTATTTCTAGTAATGTGAGAAACCGCATCTTCTGCATGGAAATGCAATTCAGAAAACTAGTTAGTAAGATGGGACAAGTGAAAATGTAACTATCAACCCTCCCTTGTTGTTGTGGTCACCCCAAATTATCGTTGTGTGCCTGACTTGTGAGCTATGGATACCCAAAGAAGAAATTGAAGGTGTTGATGTGTCCTTAACTCTGCGTGCTCTGCTAGACAGTGATCACTGAAGGGTGGTAGCCCATAGACCAGTGATGTCCAGCTCCGGTCCTGAAGGGCCACAGTGGCTGCAAGTTCTAACCAGCTTCTTAATTAGTGAGCCGTTTTTGCAGCTGATTAACTTGTTTTCCCTTAGTTTTAATTGTCTTGACTCAGACCCCTTAGTTGTTTCTTTGTCCTTAATGAGTAGCCAAACAGTGAGACGCAAAACAAGCCACCACATGACCAGCTAACCTGAAAATAAAGAAAGGTGAAGGTCTCAGTCATGTTGGACTGCTCAGGTCACCAAATTATCTCGATGGAGATCTTAGAAAAAAATGAAAATCAACATTCTGCTGTGGCAGAATGAGAGCAGCAACAAGTCATGATATTCAAAAATGTCTTTAATTAGCAGCAAGAATTGGCCCCTCATTAAGAAACTGGAGTGAAATTGGCTGGAGTTTGATGTTCCAATTTCACTAGCCATCTTTCGGCTCGCTTCATATCTCATTTGTGTTTGGCTGCCATTTAATGAAGGAATGAATCAATTCAGAGGGCTGAATCCTTAGAAACAGGGCTATTAATATGAAGGGAAAAGGAATTAATTAGCAGTGAAAACTGCTTGCTTATTAGAAAAAGGGTTAAAATGAAAACCTGCAGCCACTGCGGCCCACCAGGACTGGAGTTGGACAGCCCTGCCATAGACTAAAGCTGTGGAGTCCATTTAGATTATGTGTGTAAAAGCTTAGTTTGGCTCTCCTGATGCTCTTGTGAGAGAAGCCATCACTGTCCAGGGTATGGCCTGTGTCATTCAACTGTGGTTCTCTGCCACTTTATTCTACTTACAGAGTTTGTCTTTTAATATCTATTGTTTAATCTTTTCTTTATCAGAGCACAGAAACCTGTCTAGCATGGTCCACATAGGTGGGACGCATGGTGTTTTTGTCAGTGCTGCCTTACTTTATGCCATAACAACAACCTGTCTCGAGCTCTAGTCATGTCTTGTGACTTTGTGCGCACTGCCTCCTTCTCTACAGCTTTAAAGATTGACGAGCTGCATGCTGCCATCCGCAAGAAAGATGAAGATATGAAGGCAATGGAGGAGCGCTACAAAATGTACCTGGAGAAGGCGCGCTGTGTGAGTAAGCGTGATGCTGCCTGCCTGGGGGGTGGGGTCTGCAGCTCATTACTCCGCCCCGCATTTATTTATGCTGTAGTGGGTGCTTACCAGTGAAGATGGGGTGGGGTGTAGTATGTGGGCATTGTGGAATAGGATGGAAATTAGGGGAGAGTTCAGTTCAGTTCAGTTTGATGGCTGCCGAGCATGGACAGCCTGCTTCAGATCATCCCATAGATTTTCAATGATATTCAAGTCAGGTGACTGTGACAGCCATTCCAGAACGTTCTACTTCTCCCTCTGCATGAATGCCTTTGTAGATTTCCAGCTGTGTTTTGGGCCATTGTCTTGTTGGCATATCCAACCCCTGCGTAACTTCAACTTTGTGACGGATGCTTGAACATTATCCTGAAGAATTGGTTGATATTGGGTTGAATTCATCCGATCCTCGACTTTAGCAAGGGCCCCAGTCCCTGAACTAGCCACACAGCCCCACAGCATGATGGAACCTCCACCACATTTGACAGTAGGTAGCAGGTGTTTTTCTTAGAATGCGGTGTTCTTCTTCTACCATGCAAATGGCTTTTTGTTATGCCCAGATAACTCCATTTTTGTCTCATCAGTCCAAAGCACTTTTTTCCAAAATGAATCTGGCTTGTCTAAATGAGCATTTGCATAAAGCAAGCGACTCTGTTTGTGGTGTGAGTGCAGAAAGGGCTTCTTTCTCATCACCCTGCCATTTGTAGAACCCTGTACAGATGCACCATCTCCAGCAAGATGTTCTTGCAAGTCTTCAGAGGTGATCTGTGGGTTGTCTGTCACCATTCTCACAATCCTGCCTCTGCATGTGCCGCTCCTGTATTTTTCTTGGCTTGCCAGACCTGAGTTGGTTTAACATCAACTGTGCCTGTGGCCTTCCATTTCCTGATTCCATTCCTTAGAGTTGAAACTGACTGTTTAAACCTCTGAGATGGCTTTTTGTAGCCTTCCTCTAAACCTGAACAATCTTTGTTTTCAGATCTTTTGAGAGTTGCTTTGAGGATCCCATGCTGTCTGTCACTCTTCAGAGGAGAGTCAAAGGGAAGCACAACTTGCAATTGACCTCCTTAAATACCTTTTACCACTCATGATTGGACACTCCTGTCTATGAAGTTCAAGGCTTAACGAGCGAATCCAACCAATTTGGTGTTGCAAGTAATCAGCATTGAGCAGTAACATGCATTGAGATCAGCAAATCAGCAAAAGTATAAGGGGACCCATATTTTTACGCATCCAATTTTTCACATTTGATTTAATTTCATACAACTAAATACTGCTTCACTAAACATCTTTGTTTGGGGGAAAACACCCCAGTACTCAGGTGTTCCTAGGAAATGAAAGGCATAACACTATTATCTTTTTAGTTGAAAGAAGAGTCAATTATTATACAGGCTGAGAGGGTTTCCCAAACTTTTTCATATGACTGTAACAGATATACAGTACCTGCAGTGGAGCGTAAGACATGGGAGATATCAGATTAGGCTCCTGAAGGCCCTACCTTTAGCCTTTTGCTGTTTGAATCTTGTAGTTTGTTCATATTATGTTCTGCAGGTGGTTGGTACTCATTTTGTTATTTATACTTTGCAGCCTTAGAAGTAAAATTGATCTGTTGCTTACAATATGTAATGCTTTTAGAAGAAAAAAAAAATAAAAATTACTATCTATATACAATTTATTTGAAAAGGTAAGAGTTTTCCCCCACATTTTCTGCACCTGACCACCTGGAGCTCTCCAAGTAGATCCTGTTTAAAATGAATTGACTCCGAATGAGGAGAGTCACCTTGCTGTAGATATCAAAAGGCCATCCAGTAGTGTCACTGCTGAACCCGCTTTTTCAGAGCAGATTTACTTTTCAAGTGAGGTGAATTCTAGTGAATGTTGTAATAATCTGAGTTCATGGGAATCTTCAGGTCTTGTTGTTATATTTGGTGGACATTTAGTTTGTTTTTGCACCTTTTCAATCATTTTTCTGTATTCTGGCAATGTCATTTTGTGTTCTGTTTTTGAACTGTTGTCCCCATTTTGAGGCAGTCATTGCAAGGCCACTGCCATATTGTTTATGGCCTCTCTGTCTCTTTCTGTTTACATACAACGCCCGCCATAATGTTTGGGAGAAAGACACATTTTTCCTTGATTTACCCCTGTGCTTAACAATTACATTTTCAAATTAAACAATTCAAACATGATTTCAGAGTTCCATTTAAAAGTATTTGCATGCATTTCACTCACACCGTGTAGGAATGACAACACTTTTTCTACTTCAGGGCACAATAATGTTTGGCACACAGCAATGGCAAGTCTGTTAAAGCTGTCATATTGAGGACTTTGTCACGTATCCCTTAGATGCAATGACTGCTTGAAGTCTGTGCTTCACAGACATCGGCAGATTCTCTGGATCTTCTCTGGTGATATTCCTCTAATGGAGCTATCTTCAGCTCCCGCTTGTTTTGAGGGACTTGCCCTCTTAAGTTTCCTCTTCAGTATTTGGATTGCCTTCTTTTAAAATGGGTGACTGGCTTGGCTATTCAAGAATTTTCCATGTTTCATGATTCTTCTTGAATTCTATGAGTAAGGAACAAAAGCAAATTGTCAGATATCAACAACAACAACATTTATTTCTATAGCACATTTTCATACAAATTATATGGCTCAAAGTGCTTTACATGATGAAAAAAAGAGAAAAAAAAGACAAAGTAAGAATTAAAATAAGACAACACTAATTAACATTAATATAGAATAAGAATAAGGTCCGATGGCCAGAGAAAAAAAAACTCCAGACGGCTGGAGAGAAAAAACTAAAATCTGCAGGGATTCCAGACCACGAGACCACCCAGCTCCCTCTGGGCATTCAACCTAACATAAATGAAACAGTCCTCTTTGTATTTAGGGTTCTCACGGAAGGACTTGAGGATGATGGTCATGTAAACTTCTGGCTTTTAATCCATCAATGTAGGACATCACGGTGCTTTGATTAGGTGGTGATGACGCAGATCGCCACCACAGAAAACCGGGAAAAGAAACAGAAGAGAGAGTAGGGGTCAGTACAGATTTTAGAGGCGGCATGAATAGTAATGATAATTAATTGAATATATTGAGTATCAGGATTAAATTAAAATGAAGTTATGAGAAGGCCATGTTAAAGTAATGAGTTTTTAGCAGTTTATAGGTGCATATGATATTATCTGTAGATATAAAATTGTATTACAAACATAATAAATGTTACAGATATAAAAAGTGTTACAGTGCAAATTTGTATCACCCTAAACAGGTTATTAAAGCTTTGGATCCTAAACTGAGTCCTGCGTCAGCAGAGATACAGACGTTGAAGAATATGCTGGCCGAGAAAGACAAGAAGATCTTGGCCTTGGAGGTAAGGCTATGATCACAAAGGGAGCCATCTTTACTTTGGTGATGTATGCTTTCCTACTTTAACACCTGCCTCTAAATTCAGTGGTGCCACTGACTTTACCTAAGCACCCCCCTTAACCTCTGTGCGTTCAGTCACTAAACATGTACTGTAGTGGACACCTTGTTACGTGTACTCCTCAGTGTGAGCAATAGGTTGAGCTAGAGGAAAAACGTTCCAGTAGAGGGATAGAGATGGCATTCACAACAGCAAAAAAATGGCAAACAAAGAATGCTTATAATTAAGGGATTAAATAAGGCCAAATGCTAAACAGAGCAGACAGAAGGAAAAATGATTTGCATAGAAATGCAATCCTCTTCAAACAAGTCCAATACACACTCCAGATAAACAGAGCAAGAAAGTAACAGAATAACGAATACTTAAGCTCAATGAGGGCAAAGCTACATCGACGATAAACTTGTGAAACTCTTGTCAGCACATTGGACCTGGTTGTTCTGCCACTTCTCCTACCAAAGATTGCTACCCAGCAAGGATGGAAAACAAAAAAACAGTTATGGAACAACCTAAGAGAACAAATTACATACATAGGTTATTTTACACCACAGCCCCAGTTAAATGAAAGTCCCCTTTAGCTGTTTCTCAAGCAAATTCCCAGACCATATACATAGAAACTCCCGCAAAACCACCCCAAATTCCCACTTTTAACTAGAAAACATAGCCAGTCCCAACAAACCCCTACATAAATATACACAGAACTCTCAATATAACAGTAAGGAACTAAAGCCGCCCCTCTCCAGGGGCCTCATGCTTAACACTGTGCGAAGAATTCACACCATAACATGGTGTATGTGCAAAAGTGGAAATGTGCGTACGCACAAAAAAATCCAGATGCATAAATCTGTGCGAACGCCAACTTCCACGTTCTTCCACTGCATAAATCCCGGTCAGCGTGAAAAGTAACGCATGTGCATGCGCCTGGTGCCACTCCCCAAACTCCTCCCAGAATTACGCCTCTTTGAATATGCAAATAAATATAAATAGCCCTTAACCTCAGCGTTCTGTGAACAGGCAATGGCAAAAGCCCGGGGTAGGGTTTAGAAGAATTTCAGCAAATGCCAAGTGCAATGCAGTAACACTGCTTTGACGCTGGGTGCCGCCAGTTTGCAAAACTGAGCGGAGAATTTGCATATGCCAGAGTTGGAGCTACCGTGAAAATGTGCGTGGCTTTACTCCAAGTTTAGGTTTTATACATCGCGATTTGAACGTGGAAACGTTCGTATGCAACATTTTTGTGTGTACGCACCATTTATACATGAGGCCCCATGTGAGGCACATATATATACATACATATAAAAAACACCCACAGTACAACTTACGGAACAAAAGATGCCCTCCAACCAGATCGTGTAAAGCACATATATGTACACATAAACAATGCACTTAAGACAGATGTGTATACACACAAGTCCAGACCGACACTCCTACCTACAGGTTGTTGTCCATGAAGAAAGGAGAAGCATGCAAAGAGAGCAATCAGATTGGGATGGATCGAGGGAAATCGGATGACAGTGCTAACTTGAAAGTACAAGATGTCACAAATTGGCAAGCTAAAACGTATGGACAGCCTTAAGAAAGAAAAAAGGCATGCAGGTGGCCACCTCACTAACCTTGTCCCAGCATCGGGCAAGACATTTCTACCTTTTTTTTCCTCAGTGTTGATAGTGTCCATCCTGTTTCACTTGTAACACAAATAAAGTAAGATGATACTGCAGTGTACTCCTTATGTGGTGGTGCAGAAACAAAAACGGAAACTGAAAATCCAACACAATCCCTAGTATTCAAAAAAAACTCCACTGAAAAACAAATGTTTTCCGGCTAGTCTTTTCAGCATACTTAACTAGCCAGAGGGAGGGATCAGGAGTCGTGCTGTTGGGGTGGCCCTGCCTCTTGAGGCTCCACCCACAAAGAAAAAGAGAAATAAGTACATTTAACATGATGGAACATAATGCTAAACATTACAACAAATACATAAAAAATGAAAAAATATCATTCAAAAATTACAAACATGCACATGTTAATCCATAACACTTGCAGAGTGTTTTTTTGTTGACTGAGCTTTAAACACTCTACTTCTGTTGTGTTCTTGCTCTTTTTTGTTTTCTGTTTTTTTATTAAGTTGTTAACACTTTACATAACTTCTAGTCGGAGGGGATGTCAAACTTCACAATTGCTTGTTGCCTGAATTATGTCCGAGTACATGCCTGGAAATGGCAGGGGATGACAAATTACACGACTCCATGACAGTAATCTAGCAGAGTTTCAAATTTCTAAAGTACCGTGAGCTTACCACATGCTAACATCTAAATGAGGTGCTGTCTGACAACACCGGTGTCTGTTTCAGTGTTTTCTAACTATGGCGAGTTCAGTTGCAATCTCTGCCCTTTTGCCTCTTTCCATTCTGTTGTGGAATCACAAACATGAGATATCAGACAGACGAGTCTCACTTCTGTTGGCACAGTCCAAAACTCCTGCTTTCTTTATTCTTCATGCCTCCAGTGTATGCATTCTACTTCCAGGTGAGCATTCATTGGTTGTCTGCTCTCTAACACGCACAAGCAGGCCTCTACAACAGAAAATGAAACCTGTTTGGACTCACCCAGGCTGGTGGGGCACCCAGAGGCCACAACATAACAAAAAAAAGTGAAGAGGTCTAAAAAACTTTATTGATCCACTGTTTACATCAGAGAGAAGCTGAATTTTAAATTATTAAATCGACCGTGGACTGCACCATATGTTGTGTGTGCCAAAACATATACATACTTACACTGTACATACTGGCAGACATTTGATTGGCACCTCCCACTGCAGCCTTTTTTACAGGAGACATACCATGCATCCTTTCACCTCACGCTATCCCGGTGCAGATTTACATCATCATTAATGTATCGATGCTTGACTTATTGTTTGTGGGCAGTTAAACTACGCTGCATTCTGCTGGGGTGCTGATGCCCAATGGAGTCCTCAGGTGTTCTTACGTCTCACTGGCTACTCCACCTGTGTGCTTTATCTCTTTTTGTTCCCTTTATCATTTATGCAGCACATTGACTAAAGACCTTTCTCATTATTTCTTCTCAGAGAGAATGTGAACAAGCAAAACTTCGAGAATATGAAGAGAAACTGATTGTCACCGCTTGGAACAATAAGGTAAACGTGGGCAATGTCATTGTGTCCATGTGACACCTAGAGGTGAATTCCCCTCCTCACATTGTTGCACCCCAAGAGTTGGTGCTTGGAGAAATAAAACAAAACTTGCCAAGGATTCCACTTTTCCTCAATAGAAAAATTACAACTTCATATAGAATGACTATCACAGTAATGTTTACATGATATGGATATAAATACTACTGACGCTATGGTGGTCTCTTCTCTGAGCCTTCTCTCTATTACTCTTTCTCAAATTTTCATTTTTTATTTCATCAGCTTTATCCCTCTATAGTTCCCACAATTGTTTTTCTCTATGAAAATAATGTTTTTTTTTTTTTTTTTACTAAAAACACATAGGGTAAGTAACATATAAAAATATGTAAATTTTGGTTGGGTTATTCTTTTAAGTACACGTGTAAAGGTATATGAACACTATGCCGACCAGATATTTTCTTCATTATTTACTGCTGTGTATTATTTAACTGGTCTCCTCCCATATTGTATATAGTAGGAATTTTACTGTACACATGACACAAACGTATAATGACTTCATGTTTCACCTTTCATTAATAATGCCACACATACCAGTCATTTTGAGTGCTTCTTGCCTAATAGACTGCAGATGACATTGCTGTCCAAAGCCCCTTTATTTCTTTGACTGTTCTCATCTCTGTTGCAGAGTCTCAGCTTCCAGAAACTGGCCATTGAGTCTAGGCTAGCTACACGGGCTACCGTGAGTGGGACACCTATGGGACAGTCTTTCCTTGCTCAGCAGCGGCAGGTGACCAATGCCAGAAGGGTTCTTGCTGTGTCCATGCCAAGCAGCATTTCCAAGTAGGCCTCGCCTGCACTACAGATATGATCCACTCAAGTGACCTTACACTTCTCAGTATCGCTGGTGACGCAAGGCGAGGTGGTGAACTGAGAAAGTCCATTTTTGACTTTGGGATATGGGGGGGTGGGGGGGTTTTGGGTTGTTTGTGCACTATATATGAGGAGAGTGATGGCCATTCCTATAAGGGACAGCCCTTCTAAAATGACAATGGGGACCTGCACCAGCTTCTCTTCTTCAGCTTCCAGGTAAATACCAAAATAGAAGAACCAAGTTGACTCGAGAGGAAGAGTCTCAGACCATTACGAATCTTTCTAATCCTGGCACTTTTGGCCGTTTAACACATCTGGAGATGATCTTCAATGAAAATGATGCTGGACATCAAATTCTCCCCTAAACACCATTTTTTCCTGAGCAGCAATTTCATCCATCAAAATTCAGTGTAAGAAGAGTAAACTGTTCGTTTCTCCCAGGATCCTGCAGGGGGGACAGATGGGTAAACCACAATAATTAAAAAGCTCAAATGGAACATCTCAATTGGAATTGATTAGTGACACCCGGAGATCTTTTCAAGCCACCCTGTCTCCACAGCTAATGGACCAGAGAGTCTTTATGGAAAAATCTATTCAGCAGCAATACTTTATGGCGTATTCTTACAGTGCCAATTTTCCTGTTAAAAAGCACACATCTTCACAAAAGGGCTGCTGGTTTAGTCCGGCCACTTTAGTGATATTCAAGATTTGTCTTCGTCTGTACGCCTGTTCAGCACATTTCTCTCCCACACATCATGTCCTAGCAGGTTCCTTTGGTGCTCAGAAATGAGTGCTTGACTTTCAGAGTCCTCCAGTTTCTTTCAGGAACTGACTGTTTCATCTCATCTTTCACGTTTTTTCAAAATAAATTACTCTTATTTGATAATAAAGAGTTTGTGACATCTGGAAGCCTGTTCCGAGCATTTGACATGAAATGGTAAAACGTTATGGAATTGAATAATCGGAAATGACCAGTAATTCCTTCAGGGACTTGAACTGAGGTGACTGTTGAGGAGCTGTAAGCTCTTTGTGACACATCCTTCCAAATATTTTGTGAAAGGACAAAAATCTCACTAAGCTGCAAGTCCGAGCACTGGAGGGTTGAATTTTCTGAAAACCAGCAGCCAATACTGCCCTCTAGGGGTCAAGTCTTGTCCACTCCTGATAGACTTTTTCTTGCAGTACCTCAAGTGGCCATGTGATGGCGATATGGATCTAAAGACAGAACGATGGCATTTGCGTGATATTTTTCTCATGTTTTTTTTTTCTCTGCCTGTGCATAGACAATGAGGGAAAGAACTGTGAGTGACAGAAGCTTCTAGAAGTTTTCTAGTGAGAGCCATTTTAGCACTCTTTTAACGCGACACCAGCAGAAATCAGGCAGTGCTTCACAGAAACTTTTTGACGGACATTTTGTAGATAAAGGGGAGAAGTCTTTAGTGGTCTCGGGTGTACGTCTGTATCCATGTCCATGTACATAAATGAGACTCTCTAAACAGCCCCTTAATGACACGATATAATTAATAGTTACGAAATGTGAGATGTTTATGTTGTAATTCATGAAAAAAGCACCAGCAATCCCCTGAGTCCCAAGCAGCAGCTGCTTTGCATGCTGTGTTTGGTAGGAGTTTTTATAACTTCTTTCAATTCTGTTTTCTTCTTAATCTAATTTGTATTTTGTAATTACTGGTTTTGGGTGTACTACTGGACCAAGTCCACTGGTTGTGTCTTTGAGGGTCTAGTGTGTCGAGCAGTGGTGTCATTTTTAAAGGCATCTTCTAGTTCTTCCTGTATCACGTGACCTACCTCCTAAGAGCCATCTGTCTTTCTAAAATGTCTTCCTGCCCTGTCAGGAGCTCCACAGTTGAATATTCCAAGTGTTTATTGTGTCTTTTATAAATCTGCATGATCTGATGTCACTGGTCCTCGATGGTGGAGTAGACGTTCACTCCTGTTTATTTACGATGCATCCTTTCTCGGAAAAGTTCCTGTCTGTGACTGAAAGGCAAGCAGCATGCGATAAAATGTGTACAGTGATGTAACAATGGTGTCTTTTGGTATGTTGTGGCGAAACTAGAGACGGACGGTGACCCCCCAGAGGTGATCTGCTGTTAGTGGACCCTCTAATGCTATTTGGCACCTCCTCACAAAAGGCTGGCAAATGTCCTGTTGTCTGCACGCATTACTTGAATCCCCACCCAGTATGTTTCACATGCCAGGCTGGTGCCATTACACTTTGCACGGCTCTGAACCTGGCAGCAGATCACACACAGCCTTCCTGCTGTCACCCTCTGCCAGTCTCTGTGTCTACCTGATGAGCTATTGACGGAGGTGAACCATTTGGTCCTCTGCATCACCTTCTGCTTTTGTGTGGCCAGACTTTGGGTGGTCCTTGGCTGACCGTGGGTAGGACTGACTGACTCTGTGTGTCCTCTCATGATATGGACTGGTACCCTTATGCACACCCCAGAGTGCCACTTGTGCCAAGGGGGCCGGCTGCATTATGATATTGACTTCCGTTTTGTTTCCACTCATGTTTTCTAAAGGGGGTCAAATTCTAAAAAATGGGGCTAGTGGGGGTCCTGCTTTTATCTCTGATCATTTGAGTGCTGGGGAGTTTGGGCTGCCGATGTTAAATTTTTAGGTAATATTAAGAGCTCAGGACTGTAAAAAAAGAAATAAATAAAATGAGCAATTCAGAATAAGGATTTTCTTGAGTTGTAGACTGCAAACTTCTTTCTGTCTGCAGGTTTGCTTTATTTTTTATTGCTTTGTTTTTTTTATTAATGCAGCTTGAAATGCCATGGAGCTGCCAGTCTCCCCAAGTCTTATTTTCAAACAGCGTTGTGTGTTTTGTGCAAAAATGTTTGTTGGTAAATCGTCCACCTTGGGATCAGCACTTATTTCATTTTATAGTCCTATGGATGTGACAGTGGGGACTCCGTTGTGCACTCATTTTGATTTCTATGGGCTTTCTATGCTTGTTAAGCAGTTTGTCTTTTTCACCTCAATAAAATATGGAGAAGTGCTGGCCATGCGGCTGAAACTGATTGCTTTTGCCCGCCATATCGAGGGACCGTGTTGTGAGTGGGTGTAGAGCACTCACTTTGGATTGTTAACTGTATGAACTGGAAAATGAGGGCACTGGTAGGAAGAAATGCCAAGAATCATCGAGGGGAAACAGGCAGAGGTCCAAACCAGAAAGATTAACCAAGAATACCAAACACAAGCCAAAGTTCAAGTCATTGAACACTCGCAAAGACCTGACTTGTCAAATTTTTCATAACTAAACACGTGCAAAAGTAGGCACAAACTCCAGAACTGCCCGCCCTTGAGAAAGAGCTAGGCCAGCAGTATAAAAGTTTAAGCTGATAAAAATAAGTACATAGATAAATGAATAACGATGAGTGGAGTAAAAGATGGGAGAGAACCTGCTTCCTCAATTTAAATCCTTATTCTAAAATGTTATTGAGCAGATCTTGCCAGGTTTTGAAAAAGTTTTGCACAGATCCACAGAGTGTTAATTTGATATTTTTCCAGTTTCAAATAGTAAATAACATCAGTTACCCACTGACTTTAAAGAGGAGAGTTAGGATTCTTCCACTTCAGCAAGATAAGTCAACGTGCCAATAGTGTAGTAAAGGCCATGACAGTTAGTTTGTCCTTCTCCACTTGAAGCCCCTCTGTGAGCCCACCAAACACAGCTATTAGTGGATTAGGACGGACTGGGACACCAAAGCTGTCTGAAAGGCATTTAAAGATGTTGGTCCAGAATGACGTTAATTTGGTGAACACGGCCCAAAACGTGACTCAGTGAGGCTGGAGCTCGATTGCAACATTCACAGTTGGCTCTCACCCTGGAAACATTTTGGAGAGTTTTAAGTGAGAGAGGTGTGTGCTCGTTATATAGTTTTGAGTTATATATATATATATATATATATGGAGCTCGAGTGAATTTTGTGCATTGCTACCTTCCACTCCTTTTCTGAAATGTTGAGTGAGAGATCAGTTTCCCACTCTTCTCTGGGGTCCTTGAAAAGGAGGGACTGTTTTATATGTTAGAGAAATGCTGTCTGAGTCCTCAAGACTGATCAATTTTTTTTTTCTGGCATAGAGGTAGGTGGGAGGTGAGGAAAATTGGGCAGGTCCTATTTAACAAAGTTTTGAATTTGAAGATAGTAAAAGAAATGTGTGGCTGGAAAGTTCAATTTGGAGTGTAATTGTTTGTAGGATGCAAAGACGTCTGTATGCAGATCTCTACGTGATCTGATCCCAAATGTTTTCCAGACATTAAAAACTGCATACGTTTGAGAGGATGGAAAAGGTGGATCTCATGAAGAGGTGCCACAGATAAAAGCTGCTGTCTTAAAATAATTCCTACATTGGGTCCATATTCAGAGTGAGTGAAGCACAATTGGGTTGTTAGTATATTGGCGATAACTTGTATTTATTGGAGTACAAAGCAAGGAATATAAAGAAGTACTGCAGGATTTTATTTCTATTGTGGACCAGGCCTGTGTATGTTCATCTGTTTGAGCCCATGTCCAGGTTTTTATAACTTGTATGTTTGCTGCCCAGTAATAAAATTGAAAGTTAGGTAGAGCCATGCCACCTTCTGCCTTGGGTCTTTGTAGGGTCACCCTTTGGATACGTGGATGTTTTGAATTCCAAATAAACAAGGTTATGGTTGAATCTAATTTCTTAAATAATGATCTATTAATGTATATCGGAAGGTTTTTAAATAGAAAAAGAAGCAGTGGAAGGATATTCATCTTAAAAATATTAATTCTTACAGCTAAAGTGAGATGAAGGGTTGACTATCTATGCAGGTCTTGCTTCATTTTTTCCATACAGACAGCAGAATTTTTTTTATAAAGAGCTTTGTTTATCTGTGATGTTGACCCCGAGGCATTTAAACTGATCTGCAATGCTAACAGAGAAGGTGTCCAGTCTAATATTCTACTAAATATTGTGTTGAACTGCCATCTTGAATAGTGGTGGCCTGATGACGTCACACATTGTGACTTCTAATCATCCAGTGATAGCAACTAAAGAGCACAAAATGGTGACACTTGTGAGAATAATCTTAAAATGGTGATCGAGATAGAACAACAATTAATTTTAAAAAATGACAGGAAAATTTCAAAATATGTCAAGCGTGTAGGTTTGCACGTACAGTTAGGTCCATAAGTATGTGGACAGTGACAGTTTTCATGATTTTTGGCTCTGGGTGCCACCACAATGGATTTGAAGGCAACCAATCAAGATGTGAAACTGAAGAGTAGACTTTCAGCTTTAATTTAAGGGGGTTAACAAAAATAATGAAATGATCAATTTAGAAAAGAGTGACATGTTTCTGCATAGTAACCAAACCCCCCATTATCAGGGCCTCAGGAGTATTTGGACCCTCTCACGTAATCATAAATATAACAATCATGTTCAATATTTGGCTGAAAGTCCTTTATAGTCAATGACTGCCTGAAGTCTGAGCCCACTGCCATCTTAAGTGCTGTGTTCCCACCTCATTGATGGCCTTTACTGCCGCTGTCTTCAGGTGCTGCTTGTTCATTGGACTTTTTGCTATCAGTTGTGTGTTCAGTAAGTGACCTGCATGTCCAGTTGGGTTGAGGTCAGTTGACTGACTTGGCCATTGAAGAATGTTCCACTTCTTTGACTTGTGAAGCACTTGGTTTGCTGTCCCAATATGTTTTGGCTCATCTGTACTGTGAGGTGTCGTCCTGTCAGTTTTGCCCCATTTGTTTGACTCTGAGCACACAGTATGGCGCCCCCTGCACTTCAGAATTCATCCTGCGACTTTTTTAAGAATCTACCAGATGGTTAAGATGCAAACTCCTGGTGTTTCTGCTCTCTCGTCTGTTTTGTTTTCTCGGCCTAATGATTGCCTGTTTTGACTTGCTGTATCCAGCAGGGGCCGCTAGCTCCCTTGTTGGACTAAGTTCTTTTGTAACATAACCCGAAACTATCTAGATATAATATAAAAAGGCAACACCCCTCCCTTAGTGATATGGCGGTAACAAATCACATAGGAGAAATAACTTGGTTTTCTTTAATGGTGGTTTGCGCTGCCTAACAGACGAAGAAAGTCATGACGAGAACCCAGTTTGGGAGTTGGGGCTCGTCGCTGCGTTGGAAGGATTTTCCAGATCGGATGACGTTATCTCCAACCTGTCTGTCGGCCTCAAAGATGTTCCAAGGCTTTATTTATTCTCTTTCTTCACGTGCACACCCCCACTTAGGTGAATCACGGAATTGCAAACAAGGCAAAGAGGACAGAGTTTCATGCTGATTTTGACACACAGAAATAGTATACAATGCCCATTTCACAATTGTCCCTGTCTGGTCTTCTAATGCTTGCCTTGCGGTTCTAAATGATAAGCCCCCGTGTGCTACATCTGACATTGTATTAGCTGTGCCTGTGAGTAGAAAGAAAAGTAGATTTATAAAATGATATTTGTACAGAGCACAGTGACATATTAAACTTATACACTTATTACAGCTGCGTGGCCAGCTCTTTGGACCTCACATTGAGAGTTCACAGTGACACCTTTCAAATGCAAATTCAACACTTGGAATCAACTGCAGGCCTTCTGCAATAGTTAATGACATAATGAGGGGCCTGCTGACGCCTGGCAGTGGAACAGCTTGGCAGTCAAATGTCCAAAAATTTTTGAGCCCTTTGAAGTATGGCCACCATGTATTAAAATGGCTGCCATTCCTAGACGGCTCATGCGATATTGTCGTTCACTCCCGTGAATTAAACCTCAAAGTCTACACTTCAATCACATCTCGATTGCTTTGTGTAAATCCATCGTGGTGGAGTACAGAGCTAAAATGATGAAAAATTGTGTGAGCGTCCAAACACCTGAGTTGATGGTGGCCCCCCTGCCATGTACGCCACGTGTACTCACTCAGTGCTGAGTTCATGAATTCCAGTTGCAGTACTCCAGGCTGCCTGCAGGGGTCACTGTCCCCCAGTCTGTCCCATGCTGGGAGCTGCTCACCCTAATGGTGCATTCATCACTTAGATGTGTTCTCACTACTGACCTGCAGTACTCCAGAGTTCCTCCAGGTGGCACTCTGCTCTGTGTTGAGTTGCAGTGGTCTCTTTGTCTGTTGAACTTCAGATGTGTCCACTGCTGACTTGTTGAATTTCAACTGCAGCTGTCACTCTTACCCCAAATGTTCCTGAGCTGGTGGTGGCCGAGCTGTGCACCCCACTGCCATATACACCTGTGTGCCCACTACTGCTTTCATGAATTTCACCTGCAATAATCCATTCTGTCTTCAGGTGTCACTCTTCCATAGTCTGTGATGAGGTTGGAGCTGCTCCTCCTGCGGTGCTCCCCAGTCAAACAAACTGTATATGTGTGCCCATTGTAATACTCCAGGCCACCTTCAGGTGTCACTCTTACCCCAAACATTCCTGAGTTGATGGTGGCCCTCCTGTGGCCCCCCTGCCATATACACCACATGTATTCACTCAATGCTGAGTTGATGAATTCCAGTTGCAGTACTCCAGGCTGCCTGCAGGAGTCGCTGTCCCCCAGTCTTTCCAGTGCTTGGAGCTGCATACCCTAATGGTGCACTACTGACCTTTTGGTTGTACCCCACAGTACCTCCAGGTGGCACTGCAGTGGTGTCCACTGACTTTTTGAATTTCAACTGCTG
This sequence comes from Polypterus senegalus, assembly GCF_016835505.1. NCBI lineage: Eukaryota > Metazoa > Chordata > Cladistia > Polypteriformes > Polypteridae > Polypterus > Polypterus senegalus. The sequence continues at coordinate 141,404,650 of NC_053167.1, read as the reverse complement.
CACCCCAGGCTTCTGCCTCCAGGTGTCACTGTTGCCCGGTCATTCACAAGGTGGGAGGTGCTTATCCTGCAGTGGACCCCAAAGCACATAAACTGTAGATGTGTGCCCACTGCAATTCTCCTTCGGGTGTCACTGTTACCCAGACCTTCCAGTGCCGGTGGCCACTGTGCCATAATCGAATAACTGAATTGAATTTCAGCAGCAGTACTCCAGGGTACCTCCAGGTGTCACCCTGTCCTGGTTGGTGATGAGCTGTGGTGGCCTCTCGGTCACTTGAACTGTAGTTGTGCCTCCACTGCTTACTTGTAGAATTTTAACTCAAATGCTCCAGGCTGCCTTCAGGTGTCACTCTTGGCCAGTCTGTCACAAGCTGGTAGCTGCTTCCCCCTATGGTGCCCACAAGACCCTCAGTTTTTAGACCTGTGCCCACTACTGACTGGTCGTTGAATACTCCATTCTGCCTCCAGGTGGTGCTGTGCCACAGAGTTTCCTCAGCTGAGTTCTCCAAACACTGGAGCTGCTGACCCCACACTGGCGTGTCCTCCCTCGGGCTTGCGTGCCAGTCTCTTTCAGCTGTTCCTAATTCAGTCCTGTCCAAGGTGAAATGGGAGCTGGCAGTGTGCCACTGTGAGCAGACTGAATGGAAGAGGCGGCGCCTGATTAGACCATGAAGTTCAGGGCGCCCTGTGGCTCTCCTCCTGCCGCTGCCCACATCTCCAGTTACCTGCGGCTGGCATGATAACAACAATCAGGCTGTACCTCCCATCTCGTGCCCCTCTGCTTTATGGGTGGCTCGCTTTACTTTCTTCCTCTCTTTGTTGTCCCTGTGACCCCAAGCGCTGGTCACTTTGAGTCAGTAGGTCAGCAGCCATGCTGGACAACGCAGCAGCCTGCCAACCTTCATCCTCTTGGCTGCAGTGATGATGTATGCAGGGATTGAGTGGGGTGGCTTGCCATCCATCCATTTTGAAAATGTCAGGGCCAGAATGCCCAGCCAAGCCAGCCCGTTTAGAATGACCAACAGGAGAAATGTGACGTATCTGCAAGAAACCCATGTTGATCACCCTGCACTAAGGACATTTGGGGTTGAACCCAAGTCATTGAGCTTTGAGCCTGCTGCTCCTCCTGGCTGGTAAGTCAAACCCGATGTGAAGCCGACAATGAAGCCCCCAAAAGAGACGAGCTGATGCCTGTGAATGGGCGATGGGCAGAATTCCGCAAGAACTGTGGCTAATGCAGTCTGTCTGCAGCGGTTCAACCGAACACAATGAATGGATGAATGAAGATACGCCACATGCAAACTCTGGGTGGCGCTTGTGAGATCTGGAGATCACCATGCCAGCCTGACAGAAGCCCTCTGAAGAAGAGCAAAGCGAAGGCATCCACAATGGAAGGAGGCAGCTGGGCAGCAAACCCACATCTTCACAAGTCTCAAAGACATCGATAAGCTGAGCCACCTGACTGCCTTCAATTAATAGAGAATGATGCACTTGAGGTCACCTAGTGGACAATAAGGGCAATGCAACCAAAATGGAAACCCTTCACATAAAAGGCCACTAGGATCTGGGGACAGCACACCAAGGTGTCAAAAAAAAATGAAAGGACCCCTTTTTAATGAGAGTATAGCATTAAGTCAGTGACACTTGTGGGCCATTGATCTGGTCAGTTAAGTAGCAGAGGGGCTTATTCGTCAGTTTCAGCTGCTTTGATGCATTAGAGGGGGGCAACAATGAGACGACCCCCAAAACAAGAATGAATGGTTTAACAGGTGGAGGAGGCCACTGACATTTTTCCCTCCTCTTCTGTTTTGTCACTCGTTTTCCTTTTGGCTACAGTCAGCGTCACTACTGGTGGCATGAGGCCATACCTGGACCCTACAGAGCTGGCACAGGTAGTCCAACTTCTCCAGGATGGCACATCAATACATGCCTGTCATTGCCAGAAGGTTTGCTGTGTCTCTCAGCACAGTCTCAAGGGCATGGAGGAGATTCCAGGAGACAGACTGGCAGTTACTCAAGGAGAGCTGGTCAGGGCCCTTCGTAGAAGGTCCTTAACCCACCTGCTGGACCCATCAGTATCTGCTCTTTTGGGCAAAGAGGAACTGGATGAGCACTGGCAGAGCCTACAAAATGACATCCAGCAGGTAGGAAGGCCACTGATGTGAATGTCTCTGAGCAAACAATCATAAACAGACTTCATGACGGTGGCCTGATGGCCCAACATCCTCTAGTGGGCACCGTGGAGCTTGATTGGCATTTACCATAGAATACCAGAATTGGCAGGTCCACCACTGGTGGGCACCCTGTGCTTTTCACAGACGAGAGCAGGTTCACCCTGAGTACACGTGACAGATGTGAAAGGATCAGGAGAAGCCGTGGAGAACGTTATGTTGCCTGTGACATCGTTCAGCATGACCGGTGTGGTGGGAGGTCAGTGATGGTACATCTGGGGAGGGCATATTCATGGAGGGACGCACAGACCTCTACAGGCTGGGCAACGGCACGGCAGGACTGCCATTAGGCATCGTGATGATATCCTTGAACCCATTGACAGACCCTATGCTGGTTCCTCCGGGTGCACCACAATGCCCGGCCTCATGTGGCGAGAGGATGAAGGAATTGATACCACTGACTGCAACCCCAAACCCCCCCGCCACCCCTGCTCACTCACCTGACCTCAATCCAATAGAACACCTCTGGGTGGGACATTATGTTTGGGTCCATCCGACACCTCAGCCTGTCCAGGAGCTCATTGATGCCCTGGTCCAATTCTGGGAGGAGATCCCTCAGGACACCATCCGTCATCTCATTAGGACGTTGTCAGGCGTTTTATACAAACTACTGAGTACGACTTGGAGTTGCTGCAATGACATTTCGGCCAAATTGTCTCGCTTGCCTGCCGCCTCATTGTTTCCCTTTGATTTTCGGGGTGTCTTTGATTTCAGCCCCCTTTCTGTCGGTTGATTGTTTTAATTTCCATCCTTTCGTTCCTCACACATCACCCTAACCAGTCCATGATATCCAGCAGGATTTGTTTTCCCATTGAGATCTGCTGGGTTTTCAAAGTGTTCCTCTCACTTTATTGAGCAGTTTAGTTAAAGAAAACTAAAATCAAAACTGAAACTATTAATTAAAAAAAAAACATTTTCGTAAACTGAAATAAAATAATTAACAAAACTGAAATGAAAAACGAAAACTTAGCGAAGCTATTAAAGTAGCTGCAAAGACTAACCGAAATAAAATAATAATTTATTAAGAATGTTTTAGTTTTCATTTTTGAAATATTTGTGCCGTTAGTCTTTAACTGCTGTAACTTTGAACTCCTCCAGCACGAGCCGCCCGCGTTTATCCATCCAGTGATGGCGGGCGGCTCTTCACACCGCAGGGCGTCCTAAATACGGACGGGCGTGTAAAGCGTGTGACGAGTTACTGTGTGAGAATAGCGACAGTTCTCCAGGAGCTGATTGGGGTTCACATGCCGGTGATGCACACCAAGGTGCTGCTGCTGCTGCTGCTTGGATTGTGCTCAGTAGCCTTCAAACCTGCCGTTCACTGGATCTCCGGGGCTCGAGAGGAGTATGAGAGACAGACAATCCGTTTCAGAATCTCAGGCTGTTCGTCAATGACGGCGTATTGAGGTGTAACTCTGGCTGAGCCCAAGATACGGTGCGGACACATCAACTAATTGAAGAGGAAGATATGTTTGCATTCTTTTAATTGTGAGAAAGAACTGCCATCTCTGTCGTGTCATGGAGCACAGTTTAAACTTTTGACTAAAGGGTGTTATTTCATGTCTAGAGGGCTCTAATAATGTTAAAAAACGTATTTAGAAGGTCGTAAACAGGTTTTCTATGCTCTAACTATGAAAAGATTAGATTTATAAATAAATGAATTTCCACGAAGTAGGATTCTTTATCTGTCTGGAGCAGATTAATTGCAATAAACGAGGGTTTACTGTATTACTGTGCGGAGAATATTTATAAACAGTGTGGGGGAGTTTCTGAGGGTTTAAAATATATAAAAATAACCATACAAACATATGGGTTCTACTTCGCGGATTCTCACCTATCGCGGGGGGTTCTGGAATGCAACCCCCGCAATCGAGGTGGGATTACTGTACAGCAGCACACGCTAAGCTACATCCCAGGCTGCACGAGTCTGATGTCTGCTGTGATGAGTTGCTCTTTGCGCTTCTTGTAATCCAAACGCCTGCAGTCAGAATGTATGGAGGAATATTTCGGACAAAATGAAATAAATAAATAAATGCGTAAATAAATAAAAGTACTGTGAAATGTGAGCATAAATAAATAAATGTGTCACGAAATATGTTTTTCGTTGCTTATTTATTTATTTCATTTTGTCCGTAACATTCCTGCAAACCGTCATGAAATACGGCTTGAAATAAAACTGTCACTTTCACTCATCAAAGTTGAGAGGGTTGGCTCTAACACGCCCTCTAGTTACTGATTGGTGAATCGATAGCACAAGAATTAATTAGAAAAATGCTTACTACTGCCGATTAAATGGATTCTGCCGAAGATATTACGTATTTCAGAGAGAGAATTGAAGATTTATCGGAAGAAATTACAATGTTGGCGGCCCTTTTAGAACTGAGTATTTGACCCTTGTTTTACGAGTAGAAAGTCAGTTGCATATTCGCAACTACTTTTTCAAACAACTGTACAGCTCTGATCAGTGGTAAAGTTGTTCAGTTCAAAATATTAGTTCCATGTCAAAGTACCTAAACTAATACAGCCGTTGCAGCTTACCGTATATCAAACTGGCTCATTCGCCTTGTGATCGCCTTCTCCTAAACATCATACAGATCTGCAATCTGTCGTACTTTTAAACCGCATAACAGAAGGTGTTCTATTGACTCAGCTGGAATGTCAAAGGATGGACGTCCAGAGCAGGGTACTGCATCACCTGAACTGGAGTGTAGTAGAGTCTGTTCCACATGTTGTTCGATAATTTCAAAAACAGTTTCATCTATATCGGAGTCTAAAAGGACCGCCAACATTGTAATTTCTTCCGATAAATCTTCAATTCTCTCTCTGAAATACGTAATATCTTCAGCAGAATCCATTTCATCGGCAGTAGTAAGCATTTTTCTAATTAACGCTTGTGCTATCGATTCACCAATCAGTAACTAGAGGGCGTGTTAGAGCCCACCCTCTCAACTTTGACGAGTGAAAGTGACAGTTTTATTTCAAGCCGTATTTCATGACGGTTTGCAGGAATGTTACGGACAAAATGAAATAAATAAATAAGCAACGAAAAACATATTTCATGACACATTTATTTATTTATGCTCTCATTTCACAGTACTTTTATTTATTTACGCATTTATTTATTTATTTCATTTTGCCCGAAATATTCCTCCATAAGAATGTGCTGCTCAACAAAACCTTTACCGTATGGACAGAAATATCACCAGGGAGTAACGTTTCAGTTCATTTCTCAGGTGTCTGCGTGTTGTTGACAATTATTCAGCTGCCACTTTGCACAGGAGAAATCCGTTCTGAAAATAAAACGGCGCTGATCGAGAGACTGGCGGTCATCATGCAGCGTATTGTGGCTGACCAATCAGTTCTGCTTTAAAAAAAGTCGTTTAACAACAAAGAAACACAAACCTCCTGAGCTGACAACGTCTCTACTGAACTGCAGGTAGGTAGGCGAAGAGAGGCTGCCAACTGGTGGAAAACCAAACCTACTAATGTGTTCTTCTATGGTTATTCATTTATCTTTTTTTGGTTTACATTGAAAGCTTAAAATACCTGATTTTGTGAAAATAATCCGGTAGCAGAATTATGTTTTAAAATATTTCTCCCCTTTGTTCAATTTTTGTCTCTCACTCTTTCAAAATAGATCATTGAAATATCATATTCTTTTTGTTCTTTACATCAGCCATCTCTCTCTTACATAAAAAAAAATATCCTGGGACGAGGCGAGACTTTTTCAGAGAGATAATTTCAAGTCCCGCGAGACGAGACTTTGTGCTAAGAGATTTAACCACACCCGAGGCTGGAAATAAAAGACAAAGAGTAACAGACAAAGTAGAAAGTTTTTAAAGAACTCGTAAACGTTGGTGTGATACACATGCAGAGCAGGTTAGAGATTATGAATGTACTAAAAGTCAAAGGTCTGAATAAAATGATAGTAAAGATCCCATTAGCACAAACAAACGGAAATTATTACTCGGTGAAATAACAGAACAGCGAAAATAGATTGAATATATTGTTCAGATTTAAACTTGAAGACGGACACTTGTAGATCATCTAATTCGTGTTCCCATCAGGGAAAAAAAAAAGTAGTGTTTCTTCTCAATGAAGACGCGTATCCGTGAGAATTAAAAGCAAGGCCTACAATAGCAGGCTTGAAGTGGTGGAGCAAAGAAGGAGGGAGCAGTGAGCACGAAGAACAGCTGAGGAAAGTAAGGAGGCGAGTGAGGAGGCACCTGAGCGTGGGATGTCGTTAATGTATACAGGCAGGGAGCCAACGGGTGCGCGGACAGGTAGGGGGACCGCGGGCGGCCCTTGTGTGTCTCTGCCATGAAATAAATCATCTGTTAAGGGAAATAAGGAATGAATCCGCCAAACGGAGAGGTCAGCTCCGATAGTTCCTTACAGCAAAATAGTGATAACCGCCAAAAAGAAGTCGTTACTTTTGAAAGTTCGTTACGGGACACTGGCGCGAAATGAAACTTACTTAACATTTGTAAGTACAAGTGTAAAGGATGAGCAAGGGAAATTTGGGCTTCCTACATATATTGGAAGTCGCAGAAATAGTCAGGAGGGGTTTCCCCCATCTATATATACAGTTTAGGGGGTACACCCGTTTCACCTCCTTGGGTGTTGCAATAGGACATGAAACATACCTGACTTTTGTAAGTACACTGCAAGGAATGAGCACGCGAAATTTCAGTGTCCCACCAATATGGAAAGTGGGAGAATTAGTGAGGAGTCAGGGAGAGCTTTGCCTTTTAAATGTAGAGATTAATAACTTAATGCACAGTTCACTGCGTTAGTAATTCACAGTTTCGGTGGCACCATCATCAGGCAAGTGCAATCAAATCCATGAAGATGTTTCGTATTCGGTCGGCTTACAGTTTACATAAATTTAAATTTGGGGAGTTCGGTGGCTCGGAGCCTAAATGGAGGCACAACACATCCATTCGCCTCACAGAGACGGGCACATTCCCATATCTGGAGACCTTTGACGTGGCATAGCGGACGTGAACGGAAGAAGTTTTGAAGGACGTGACATGAATAGTGTAAATCTCTTATGTATATATATATATATTTCTCAACTGGTTCGTCCTGCTTTCTCTTTAAACCTGGTCCCGCCCACACGCCATTTCTCGATTCCTATTCGTCCTCTTCCAAACCCTTTCCCATGCTGCCTGCGACCTCACATACGCCCCCACGGCGCTTTTCCTGATTCCTATTCCTCCTTTGGACTACTGCGTCCTCTCTCATGACCCCATTGGTGTCACGTCACCGCCCCATATCTAGCCTGACCGCGTGACCTTTCACTTCGGCCATGTGTAGCCTGCTACAGGAAGGTACTCTCTTGATCATTGGCATTGGTTTCGCTCCTTGCTATTTTCGTTATACTGAGACGGTTGTTTCCTAAGCCTTGGTTATAAAATGAACGACAGTATCTACTCTGTCGACAGGTTTTTGTATTACGTCATCTCTATTCTGGGATCCGGCAACTGCCTGTTCCTATCGGTGGGTCATTTCTTGACACAAATCGTCTCCAGCAAAACACCTATTCATTACTGCGTCTTTCAAGAAGTATTTCTTTCTTCTTGATTTCTGAATTCCTTTCTCGCCGTTTTCCGTTCCTATTCTTACACCGCCGTATGCTAGCATACATTATTATCATAAATAATTGTTACTTTTTGTATTTTGGTTTGATGTCAATGGTTTTTGAAATCCAAACTCGTAAATGTTATATCATAGTGATTCTATTGTTAAGTTATGGTCCCGTTAGTCAGCAAATAACGAACATTTGACGCATTTCATACTCTCGCCATTCAACACCATGTCAGCCAATAGCAGTGGATCCGGCAAACATTATAAGAGCGGCGCAGCTAAACGTAAGAAACGCCTGCAATGGGAATTAAAAAACGCTAAGCTGGTGAATCGTCACAACGGCCACAAGCAGGTCATGCAGACAGTGCAGCGAGTGAAATGGTGGCAGCTCTGGAAGTAACGATACAACGGCTTCAGATCAGGTGCTGTCTGCTCAAACTGTTACAGATGGAGAAACTGCTGAAGGCAAGCAAGCAATACACGGATTTGACAAAACCATTTCCTACCCACAAGGCGAATTTCTTGGAACCGTTGACACCTCACTTTATGACGTCCATTTTCTCAGAACTTGTGTAAAACGGGTCGATTGTGTCGTAGTATACTGTCAGCCAGTGCTGTCGCTTTCGTTTGTTACAAATTGAAATGGCTTTGTTTTACAGCACAGAACAGTTTCTGCTTTTTAGCTTACAGTACATTTTAATCTTCTTCGTTCACAAAGTTGTCTTGGAAAAGTAAGCAGGCCCACATCTCTCTATTATAAAAGAACATCTTGAGACGAGACAAGACTTTGGCCAAGTCCCGCCCTCCTCTCAAACCACGCCCTCTCTCGGTCCTCTCACCTCTCATTGGTGTGAATGCTTTTGTCAGACTCGGCTCCTGCGCTCTCAGCTCTTATAAATTGTAATGTTTTCCTCACTTTAAGTACCCAATAAAAGAAGACGGATTCTGTCCAACTCTTACTGAAGAATTTCATCCTGAAGGGTTATCAGGGGAGTAAATGCGAACATTAATTTTATTTTAATTCTTTTCATTTTTATTACTATTTAATTTAATATTGTTTCTTTGTATCAGTATACTGCTGCTGGATTATGTGAATTTCCCCTTGGGATTAATAAAGTATCTATCTATCAACACAAGAAATGAGTACACGGGCAATCCTAGCACGAGAAACGATGAAGTCAAACAAATTAATAATAAAATGTCGATTGGTTACACGGCAAATTGGTTTAAATGCGTATCACTAGACTCTGCTGAAACAGTTGATGGTGACGGTGAGGAAGATGAAAACATCAACTTACAATATCACGAAGAATATCTGCAACCTTAACACCGTCTGGTCCTCCACCGGCTGGATTACTGTTGAGAGGAGGACGTATCGTAATGTTACTGCGTAAGTTATGTCTGAGTGATCGGCTGGGCAGAGGGTGCAGACCTATAAATACCTGGGAGTGCAGCTGGATGATAAACTGGACTGGACTGCCAACACTGATGATCTGTGCAAGAGAGGACAGACACGACTATACTTCATTAGAAGACTGACATCCTTCAACATCTGCAATAAGATGCTGCAGATGTTCTATCAGACGGTTGTGGCGCCCTCTTCTACCCGGTGATGTGCTGGGGAGGGAGCATAAAGAAGAGGGACGCCTCATGCCTGGACAAACTGGTGAGTTAGGCAGGCTCTATTGTAGGCACGGAGCTGGACAGTTTGACATCCGTGGCAGAGCGACGGGCGCTGAGCAGACTCCTGTCAATCATGGAGAATCCACTGCATCCACTGAACAGGATCATCTCCAGACAGAGGAGCAGCTTCAGCGACAGACTGCTGTCACCATCCTGCTCCACTGACAGACTGAGGAGACCCCACACTATGCGACTCTTCAATTCAACCTGGGTGGTAAACGTTAACATTACACAATGATATTGTCTGTTATACCTGCATTGTTATCACTCTTTAATTTAATATTGTTCTTTATCAGTAAGCTGCTGCTGGAGTATGGAAATATCATCTTGGGGATTAAGAAAGTATCTATCTATCTATCTATAATTATATAGCATCTATCTATCTATCTATCTATTATATAGTACCTTTCACATCTATCTATCTATCTATCTATCTATCTATCTATCTATCTATCTATCTATCTATCTATCTATCTATCTAGTTGTGTTCACAATTGGTTTAACAATTCTGACCTGTAAAATGTTAACAGGCGATAAGGAAGGTCATGTAGTCCATCTTAACAATCCGACACCAAAGGAGATCTCGATATGCCATTTGTATTAAAACGTTTAAAGTTTCCCGTTAGAACAGCTTTTGCTATGACAATTAACAAATCACAGGGACAAACATTTGAAAAAGTCATTTTATTTATTAGAGAGAAAAGAAACGAAATTCACTCGCGGGCAGTTATACGTTGCGTCGTCACGATGAAAGTCCAAACACGGAATCAAAATTCATGTGATCTTAATGAAAAGTTAATTCCAAATATTATTCCAAAACCTGCAGCCACTGCGGCACTCCAGGCCAGGAGCTCGACACCGCTGATCTACGAAGAGCCGCCAATAACTTAGCAATATCAGGTAGTCAAGTGCACTGCAGCGGGCCGTTCGGCTTTATTTTTTGTTCCAACTGACTGCCAAAATGGAAGATTAAGATTTTCAAAACTAAAGGAAAATAAGGAGGACTTTTACAAGAAAGTGACGGAGATTTTCGTGGAGAAGGAGAGGCGCATGGACTTCATTGACAAATAAAGATAAGAACACAAATGGTTTTCAGTTTTATAAAAAAAATAGAATCGGACTAAGAAAAAAAATCCAAACTAAATTTTGACCTTAAATATAATATTGTTTTGTTTTTCTTGTTATCCTTTTGTTGAACAGTCTGTATTAAAATTGATTAAAGCTTTAGGATTAAAAGCTTTTAAGAACAATTAAATATTTTAATTAAGGTCAAAATTGAAATCCGTTTTAATTTTTGTACACCACTCTGTACTTTAATTTGTACTGAATGAGTAAGAATTGTGGAATTGCAACGGGAAATCAGAACACATGGAGGGGGAGGAGCAAATTCTCTCTCCTCCGTTCCTCTCTCTCTCTCTCTCTCTCTCTCTCACTCCGTTCTCTCTCTCTCTCTTTTCTCTCTCCATTCTCTCTCTCTCTCTTTTCTCTCCCCGTTCTCTCTCTCCGTTCTCTCTCTCTCTCTCTCTCTCTCTCCTCTCTCTCTCTCTCTCTCTCTCTCTTTTTCTCTCCCTTCTCGTTCTCTCTCTCTCTCTCTCTCCGTTCTCTCTCCCTCTCTTTTCTCTCTCTCTCTCTCTCTCCCTCTCTCCCTCTCTTTTCTCTCTCTCTCTCTCTCTCTTTTCTCTCTCTCTCTCTCTCTCTCTCTCTCTCTCTTTCTCTCTCTCGTCTCTCTCTCTCTCTCTCTCTCTCTCTCTCTCTTTTTCTCTCTCTCTCTCTCTCTCTCCGTTCTCTCTCTCTCTCTTTTCTCTCTTTCTCTCTTCTCTCTCTCTCTCTCCTCTCCTCGTTCTCTCTCTCTCTCTCTCTCTCTCTCTCCATTCTCTCTCTCCTCTCTCTCTCTCTCTCTTTTCTCTCTCTCTCTCTCTCTCTCTCTTCCTCTCTCTCTTCTCTCTCTCCTCTCTCTCTCTCTCTCTCTCTCTTTCTCTCTTCTCTCTCCGTTCTCTCTCTCTCTCTCACTCCGTTCTCTCTCTCTCTCTTTCTCTCTTTTCTCTCTCCGTTCTCTCTCTCTCACTCCGTTCTCTCTTTCTCTCTTTCTCACTCCGTTCTCTCTCTCTCTCTCTTTCTCTCTTTCTCACTCCGTTCTCTCTCTCTCCCCGTTCTCTCTCTCTCTCTCTTTCTCTCTCCCCGTTCTCTCTCTCTCTCTCTCTTTCTCTATCTCTCTCACTCCGTTCTCTCTCCCTCTCTTTTCTCTCTCCCTCTCTTTTCTCTCTCTCGCTCTCTCTCTCTGGTCTTTCTTAGCCACATATGCACCTCACCTTTGTGTGTCCAGAATGAAATATGAAACGTAACCAGTAGTCAATATGCCAACTGAATAGTCAATCAGCTCCTCTTTGGGTTTCCTATATTTGTAAATCGGACTCTGAAGGAGTCCGCGCCTCACCAGCTATGAACCCCACCACACCGCGTCTTGAATAGTCCTTGGCACGGTGCTGTAGTGCCCGGTGCTCATCTGAGAGGAACGCATTCAGAAAGGCAGCGTGAAACTCCGCCCAGTTATTGCGTTTGTGCCACTCAGCAAAGCGCCAACGCGAGCCGAGCCTCTGAGTGCCGTACTCAGCAATCGCCGCAGCTCCACGAACGGGTCGACCCCCTCCTGTCCCCAGTCGTTCCCCACCCCTGACTGCCTTAGTGGGCTGCGAGATGGGATGCCAGCTCTCCTGCACCGTCCTCCTGGTCTCGTCTCTCATACTCGTGTCCAGTCGCTGTTGTAAGAAAAGCCATCGTGGAGTCTCATGGACTTTGTCTTTGAATTCCATACGTTGTGCCTGAAGTGGCGATCTGACATGAGCGAGGAAGAGAGACTACGACGTGTCCATGATGCATGTGACCCTCGGGTGGCAGCTACTCTGATGGGGGTCGTGAAGTCGGCGGACAAATTGGTGAAGTGAACGTCCCATCTGGTTGGTGGGATCTTGGAAGGCCTCGAGAAGTCCCCTGTCCCAAACCAGGAGGGAAAGTCCCAGCAGACCCCCATGCCGATCTCACCATGGTGTAAGCCACCTTGCCCCCCTTAGTGGTGCCCATAAAAGATTGAGGGGTCACGGGAGAGGCCGTTGTTGGTACCAGTAGCCCTTGTAAATACACAAAGCTGTTTTTTATAAAAGTGCCTCATAAACAGTTAAGGGAAAGTGCAAAAGTAAAATTCTTTCTCGGGCGCATGGCACAAAGGGCAAGGCTCCTATGAGGCTCTGCTTGCATGAGACGCACTGCGAGAAAAAAAGCATTAAAACCAGAATCAGATATAAAAACGAGAAGGCAAACAAACAGGAAACACAAAAGACTTCTGTCCCGCTGTAGGCCTGGCCTCCTTTTAAATGTCACGCTGGCCTGCTTGTCCCCAGCAGTCCCTGCACCCTCAGCAGATGACCAATCAGAGCCACTGCAGAGACTTCTGGGAGTTGAAGTTTCTTTACCCAGTAGCGCCGCTACAACCTAGTGGACACTAAAGGGAAGTGCATTAAAAATGGATACCCTTCACGCATTGGGCCACTAGAATCTGGAAGAACATCGTAATAAACACAGAAAAAGAAAGACATATCGGCACTAGAGGCTTTGAAGAATGACTGCGTTTATTCACGGACTTCACCTGGAACAGCGGAGATGGCTTAGGGACAAGTCCAGGTCTTCAGGACCCTCAGTGGTGTTGAGCCGGCTGAGCTCTTCTACCTAAATAAAGAGCTGTATGCTTGAGGACATCTAGTGGACACTAAAAGGAAGTGCATGCAAGATGGAGACTCTTCACCACACTGCAAAAATGAGACCTGTCAGCACCTGAAGCTGTGAAAGGCAACCAAGTTCATCCACCACATTAAACTGGTACAGAGAAGACATCATGGTGACAAGTCCGGGAATTCACAGTCCCCAAGGTACTGAGCTGGCTGAGTATAGAGAATAGAGAATTAGAAACTTGAGGACACCTAGTGGCCAATACTGAAAATGCGGCCATAGTAGGAGGGTTGCTGGGATCTGAAATAAAATAAAAAAGACATAAGAGAAGGAGAAGTTGTGAAGAGTGACCAGGTTCATCCAGAGACTAAGGATGCGTCCAACTGGGACGGTGAGGATGATTTAAGGACCAAGCCGAGGTCTTCACTGTCCTCAGAGCCATTTGGTGCTTTTCCACTGCATAGTACGGCACGACACGGTTCAGTTCAGCTCACTTTTGGGGGGTTTTCCACTGGGAACAGTACCTGGTCCTTTTTTTAGTACCACCTCAGCCGAGGTTCCAAGCGCGCCGAACCGTTACCAAAACGTGACGTGAAAACTCTGCTGGTCACTGATAGGCCAGAGAAAATCGTCATTACTGCGTCACTGAACTTGCGACACGAGACACAACAGACCCGCTGGATTTTTAGCACAGCCAGCGAAGGGTCGGACGCACCATTTTTGTTTCGTGGTCTATTGAGGAAGTACAGACGTTCCTCTCGTTGGTAGCCGAGGAGCAGATCCAGCGAGAGCTGGATGGGGCGACGCGGAATGAAAACGTTTTTCAGGAGGTCGCTTGTGGCGCGTTTACGATGATGTCACGGCAGTAGAGGCGGCACAACTATAACGACACGTGAATAATCCCGCCCACTCTAAAGCGGTACTAAACTGCAGTCGAAACGCAAAACCGAGGCGAACTGAGCCGAACCAAGGTGAGCTGTACTGAACCGTGCTGTGCCGTACTATGCAGTGGAAAAGCGCCTGTTGGTACAGCTGAGCTGGTAGAGTCCTTGCATTTAATAGTCAATTTTATACTTGAGGGCCAAAAGTGGGCAGCAAGTGGAAGTGCAGCAAAGATGAAAGCCTGTCACATACAGTAAGAGGTCATTCGAATGTGGGGACACCACATTTAAAACACATCAAACAAGACGTATCGGCTGTGAAAAGTAACCAAGTTCACCCAGAGAGGAAGGTCATGTCCAACTGGGACGGCCACAACACCCCAAGGAGCAGCTCCACAACCAAGGTGGGCACAGCACAAGGTGGGCACAAGGTGAGCAAGTGAAGATTCCTACTGGGCAGGAAGTGGAAATGACTCCAAAATGGAAAAGTTTCCCACAATGGATCACTAGAAGGTGGAGCACCATATTAAAAAAAAAAAAAAAATCAGCACTTAATCAGCACTCGAAGCAATGCGGAGTGACCAAGTCCATTCACAGACTGAGGACACGTCCAACTCGAAACGGCTGAGATTGTGTGGGGCCAAGTTGAGGTCTTCAGAGTCCTCAGGGTGGCTGAGCTCTTCTCTCTAAGTAATGAATTGTAGACTTGAGGACGCCTAGAGGACACTAAAGGGAAGTGCATTGAAGATGGAGACCCCTTCACACAATGAATGGGGTCACCAGAAGGTGGAACGCCATCTTTACAACATAAAAAACAAGACCTGCCACACGCAAAGCCAACTCTTCGCTCCACAGCCTCCAAGTCCACCACGTTTGAGCGAAGTCATCTGTAATCTGTCACTGGAGACCAGGAGGTCTGCTGCCACCGCAGCCCACACCAAGAAAAGATGGGTGAGACCAGATAACTGAGGACACGTAGTGCCACCGCAGGGAATTCTCAACAGGCGCTTTCCCAACATAGGAACTTTTCAGGAAACCAGGGACTGTCTAGAAACTCAGGAACTTGAGCCACTTGTAGCTCCTCCTCCTCCAGGTTAGCTGGCATGGATTGGGTGCCGGTGATGAATTGTGCCAATATAGGGTGGTCCAGATCTAATTATGCAATTTTCATTACGCTATAACTAATTACGTTTATTACACAGAAAATCACACGAAAAATCTCGGACCATCGAGAAGTGTGTGAACTGGCGACATGAAGAATCGTCTTCGCGCCGAACTGGAATCGTCACCACATTCATCCAAGTCATCCAGACGATCTGGATCTGCATAATTAGGTCTGGACCCCCTTGTAGATTGAAATCAAGCACTGGCGCCATCTTACATATGTGTTAGTTGATTGGACTTTTTGGAGAGACATCGCACTTCACACCTCGTCGCTCTCCATCGCCTCCTCCCTGATGCGTATTTTCCATAAAGGATACACTCCCTCTTGTCTGATGGGAAGTCATCACAAACAGGGACCACAAGTGACCCCAAGCCCACATCCTGCAGGAACTCATTGGTTCCTGAAAGCAAAGTTGCTGTTTTGGGAAAACACCTTAGAGGCGGAGTTTGCTGAATTGATTGACGTAAGCAGTGAATGATTTGCTTGAGGACCCCTAGTGGACAATCAGACGTAGTGCACCCAAGACAGAACCCAAATGGTTGTGTTACCCTTATTGTCCATTAGGTGACCTCAAGTATATCATGGACTATTAAGTGAAGGCACTCGGCCCACTCAGTAGAATCTGGAAGGCCCTGTTAAAAAGTAATAAGACCGATCACCACTAGGGGGCCCTCGGGCAGCGACATGACTGATGACGTTTGTTTTTCACCTTGGCTAAATAATAAATGACACCCAGTGGACACTAAAGGAAGTGCCTTCTTGAAGAATCGAATAAGCGACTTTCCACACAAAGAGAGTCATGTCGTTTGAAGTGGAGACTTTAATGTTTTCAGATTTTTTTGCGAAGCTGACATACGTTTGAGGCATTGGCTCATTTGGCCACCCGCTCGTCAGGCGAGCTTACTGGACTGGACCGTCGCCTCTTCTTCATTGAGACGCCATCTCACCAGTCGGGCACTCAGACTTTACATTCAAAAGGCTCTTCATAACACAATGCAATAATTCAGGTGTCAATGCTAAATTAGAACTTTTATTTTATATAGCGCCTTTCACAGGACTCATTTAACAATGCAGTACTGAGTGAAAAGGAATAAGCAGAAGTCACAGCGAGGGGGTCTTCAACACAGAGGACTACCCAGTCCTACCTTCAAGGTGGTCTTCTTTCCCAGATTAGTGAGGTCCCGGCCATCGGCCCACACGTCACTGAGTGACTTGGGTTTCATTAAGGGAGTCCTCGCTAACTGGAGGTGTGGCGCCCCCTGTGGTCTCTTTATGAATTGCAGCACTTAAGAGGTTTGCCGCCTCAGATGCCAAATTCAGGAAGCGGGAAGTAAGGGGGCAAAAGCTGGTTAGTGAAAGAGACCCTCACTTAAAGTGACACCTGCCTGTGACACAAAATGGAACGGAGAGACAAAATGACAAATGGGAACTGTGATGCTGCCCAGCCGGATTAGCACTAATAATGCAAGGCGCTATATGGGGGGGAGAGATGAGCTGGCAAAGCAAAACGGAGAGGCAGAAGATCAGTCAGTTCTCCCAGCTGTACAAACCCTCTTCTAAGGACACGTCCAGCTAGGACAGCAAATGTGACTTGGGGACCAAATTGAGGTCCTCACTGTCCTGTCGAGCTGGCGGAGTTCATGAAATACTTGAGGGCATCTAGCGGACAGCAGGTGGAAGAAAATCCAAAATTGGGACCCTATCAATATAGTCTGTGGGCACCACATTAAAAAAAAAAAAAGAGAGACATACTGGCAGTAGAAGCTGTGAAGAGCAAGCAACTGGCATAGAGGAGACATCATGGGAAGCAGTTGTAGATCTTCACAGTCCTCAGAACTGTCGATAAAGCCAAGAAGGTTGAATTATTTCACTTAATGCCATACCATACCACTTTCTGTGCCTGCTTAATCCCGGGTAAAGCCTGCTTAGGGGGGGCTGGAGCCAATCCCAGCATGCATTGCGCACAAGACAGGGACAATCACCTGGGCAGGACTCACCTGGGGCCTCATGTATAACGCCGCGTGTAGAACTCGCACTATTACATGGCGTCAGCACAAAAGCCCAAATATGCTCCGTAAATCCCGATCAGCGTGAAAACTAACGCTCGTGCACGCGCATTATGTAACGCCTCAACTCCTCCCAGAATTACGCCTATTTGAATATGCAAATCAGTATAAATCGCCCTTAAGCGCAGCCTTCTGTGAAAAGACAATGGGAAAAGCACGGGGAAAATATACGAATTTCAGCGAATACCAAGTGGAGGCAAAGGAAAAACATACAATTTGTTCAAATAAACCGTGATATAATCAACAAAAGGAAGTTGATCGAGTGACATAGCGTGTTGGAGAAACTTGAAAGCTCACATTCACAAAATCGCACAGTGCCGGAAATAAAAAAGAAGTCACATATCAAAGTCGCCGTGAAAAGCCGAGTTGTAGCCCACTCCTCTGAGTGTCATATGAAAACTTATTAGGGTACAGAGAAAAAAGGCACACGGTGGGGAAAAAGCACGAAATGTCAACTTCAATCTCGACATTTCCACTTTAATCACGTAGTTTATTTTGTCATTTAGTAGAACATTATAAACTTCATCTTAAAATCGTTTAATTAACCAGTTTCTCAAATCACATCGTAATTAAAGTAGCACGTTAAATGCTTTGTTTTGTATTTGATCTTCTACTCGTATGTGATCTGTGTGTGTGAATCACTACTTGCTTCTTAAACTGGCTCTCTTCCTCCAACTGGACACAGAGTCCATTACATTTGTGATATTACAGCTCTCTGAATAACTAAAATACTGAGATGTATACGTGATGTCATTTTCATGATGATAGGAGCTAAAGCACGTTATTAAACATGTGTTTCATGAGCCTCGTGCTCATGACACAAGCATTTATTTTTTGTCGAAATTTGTAGCTGCGTTTTTAGCTGTGTTGTTATTTTCTCTTTCTGTTTTATATTCAATATATTTTGGCGTAGCCGTCACTGCAATCCTTGCTTTTCTTTCCCCAAGTAACCGATCGCCATACAATCAGCTCTGTAATAGACGTTAAGCCATCTGTAAGCTTAGCGCCGATTCTTCAAAACGTTTAAAGAACATTGAAATATCTTCGTAGTACATGTTTAATTATTCTATCCTTAACGACACTCCCAGTGAAGAATATAGATTATTTAAATGAAGTTAAAGTTTTATCTGTATAATTTAACAAACATATTTTGCTGCATTTCACCTTAAAAATGATATCGTCATCATATGTAAATACGCGCTTTATAAAGTGGCTCAGGTTGTGAGATATTATAACTGTAGTGCAAGTTTACAGTGAGGTGATTGTACTTATAAGTCCTAACAGTTCTACAAGGAGCAATTGATTGAGTGCATTTAAAGTTCTTGGGATTAAACTGTTTCTGAACCGCGAGGTCCGTACAGGAAAGGCTTTAAAACGTTTTGCAGTGGCTGAGACAGCGTGTCCTTAATGCCGTATACCGATAATTCTCTTACCGATCAGCTGCTGCTGTGATTCACACTCAGATACAGTGATATAAATACTCCGAGTCGTGCAGTGACAGTAATATGGAAAAAGATGATCCGCTGTGGCAACTCCTAACAGGAGGAGCTGAAAGAAGAAGAAGAAGAAGAAGAAGAAGAAGGTGCAGTGAGAGTAACAACGCTAAAGCAGTTCTGGTATTTGGAATACTATGGCTGTTCCCTGGACCATTATATTGTTACGAGTTAATTACAATCAGATGCATTACACTAATAAACAATATGCGGTTAGTTTCTGTGTATTTATAAAGCCGCGTCATATAAATAATGAGTAATCACACAAGAACAGTAGCACTGCTTTGACGCTGGGTGCCACCAGTCTGCAAAACCGAGCGGAGAACTTGCGTACGACAAGACATGAGGTACCGTGGAAAAGTGCGTGGCTTTACGCCAAGTGTAGGTTTTCTACATCGCGATTTGAACGTGGAAAAGTTCTTACGCAACATTTCTGTGTGTACGCACCGTTTATACATGAGGCCCCTGGTCTGGTCCAGTGAATTGTAAATGTGAGGACACCTAGTGGACAAGAAAGGGAATGGAGCCAAGATGGGTAACCTTCACACAAACAGTCCTGAGGGTCTGGAACACCACATTAGAAGCAGTAGAAGCTCTGAAGAGTGACCAGGGTCATCCACAGGCTAAGGACAGATCCAGTTGTGACAGTAAAGGTGACAAGAGGGTCAAGTCCAGGCCTTCACAGCCACTGATAACAGTTGAGCTGGCTGAGATATGTCACTTAATGGCAGGGTAGAGTGGGTGGAGTGATTTTTGACAGACGGGTATCAACAAGAGTGACAGTGAAGGTCTACAGGACGGTAGTGAGACCAGCTATGTTATATGGGCTGGAGACGGTGGCACAGGAGACAGAGCTGGAGGTGACAGAGTTAAAGATGCTAAGATGTGCATTGGGGGTGACGAGGATGGACAGGATTAGAAATGAGGACATTAGAGGGTCAGCTCAGGTGCGACAGTTGGGAGACAAAGTCAGAGAGACAAGATTGCATTGGTTTGGACATGTGCAGTGGAGAGATGCTGGGTATACTAGGAGAAGGATGCTAAGGATAGAGCTGCCAGGGAAGAGGAGAAGAGGAAGGCCTAAGAGAAGGTTTATGGATGTGGTGAGAGAGGACATGTAGGTGATGGGTGTCGCAGAACAAGATACAGAGGACAGAAAGATATTGAAGAAGATGATCCACTGTGGTGACTCCTAATGGAAGCTGCCAAAAGAAGAAGAATAAATGATGTATTTGACGACACCTAGTGAACGGCAAGTGGAAGAACATCCAAGATGGAAAGCCTTCATGTAGAAGACACTAGAATCTGGGAACACAGAACAGATTGACACTAAAAGCTGCAAGAAGCAACCCAATTCACCCAATGGTATAGAGAAGACATCATGGGGGCCAAGTCCAGGAATTCACTGTCCACAAAGCCCTTGATAAAGTGGAGTATGCAGAGTCTCCTCACTTAAGAGTGAATTATAAACTTGAGGACCCCTAGTGGACAGTAAAGAGAATGGAGCCAAGATGGGTAACCTTCACACTAAGGGTCACGAGGATCTGGAACACCAGCTCAGAAGAGAGACCAGGGTCATCCACAGGCTAAGGACATGGCCAGCTGTTCCAGCAAAGTTGACATTAGGACCACGTGCAGGTCCTCACAGTTCTTAAAGCCATTGGCACAGTTAAGCTTGGATGAGTTTTCTTACTTAATGAAATGTTTGAAGACAACTACTGGATAGCAAGTGGAAGAAAATCTAAGAAACGCTTTACCTAGAAGGTCACTACAATCTAGGGACACAAGACATAGTGACACCAGACCCTGTGAAAAGCAACCAGGTTCACCCACATGTCCATGTGGCACAGAGAAGACATCAGAGGAGCCAGTTCCAGATCTTCAGAATCCTCAAAGGCTGAGCCGGCCGAGTTCTCTCACTTAGTAGTCAATTAGAAATGTGAGGACACCTACTGGACAATTAAGGAAACGCAGCTAAGATGGTTAACCTTCACACAAAGGCTCACTAAGATCTGGGACAGCACAGTATAAAAAAACAAGAACTAGTAGAAGTAGAAGGTGTGAAGGGTGACCAACTGGAACAGCAAAGGTGACTTGGGGACCAACTGGAACAGCAAAGGTGACTTGGGGACCAACTGGAACAGCAAAGGTGACTTGGGGACCAAGTGCAGGTCTGCACAGCCCACTAAGCCATTGACAGCACTGAGGTGGCCAAGTTGTCTCACTGAGTAGGCAATGACCTACTTGAGGACATCTAGTGGACAGTAAGTGGAGGTTCATTCACATAGAAGGTCACTAGAATCAAGGGGCACCAAATTAAAAAAAAACCCTTGTCATTATCCTTGAGGGGCTCCGAGTGGATTTAACTTTTGGACAATGCTGTCCAGGTCCACACTGCCATGGAGTGTAAGGGGGACTGGAAGAGATGAAAGGGTAGGAACAGGGACAAAGGGTAAGGGGCGATGGCTCGTGGAATTATTTGGAAAGCGTGTTCCCAAGGTGTATTATGTGACGCTTGGGACGACAGAGTGATTTAGTGAAGCGGAGCCATTATGGGGGCCACTGGTGGCGAGTGGGTTCTGATGCCAGCCCCTCAGTAGGCAGGCAGGTGGCCATTTTAAAGCTTTCGGAAAGGACGGGGCAGCATGGAGTGCAGTGATTAGCCAAGCGATTTCTGGACCTCGGGATCATCTTGTGTCCGTCAGATGTAAGGCTAGCACACGCTGGCGCTGATCTGGAAGGGCAGTGGGGACAGCGTGAGTCCCACTTGAAAGCCAAAGCTGGGCTCTACGCCGGCTGGTGAGTGGAAGGTGAACTTCTGAAGGAGGGAAGTGAAGAACAGGAAGAGCTCCATCTTGGCCAGGTTCTCTCCAAGGCAAATCCTCTGACCTGAAGAAGGAAGACAGCAAGAGGTGACCTCACCCTAAGGGACAATGACACTGAACTTCATGTTTTGGACCTGCTGGTACTGCATGGGACTCAGAATCCATTTCCAGTACCATTGACATACCAGGACCCTCAACTCCATCCATCCATCCATTTTCCAACCCACTGATTCCGAACACAGGGTCATGGGGGTCTGCTGGAGCCAATCCCAGCCAACACAGGGCACAAGGCAGGAACCAATCCCTGGCAGGGCGCCAACCCACCGCAGGACCCTCAACTCGTGAGGTGCTATATAAAGGCAGATTACTGTACCTGCCATGGAGGTTCTTCATCCTGCCTTTAGCAGTTCCACACCAGATGGGCATCTGCGCTCGGGTGCTGCTCGACTATCATGAGCTCTGCAGCAGGCTGCCACCCTCAACAAAAGGATCCAGCAGCCGGATTTTCCGATTTTCATTATAATTGGCAATTCTACAGATCTCAGATGGATTTTCTATAAGGCTGTGCCATTACTGTCCTAAGTTTTCTAGTTTTGATAGACTAAACAGGTAAATTTTAGCCAAAACTGAAGCAAAAGCCCAAATGATGTAAAAAGGCACGGATTGGAGTATTGGAGTCTCCTCAAGAGCGCCCTCTAGTGGCAGACTCCGCTTTTACGGCACAAGAAGTGTTACCAGTTGCCGCTGTTTCTCGAGGCTACGAGCGCCTTCCTTGTGAAAAGGTGGTCGCCAGGGTTGGGGGTTCAGAGATTCAGGGTCAGTTAGTCGGGTGCCGGTGGTTCATTCAATGGGGCTTCATTACCTGCTGAAAATGGCATGAAAGCTTCCTTTCTGACAAACGCCCCGCTGGCATCCAGAAAGTGGCGTGGGTTGAACGAGTCGGGCGTTTCCCATTCATTCTTGTCAAATAACACGGAGGTCAGGTTTGGGATGATCTGCGTGCCCTGCAACAGAAACAAAGCAGACGGTTCTTATGTCGCTCCTGTCTGAAGAAGACACTTTGCAGGTAAGGTGTGTCCACCCTATGAGATAAGTTGGCATGTGACTCGCTGCAAGTGAGGTGGATCGTTCAGTTGTGTATAGCGCCTTTCACTAATATGCATTTTCAAAGTTCAGTGCAAGTATGTTTTTTTCTATATCTCAACACTGTGAACACCAGCATGAAAAGTGACCAACACGGGGGACAAAGAACGAATCGGTGGTCCGGACTGATCAGGTGGTCTTTCTTTCTTTCTTTCTTTCTTTCTTTCTTTCTTTCTTTCTTTCTTTCTTTCTGTGCTGTTAGCTCCTCTTATCGGGCTCCCGGAAGGACTCCAGAAGTCCAACGACCTTCTTCCGGCAGCACTTCCAAGGTGTGGCGGAAGTGCTGACACACATTGCTCAACAGTATCCTACAGCTCCCCCTAGCGGTGCCCAAAGATCCCAACAGGACTTCACCAAACTCCAACTCCCATTGAGCCATGTGGGGCTGCCATCTATCACTCTTGGGGGTGGGGGTTTACGACTCTGGATATGTTTTCTCCCCCAGTCCTTCCAGTATAGCGGTGTCCCGGCCTGGCAAAAAGTACAGTGCAACTCTTTCTATATTTCTACTATGTGAGCAGTGACATATCTTGGAGGGGCATGTTTTATATAGCGCCTCTCCATAAGTTCCACCATGTAAAGTAGCCCATTTGGGGACAGCATTTTAAAAATGATAATTTCATTATATACAGCACATCCAGGCACTGTGGTACATTCCACGCTTTTCAATGTTGCTACTGTGTGAGCTCCACCATGCAAAGTGACCCATTTGGGGACAGCAGTTTTATATAGCGCCTTATCGCAGTACAGTCCAGAAGAACTCTCTTTTCATAACGAACTTTCTAGACATTTTAGACATAGTTTTTCTATATTTCTACCAAATAAAAAAAATAAAAATTCCACCATGTGAGGACCACCATGTAAAATGACCCACTTGGTGGCACATTTTATATAGCGCCTTTTCATGGTACAGAACAGAAGAATGATTTCCCTTCATAAAGAACAACACTTCTAGGCCTTTCAGAAGTACATTGTAAGTTTACCAATATGTCCAATATGTGTGAGCTCCACTGTGCAAAGTGACCCATTTGGGGGCAGCATGTTGTATAGCGCCTTTTCAGTTTTTTATTTTTGTATTTGTATTGTGTTCGCATCACCCTGTAAAGTGATCCTTTAAATTGCGCCTTTTCATGGTACTGTTTCTATAATTCTACTAGCTGGTGAAGTGGCTCACCAGAGGTCACACTGGGATGCTGGCAGAAGTCCCATGTGACAATCCTGCTACTGGTGCAGTCATTTCATTAGAGTTCATTGTCTTCACCACTAGGGGGCCACGGTGCCCACACAGGTCAGCCAACACGCCACACACCCAGCCGGCCTGAACGTCTTAGTCAGCCTAATCAACTGTGCATTGTACCAGCTGATGATGAAAGGCGCTATATGCAGATTCATCTCCAGAACAGCACGGCCCTTGTGCTCACGGTGAGGGAGCTCAGGGTCTTTGGTGATTCACATGTTGGAGTAAATAAAAATGTAAGGATGTATGGTAGAGGTGGGCATCATTGTCACTTGGCCCTGGGGACATTGGGACAGAGAGGACTGGTGGCATTGCTGTGACTCTGTCAATCTCATGGTGTCACTTCGGCAAGTGCAGCGTGTCATGTTGTATTTCTGTGATCCTCTGCAGTACTCTTAGGGTCCACCAGCACTTGAACCGCAGCCCCACCAGTGAACGCTCTCAACTCTAAGGCACTATATTATATACAGTGATTGTGCAATTGATCTTTGGTCACCTCTGGAATGAAGTAGCCTCCGAGGGTCGTGTCTTTGGTGGTCAGTCTGGGCAGGTTCAAGGGGACGATGTTTGAGATCCTCTGCACTTCGTGAATGACGGCGTCAGTGTAGGGCATATTGGGACGATCGTCCATTGAAGGCTGGCGTGCCTGTCCAATCACCCGGTCTATCTCCTCGTGGACCTTCTCTGTAGAGACAGGAAGGGGCTTTAAGGTCAGTGCCACCCAGCCCACCACCACCCTAACACATCAGTATTAGCTGATTAGGAGGGCGGGGGCATAACTGATGTCCATCAATGTTTTAGACAACACAGAGGTCACCTATGGTGTTCTGTCCAGGAGCCACAGCTCTATGCCACCCCTTGAGGTTGAAGCTTCACCCTGGATTTGAGGTTTTGTTCCCCAATTAAGACCTCATACTGTATGTACAGAAATGGTGACCTTCATCCACTCACCCTGGACCTGCTGGTGCTTCATCATGTAGAGCAGCGCCCAGCGCAGGGTGGTCGAGGAGGTCTCTGTGCCAGCGATGATCAGGTCTAGAGTGCAGTAGCACAAGTTCTCATCATCAAACTGGGCCTCAGGGTCATCCTGGCGCTAGGGGATGGAAGAAGAAGAAGAAGAAGTAGTAAGAATTGGAAAGATGAAGATGATGGTGGAGAAGAGCTTCCTGCTTACTCAGGGCGGTGCATTTGTACCTTAATGATCTCGGCAAAGTAGCTGTCCATGTAGTCCCGTGGCTCTGATGGCTCCCAGTTGTCTCTGTGCGTCTGAATCTGCTGCCTCAGGAAGGCCACCACTTTCTTGTAGTTTCTGAAGATGTCGTTATGGCGCCCAGGCAGCCGCTTCATCACAGTGGGGAAGGCGTTGTAGAGCTGCAGAAATTGTTAATGGAAGAGAGTGAGAAATTAAAGTGGGGGTGTAAGGTCTACCTTGTGGTGGGTGCAGCAACACGCTGTACCAGTGCATGCTCCCCAACCTCACCTGACCAGAGGTCTGCAGAGCAATGTGGTGGGAGGACGGATGGCCAAATTGTCAAATCATGGAAAGATGGGTGACAAAGGTAGTAGGACATTCATCAAAGTGAACATGCAGGATGGGGAACAAGGGTAGCATGTGAAGATCTGCTTGGAGAGGGGGAAATGGATGAATCGGCCCATAAAAGTAACGACGTTCGGTCAGAGGAGGAGATTATGGAGCCTGTCTGAGACCCTGCCTGTTTAGAAGGCTGTGAGATCCTGCACTGTCCCCACTCTAGGCTGTCAGACATTCAGTCCTCTGATGGTGTCGCCACCTTGTGGTATCCAGTGAGAGTGTAGATGACGGCACTATTAAGTATGGCCAGCTATGAAGGTGAAGTTTAGAAAGTCTTTCGGGAATGGGCTCATGGGCATGCACCTCTCGAGCCACTTACTGGCATGTGCCACCTAACTCTACAGAAGTCCTGGTAGCATCACCCCCTGGTGGCTCCCAGTCTTAGTGCAGATGAAGTTGTTAATTCAGAAGATCCTTTTGGGTTGTTTTTTTAGAAGGACTTCTTGAAACGTTGGAGTTCCTGCTTTGCTTCAGTTACCAATCTACCACTGACTGCAGTTCTGCTTTTAGCCTTCTCAAAAGTTCACCATCTACAGGTGATTGTGCAGATGACATCGTTAATCCACCATGGTTGTCTATCTACCACTCTAACAGATGTTTCAGATCTTACTCGGTTTCTTTTATCTGCTGATAAACCTTGACAGGAGTCTGGTGCTGGGACTCCTCTTGTTGAACCAGTCAGTATAAAGTCTCGATAATCGTCACATCGTGCAGAGTCTCCAGCTGTTGGCTGCTATAATGCTGATGAAGTTGCCATGTCTGGGGAGCTCTTTAGAAGGACCTTTTAGGACACGGTGAGCTCCTGAACTACTTCTGCTGTGAGATGAACAGACCTTCTGCTGTGCTGATTACTGCACTGTCTCCTGACATTCCTCTTGTTGGTCACCTCATGTCACACTATTGACAGTGTCTCCATCTACAGGTGAGGGTACAGATGACATTATTAATCCACCATGGCTGCCTGTCTACTACTCTAGCAGATCTTTTTAGATCTTTCCAGGCTTGAGGCTTTTATCTCTACTGGACCCTGGTGCTGGGACTCCTCTTGTTGAACCAGTCAGCACAAAGTAGATGTGCCTCACATTGTGCAGCACCTCCAGCTGTTGGCTGATATGACGCTGATCAAGTTGTTACTTCACGGGCTCCTGAGAAGGACCTTTCAGGAAACGGTGAGCTCCTGCATTGCTTCAGTTGTAGGATGAGCAGACCTTAAGCTCTACCATTGACTGCACTGACTGGAATTCTCCTTTTGGTCACCTCAAAGGTTTTGCCATCTACAGGTGGCAGTGCAGATGACATTATAATCCATCATAGTTGTCCATCTACCACCCTACTGTAGAAGATGTTTCAGATCTTACCTTTTATACGCTGGTAAACCTGAAGCTCTAACCTGTACTGAAGCCTGGTGCTGGGGGTCCTCTTGTTGATCGAGTCAGTATAAAGTGTTGATGATCGTCACATGGTGCAGAACCTCCAGCTGTTGGCTGATATGACGCTGATGAAGTTGTTACTTCAGGGGCTCCTTAGCAGCACCTTTTAGGACACGGTGAGCTCCTGCATCGCTTCTGCTAACAGATGAGCAGACCTTCTGCTGTGCTGATTACTGCACTGTCTCCTGACATTCCTCTTGTTGGTCATCTCATGTCACACTATTGACAGTGTCTCTATCTACAGGTGACAGTGCAGATGACAGTTGTAAGCCCTCATGGCTGGTCGTCTACCACTCCAGTAGAATATTTAGATCTTTCTGTGCTTCTTCTACAGGTTTGCAGATTTACTTTTACTGGAGCCTTGTGCTGGGACTCCTCTTGTTGAACCAGTCAGTATAAAGTCTCGATAATCGTCACATCGTGCAGCGTCTCCAGCTATTGGCTGATATAACGCTGGTGAAGTCGGTACCTCAGGGGATCTTCTGAAGGACCTTTTAGGACACGGTGCGCTCCTGCATTGCTTCTGCTATCGGGTGAGCAGACCTTCAGCTCTACCAGTGACTGCACTCCTGACATTCCTCTTTTTGGTCACCTCATTTCACACTGTTGACACTGTCTCTATCTACAGATGACATTATTAATCCACCACGGCTGGCCTTCTACCATTTTAGCAGATTTCTTTTTTAGATCTCACCAGGTTCCTTTTGCGAGTTTGTTGTGGAGGCCCCTCCTGGGCCAGGGTTCCTCTTGTTGGACCATTCAGCACACGGCATTAAAAATCCTCATCTTGTACAGCATTTCAAAGTCTGATGAAGTCATCCCATCTTCAATTTCATTTTATCCTATCCAGATATTAATTATCTAGTGGGCTGTAAGTGTTGTAGGAAGCCCAGGGTGGGCTTACTGGTCATTTGACTTTGGAGCCCCTTTTGCTCCCCTCCCTGCCCTTGACCACAGCAGACAGACGTCTGTATGAGAAAGTGATTGTTGAGAACCTGCTGCTAGTGTAAAAGGCGAGGATTGGGGTTGGGGTCTCCATCTGCTGGCTTTTTGTGATATTTCCAGTGAACTCTCCACAGCTCTCCTTAAGATCAGAGATACTCTGTGGCCTAAAACACTTTGGGACCCGATTCTTCTCCCCTTAAGCCCCTCGGAGACTTCTGAGCATTAGTGGGAATAAAACCACCTGGAGCTCCATTTCAGACTTCAAAGTAAAAAGATGGCTGACGAGGAACGGGTGCCAGCCACAGGGGTCCGCTGTGGTGTGGAGGTGCAACAGCAGATATATCACATTCACACTTTCCCCCCCAAGAAGAATAAATGCTTTGTGCTGCCTACCTGACCCCACACGCTGCCATCCAGGTAGAGGGCTTCAAAGATCTCGTCCAGCAGCTTCTGGAATCGAGTGTCGCTGTACTCGAACCTCCGTCCGAATATCACCGAGCTGATTATGTTGGCGACGGCGTTGTTGAGCAGCAGGTGAGGATCGAAGGGCAGCCCTGAAAGTAAAGAAGATGAAGGGAAGAAGCAAAAGTAAACCACAGAGGAGACCAACAACAGTAGGTGAAGGTGAAGGTGGGGGGCCACCTTTGGGTTTGTGACCCTCAGCTGTCAAAATGTCAACTGCCATATCCATGGGCACTACTGCTATTGTTCAGCCAGGGACTGGAAACGTGGCAGGCCACTAGGACCAGGAGATGACAGTGTAGGACAGACTGGCACTACCCACTTTGCTTTGCATTGGTACACTTTTGTTTAAAGAGTGTCTGCCAGGTCCTCTTAACTTCAGGTGAAGTGTCCGTGTTCCTCATGGGGTGGTCTCTCTTTGGATTGCAGATTTTGGGTGTCATCTGATAGGACTGGCAAAGTGACACGCAGAGATGGATGTCTGCGTGATGCACCTTGTAAACATTTGGTCGGTGAACCAACGGCTGTAACTCAACAATTGGCACCTTTGATGGACAAAAACTCGTCACCCAAAAGGCAAAACACTAAACCACTAATGGCGAAAAATCCACTTCTCCCTTTTTAACCCATTGCTAGCTTTAGGTGTGCGTTCTCTTTATGTGCTCCATGGTCTCGGCCCGACCAGAACTTCTACCCAGCTGGACCCCTGTTACCTAGGATGTGGCCCCCGACAAAGGCTGGAGTGATCCCTTCTACTCTGAAGGGCAAACTGCTGGGAAGGTCATCTGTAATGGAGGATGACAAGAGGGCCACAAGTCCAAGCCTTGCTAAATTTAAAGAAGATTCACGAGAAAAACAGAGAGAAGAGCGTAGGTAACACCAAGCGTTCATCTAGCTAAAGATGGAGATGGCAGATCACCAACCCTTCAGCAGACCCTAACAAGGACCAGTGGGCGAGAAACCTTGGAAAAAGTGCAGTACTGCTTGGAGCCTAAGGATGGGACCAAAGAGGAAGAGGAGGAGGAGAAGAAGGAGAGGAAGAAGAACAAGAAGAGATCCTCAACAATGAAAAAGCAAGTGAGCTGAACATCCATCCTGACAATTAAAGGAATCAGGACAAAGCATCACCACCACAGCTGGGGCTCAACAAGAGCCAAACCATACGTGGTGTGGTGTAACTGAGCAGCTCCGGCTCTCGGTGTTTGAGTACTACTGACAGGGTCACAACGCCGCATCTCCAAGGTGACCTCGTGATGGTGTGAATTCTCCAAACAAACGCTTAAGTATACCTTAGCAAGCCCACTTTCAAAATGGTGAGGGTCTTCAAAATGATTGTCATGAATTTCTCAAAACGAGAGTGAGCTAACTTTATTAGTAGCAAAAGAATGGAGAAGCGTGAATTTAAAACCAAATTCTCCATATTTCAAAGGTCCCATGAAAATGTAATAAAGCCCAGCAAATGAGTTCATCACAGCAGTAAGGATGAAGAACCTCGGGGCTGGAGAGCCGTCAGGAGAGCGGAAGTCAAAAAACACTCCAGGCACGTGAAGCAGCTCCTGTTTAAAGGGTTTGAAATGAGGAAAAAGGAAGGAGCAGTCGAGAGGTGAGGTCAATAAACATTCGATCTTCACAGCCCAAAACACAAATCAAAAATTAAAGTTTAAAGACAAAAGCAGAAACCAAAAAATCTGTGAAACCAAACCAAACCAAACCAAAACAAAACAGGGGCTCCTCACCGGGTTCAGGCAGAGAGGACCCTGTTAGCTGGTGGACCCTCCAGGGTGAGGCTCACTTTTCACTTTCTCTCCCTTCATCATGTGACTGCAACTTAAATCAGTAGGAATGAGGTCATTAGCATAAGGTAGGAGGGGCTTGAAGGCATCAGCATTAATACTAGATTGGTATTTGGGGGCGGAGTTATCAGTAACGGGGCCTTGAAAGCATCAGCAAACCAGATGGGTGTTTCAGGGCGGAGTTATCAGTAGGAGGGGTTTGAAGGGACCAGCATGACTACCAGATGGGCATTTGGGGGGTGGGATTATCAATAGGATGGGCTTGAAAGTATCCACATGAATAAAAGATTAGCATTTAGGGTGGAGTTGTCAGTGGGAGGAGCATGGAAGCATTAGCATGAATACCAGATGGGCATTTGGGGGCGGAGTTATCAGGAGGAGGGTCTTGAAGGCATCAGTTAGGCAGGTAAACCAGGTGCCCCTCATTTCTTTGAGATCATCTCACCCTGTTATGCATTTGGCATTGTGAATTCTCATTTCTGTACACTTCTTGTGTTTATTTCCCTATATTCTACTTGTTTATAATTTCTATAATTATTTTTATTTATCTTTTCTGAGCTGCCATTTTAGGCGTTTGTAAATGGCAGTGACTATATTGCTCTTGGTGACGGTACTACTGTGTGATGGCATGAAAATGGTTATCACGTGACATCATCTCGGTGCCCACAAGTCGTCCTGAAGTATGAGATTTTGGATGTTGTGGGAAACGTTTAGACCCCTTGTTAATCGCTTGATGGCAATTGTTGTCCTTTTCCTTAAATCTCATTATGGTAGAAGCCACTCCATCCCACAAGGGAGTGCTCTTTCATATATGAAACCCCATGATGTTTTTCTAAGTCCACATGCCAACTGACAGCTGATCTTTAAATTGGTGGTTGCTGGCCCTGCACTGCAGTATGGTGGGCATCAGGCACCCCTGGAATCCTAGACTTCAGCAACACAGGACCACAGCTTAACCTTATCAGACATGAGATGCTCACCTTTCTTCTCCATGATGGCTTCTAGTAAACATCGGCTCTCCTCCTGGATGGTGGACTCCAAAGTCTTCTTCCCGACTCCAAAATTCCTGAACGTGGACATAGCAAACCTGCGCTGCTGCTTCCACATGTACCCGTTGCTCATGGACAGACCTGCATGCAATGGGCAGACGTGTCAGCAGATGAGCGCAGTTTGGTCTTCCCATCCCACAGCTCACCGACTCACCTTGGCCTCTGTTGATTCTTTCAAACACCGGTGTTAACGTCCGACCGGCGAAGATGTCTCCTTGGTTGACCAAGGCCTCCTTGACCATCTTGAACCCGTTGACGACCACGGCTTTGTCTCTCCCTAGGCGCAGGCTGAAGATATTTCCATAGCGCTCTGCCAACTGGACCAACGATAAAAGAGAGTGTGAGTCTGGGCAGAGATCATGGAGTCAAGGGGTACATATCACGCTAGAGCTCAACGGAGATGAGTTCAATGCCGCCATTTAGCAGCTGATTTCTGGACAATCAAAGCCCAGTTTTTCCTGTCAAATGTGAGCCTGGCAGAATGGGCATTAAAACGGATGAGGAGGCTGGCACCTTTCAAAAGACCTGAAAGTCCTGGTGGTGAGTGTGAAAGCATCACGTTTCAGGGGGCACGGTTTACTACTGAGCATTTCAAGCAGATGCCATTTTGTCACTTCCAACTTGTCCCTAACACTCATGTGACATCCTCTATGTGCACATTACAGTTAGGATGCCCCCCCCAAGCACTGAAAGCTCCATGAAGTTTCTCCAACCAAAAAATGTCATAAACGCTTAATCCTGTCTCGCTAATTTGTCTGTGGTCGGGGGTCTCTGTCTGGGGGTCAATGTCCGGGTCACGTACCCGACACCAAACCCCACTCTTAACCCCTTATTAGTTCATAAAGGAGGATGGACCAGCGGCGAGTCAGCAAGCAGGTTCAAATCATCTAAAAGTGCAAAGTGCATATTTATATAAGCCCACGGTGACAACTTAATAAATAATCCATAAATAAATATTCATAAAAAATGAAATGATAAATAAATCAAAGAGATGAAAAATGATAAATAGATGAAATCAGCTCAAACCCTTCAGTACCATCTCTGTGAATGTCCCCTCCAATGAAATGGACTTTGGCACCCAACGAGTACCATGAGTGCCGCTTCCTGCATCCTGGCGCGGTACCCTCAACAGCCACGCCCACTGCAGGTCTTCTCCCGGTGCGTCTCCTGCGTCTCCACTGATGCCCTGATGCCCTTCACCCTAAACTCATTCAATGCCAGGAACCTCCTACACTCTTGAGATCATTCGGACCGTCCTCGCCGTCTCCCTGTCTCCCAAATGGATATCCTCCGCCTTTCATTTGCCTGCTCTCTGTCACCTAAATGACGCAGGTGCCACCTCGATTAGCTCCTGGGGCAGATAATGAAAAGGGGCTAAGCTGATCTCTCAATTGCTTGTGCCTTTTGCCAGCCTATCCCCCCAGTCGGCTGCCCCATATTAGCCCATGATTTCAGTCGCATGGAGCCGGTCAATGCATGAGGTGATATAGGTGGCTGGCTAGGGACCCATCTTGTGAGGGGCGCCATTTATGAAAGTTAAGGGGTGTGCCCTCTGGACACCAAGGAGGATACAACTCAGCCCCCCAGCCCCAGGCATTGAACTCTGATGATACTGAGTGAGCTCTGTTACTCAGCACACTGCCCTGTTGGCTTTGGTTCTAGCGGGCAGCAGACAGCATGTAGCACTGCATGCCCTGCAATAAAGGGCACAGAGGGCAGCCTCACGGGTTACAAGCACATTAGACGACTTTCTTAAAGCTTGTTAAGAAAAGATAAAAACTGGAAGCTAACCTACAAGCTGTCCTCTGAGTATCTGGCTGTCCCCATCTCCTGACTTATGTACCACATACTGTATGTGGGTGTTGACTGAATTTAAGCCGAGTGCTCTGACCAACATAAATGAAATATGAGCATTTGGGGTGGAGCTATCAGTAGGAGGGGCATGGGAGCATCAGCCTGAATATCAGAAGGGCATTTAGGGGAGGGGTTATAAGGAGGAGGGGCTTAAAAGCAAGTCAAGTCAAGTTGGAGAGCATGCACTGGTATATCACGTTGCCGCACCCAATACACGATGAAACAACTCGGGATCCTGGTTGGCAACCCCCCAGGTAGACACACGGTCCAGTCCCACCCTCCGGAAATGACCCTCAATCTGCCACAGCCAGGTGTTACGTTGGCGACCGATCGGCCTGGTCCAGCCACTCGGGTCCCCAGCAATGAGGATCTTACGAGCTGATCACCCTCTGGGAAACGCGCCACATGGCTGTAGTGCCGTAACTGACGCTCCCTCACAATGCAGGTCACGTGCCTCATTCGGGACTCCATGAGCAACACAAAGTCAAACCAATGAGACCCGAGGATTTTCCGGAGAGACGTAACACCAAAGGAGTCCAGTCTTCATCTCAGATCACCGGATAGTGTCCATGTCTCACAACCATATAGCAAGACAGGAAGCAGCAGGACTCTACAGACTTGGATCTTCGTCCTTTGCAGATATCAGGAGCGCCACACACCCCTTACCAGTGACCTCGTGACCCCTCATGCTCTCCCAATCCATTTACTGACTTCACAGGAAGAGTCACCAGAGATATGAATGTCACTGCCAAGGTCCGTAAACCTTTTGACGAGGTCGACACTCTCTCTGCAGACAGACACACTGCTGATGGCCGTGCCCAAGAGGTCATTAAAGGCCTGGATCTTTGGTTTTTATCGGGACACTCGCAAGCCCAGACACTCAAGACTCCTCGCTCAGTCTCTTGAGAGCCCCGATCACAGCCTCCATTGACTCTGTGAAGATCACAGCATCGTCAGCAAAGTCAAGATCCGTGAATCTTTCTTCATCAACAGATGCCCCACAGCTCTGCCCATCACCCAGTCCATACAAACACTGAACAGAGTAGGAGCAGAACACACTGCTGACGAACCGCAGAATCAACTGGGACAAACACAGAGGTCCTGCCTCCACTCTGCACAGCACTCACAGTACCAGTGGACAGGCCAGCCATGATATCCAGCAACCTTGAAGGGAGCCCTCAGGATGTCCCACAGGGCAGCTCGATCAACTGAGTTGAACGCGTTGTGAAAATTGACAAAAGCTCCAAAGAAACTCTGCTGATATTCGTGTTTGTGCTCCATTAGAACCCTCAGTGCCAGGAAGTGGTCGATGGTCGACTTCTTAGGCATAAAACCAGACTGTTCTGGTCGCTGGTAGGTGAGCAAGTGATCACGGATCCTATTGAGGACGACCTTATCAAGGACCTTACCCGGCACCGAGGGCAGTGTTATCCCCCTGTAGTTGCTGCAATCCAGGCGATCACCGTTCCCTTTCCAGATAGGTACGACAAGTCCCGTTTTCCAGTCAGTTGGGATGATGCCAGTCTCCCAAATGGAAGTAAAGATTGCTTGCAATGCCAGGAGGACAGCCTTACCACCAGCCTGGAGAGGTTCACCCCGGATACCACAGATCCCTGCAGCCCCCCCAAAGCTGGTTCACCACCTGTGCCATCTCAGTGAGACTTAGGGGTTCACAGCTAATTGGAGGATCAGCCTCAAGAACCGTGGACCAGAGATATCCAACGTCCTAGATGGAGGATCAGCTTTGAACAACTGCTCAGAGTAGCCAGCCTAGCGGGTCACAACTGCAGTGTCATCCGTAAGGACCGTTCCATCAGTCGCCCTGACTGTGACTGTCCGAGGAACAGATTCAGATGTGCGTAATGCTAACATTAATTTTATTTTAATTTGTTTCATTTTTATTACTATTTAATTTAATATTGTTTCTTTGTATCAGTATACTGCTGCTGGATTATGTGAATTTCCCCTTGGGATTAATAAAGTATCTATCTATCTATCTATCTATCTATCTATCTATCTATCTATCTATCTATCTATCTATCTATTATATAGTGCCTTTCACGTCTATCTATCTATCTATCTATCTATCTATCTATTATATAGTGCCTTTCATATCTATCTATCTATCTATCTATCTATCTATCTATTATATAGTGCCTTTCACGTCTATCTATCTATCTATCTATCTATTATATAGTGCCTTTCACGTCTATCTATCTATCTATCTATTATATAGTGCCTTTCACATCTATCTATCTATCTATCTATCTATCTATCTATCTATCTATCTATCTATCTATTATATAGTGCCTTTCACGTCTATCTATCTATCTATCTATCTATCTATCTATCTATCTATCTATCTATCTGCTTCGAGTCCTCTGTAAGCAGGACGTTGGTCACTGGACCACAGATGGTGTGTCACCTGCTCACAGATTCCTCTAACAAACACCTCTTTGTCTTCCCTCAGAGCCCTCGCAGCCGTCCTTCTCAGTTCCTGGTACAGACCAGAGTTGCCATTGAGCCGTGCGCTGCGACTCCTCTCAATGATATCCAGGGTGCCCTGCAAGATGAAACACCTCCTTCTCGGAACACTGGTAACACCAACACAACCCTCAACAACCTTCAGGGTCTTGTCATGGAGGGTCTCCCACATCACATTAGGATCGGCAGTCGTACCCAAATCTGAAAGTTCTTTGCACAAACTGCGTGCAAACTCATTAGAAACAGCCTGGTCTTGGAATGTGGCCAAGTCCAGGCTCATTTTCCTAGTAGGTGGTGACCTTCTGGACCTCAGCTGGATCCTAAGAGCAGCAACAACAAGTCTGTGGTCAGAATTCACAAACTGGGCACTTATGTAGACCTTGGAGTTTTGCTAGAGCCTCCAGTGTCTGCCCATGAGGATGTGATCGATCTCCTTCACCGCACCACCAGTATTGAAGTACCAAGTCCAACGATGCGGTTCAGCATCAGCCTGAATATCAGATGGACATTTAGGGAGTGGGATTATCAATGGGGTGGGTTTGAAAGTATCAGCATGAATAAATGATTAGCATTTGAATTTAAAATAAGTGCTCTGGCCAGGCGCAGGTGTGTGGCTCCATTCAGTCAGTGCCCTCCTCATCACCCACCAACCCCACCACCCGGGGTACAAATGTCACATTTCTGTCTATTTTGTTCACTTGTAATATTAACAAGTCTTACATTTTTAGTTTCTATATTTCAGTGAATCTTCTTTTCTGTTCTGTGTGTTTTGTGGGCGGTCACCTAAGAGGCGGGGCCAGCTGCGCATCAACCCTGTAAAGGCCGAGGGGAACGCCCAGAGTCCCTTGCGGTTCATTGTGAATGCACTCGTGGTGTGGTGACTTATCCTGTGCCTATTGCTCTGTTTTGATTATTGGGTGACATTTTGCTCTGCCTTTTTGACTATTCCTTGACTTTCACTTTGGGACTTTGTTCCTGTTTGAAGTCACTGCCCTTCTGTGCTTGTTTTGTGCTCACAGAGTTGTGTCTTGATAGAGTCCGAGGTGACCCCGTTATCCTCCTTAATACTCATCATTAGGTAGACTTTCCCAGAATGCTTACAAACCCATACACGTATGCAGCTTAATAACTCAAGGTATTCACAGAAACTTGGTTTTTAAAATGCTTTGTAAATGTTACAATAAACGATCACGATAAAAAATTTAAGTAAATGAAGGTCACATTCAAAAAGAAGAATCATTGGTTCCATACATTTGCGAGTTCAAAATTTAGAGACGCTCTCAATTACAACAATAACCCTTTATACCCGTTAGAGAAGCTGGGTTATTGGTCTCTGAGGAACTCGGTTAACATACGCAGATTTCTCTGTGAGTGCCCTGATTTTGTGGCCACGTAAACCCTTAACTGGGTTACTGCTCAGGATCTGCGGTCTGCGTATGTCCGCTGCACTCCATTCACCTGTTTGGCGTGACACTCGCCTTTAGCAGTCACAGGCAGAAGCGTCCACAGGGTCAATTTCTTGAGGCTAAAGCTCAGGTCTTCACATTATTCCTTCATGTGGTTAAAATAACTGCGGTGGGTTGGTGTCCTGCCCGGGGTTTGTTTCCTGCCTTGTGCCCTGTGCTGGCTGGCATTGGCTCCAGCAGACCCCCGTGACCCTGTAGTTAGGATATAGCAGACTGGATAATGGATGGGTGGATGGATGGATAAAATTATTGTTAGAATATTTCAGAAATCACCAAACGTTTGTTAATGAGCTGAATGTTCAGTGCTAAGCTTGGCAGTACCATCTCATGGGCAGCATTGGGGGTCCTGCGTTCAAAGTAAATTTGTGTTATGTTGTCAAATTACCCTTCAAAGTACTGAGTAACCCAACACAATAATTCCTGCAGCACTGACTGTAATTCAAGAAGCACACGTTTCGGTATGCCAGCCTCTTGCAGGGCACAGCCAACCAGAAAAGAGTGAGCGGCCTGCAGTCCAGTAGCAGAAACCTGCACGTAAATAAAGGGTCAGCTTAGTTTTCATCCAGTCGTGTGCTATGGACACGTCGAGACTGTGTCACCGATCTGCTAACACGGCGGCCAGAGTTCACACCACGAGCCATCGGTGCCACAGGACCAGGATGTGCCCTCCAGCCCGAGGCCCTGGTCTGAGCAGCTCCGTCTGTAGCTGAGTGTTTGACTTCCTGACAGTCAGACCCCAGACAGTGAGGACTGGCAAAAATGAACTGAACTCGTCCACGCTGTTCACCAACATTGGCGTTTTACAAGGCTGTTCCCTCAGCCCACCTATTCACCTACGACTGTGTGGCAAAGCTTGAGGGCAACAGTGCCATGAGGTTCATGGACAACACCACTGTGACTGGCCTCGATGGTGACAATGACACCTACAGGAGGGAGCTAAAAGTCCTGACTGGATGGTGCCTGTGGTATAGCGGGTCTGTGGCTCCGAAAGAATCCATTGGCAGTGTCGGTCTCGGTGGGCGAATGAGGTAGCCAGATAGAGAGAGAGAGAGAGAGAGAGAGAGAAGGAGAACGAGAGAGAGTGAGAGAGAGGGAACGAGAGCAAGATAGCCAGCTAGAGAGAGAAAGAAAGATTGAGAGAGAAAGAGAGAGTGAGAGAGAGAGAGTGAGATAGCCAGCTGAGAGAGAGAGAAAATGAGAGCGAGAGAGAGAGAAAGAAAGAGAGAGAGAGAGAGAGAGAGAGAGAGAGAGAGAGAGAGAGCGAGAGTGAGATAGCCAGAGAGAAAGAAAGAAAGAGAGAGAGAGAGAGAGAGAGAGAGAGAGAGAGATAGAGCGAGAGAGAGAAAGAAAGAGAGAGAGAGAGAGAGAGAGAGAGAGAGAGAGAGAGAGCGAGAGAGAGAGAGCGAGAGTGAGATAGCCAGCTAGAGAGAGAAAGAAAGAGAGAGAGAGAGAGAGAGAGAGAGTGAGAGATAGAAAGATTGAGAGAGAGAGAGAGGAGAGAGAGAGTGAGAGAAAGAACGAGAGAGTGTGAGAGAGAGAGAAAATGAGATAGCCAGCTAGAGAGAGAAAGAAAGAGAAGAGAGGAGAGAGAGAGAGCGAAAGTGAGATAGCCAGCTAGAGAGAGAAAGAAAGAGAGAGAGAGAGAGTGAGAGAGAGAACGAGAGAGAGAGAGGGAGAGAACGAGATAGCCAGCTAGAGAGAGAGAGAGAGAGAGAGATTGAGAGAGAGTGAAGAGAGAGAGAGAGAGAGAGAACAAGAGCGAGATAGCCAGCTGGAGAGAGAGAGAATAGAGAGAGAGAGAGAGAGAAAGATTGAGGCAGTCGGCTAGAAAGAGAGAGTGAGAGAGAAAGAAAGAGAAGACGGCGATGTCAGAGGTCCTGCAATGGAGTGCTGTATCGGCGCTCCACAGACAGATCGTACACACTGATTGTGCTGAGTAGGTGCGATTGAGCTGGCGTCCCCTCCAGGTATCTGAGGAACGACTACGTGCGTGAGAAACATGATGAGAGGACAACCGACACCAAGCGGTCTGGCAGATGCCGACTGAGGCAGCCAACACGGGGAGTCTGGATTGAGTGGACCGCGGCTGCTGAAGTCTCCTCATCTGAACGAGTGATGGGTGACCAGGGGAAGACTTGGAAGGAGTTGGATTTGGCTCGTTTGACCCCGTGACTGATGGTTTTTATTCTCATTTTTAGCTTTATTTTAATTGCTTGAATTTTTTTTACTGTTTTTATGGATTATTTGTGGAACTATGGAGCACTGCACTTTCTTTAGGACATGAACTGTTTTGACTTTGCACCATCCCGTTGCTCGGAGTGTTTTGTTCTTTATCTGCCAGCTCATCTGGTTAAGTTATTGACGGTGTTGGGTTCAAGAGGCTCCCAAAACTGGAAAAGGGAACTTTGAGCTGGACCCGCACCTTCACAGTGCCAAATGACAACCTGTCCCTGAATGTCGCTAAAACCAAGGAGGTCATTGACATCAGAAAGACCAAAGGCAGACCTGCTCCACCTCACATTAACTGTCCAAATGGTCGCAACTTCAGGTCCCTGGGGGTCCAGATCACCGACTCCCTTTCATGGTCTGTCAACATCACCTGCATACCCAAAAAGGCTCAGCACAGGCTAATTTTTCCTTAAGGGGACTAAAGAGCTTTGGGGTGGGATCCATAACACTAGTGAAAGTATCCTGACTGGATGCATCGCAGTGTGGTTTGGTAATCTGACTTGCCAGGATCTCAAACTCCTCCAAGGGCCTGTCCACATACCTTCTAAAAATCATTGGGGCTGACCTTCCACTGACCTTCTACTCAACTAGATGTCTGAGGATCCATCACCTCAGATGACAGCCACCCAGCTCACCGCTGTCCTATCTCAGTTCCTCCCCTGTCTAGGGTTCAAATGCTCGTTTTGTGTCTTTGTTGTGCTTTTTTGATTTGTTTCCATGAGTTCCAATTTCTTTACGTGTTATGGATCTCTATCTAAGCCTGGCTTATATTCCAATTGCTTTGTGGGTGGTCCCCCAAGAGGCGGGGCCACCTGCCAGTCACCACCAAGAACTGCCCTATAAATCCAGAAGGCCTTCCACGGCTCCTGCTCGTTCTTTGACGGTCGGTGACTTTGTGTGTCTTCCGCTGTGCTTTCTGATTTTTCTGGGTTTTTCAGCCGTCTGTCTTTTGACTTCTCTATTAGAACCTGTATTGGAACTTTACCAGCAATTCCATTTTGCCTTGTGCTCCACAGAAGTTCATTGTTACTGGAGAACCATTTTTTTTGTAATGAATGAATCATTTATAAAGGGTCTACGCAGCCCTTTTTGTGTCTAGTCTGGGTTTTTTAACTGAATTTCCCCCTCTAGTGGGCTTTTGTTTGCAAGTGCATTGGAACTCCAAGTCTATGACAATCCCTTGTTTTCACTTCCGCCTTCTGTGAAGCATCACTGGCACCTCAGCAGTCGCTCCACCCACTTCAGGGACTGCTTCACGCCTCCCCTCGCCAGTCCATAATAATTCTTTACATTTATATAGCGCCTTTTCTCACTACTCAAAGTGCTACAGTGAGTGGAGAGCCACTTCAACCACCACTAGTGTGCAGCATCCACCTGGATGATGCGACGGCAGCCATTCTTGTGCCAGTACGCCCACCTCACATTAGATATTAGGTGGTGAAGAGTGAGAGTCGGCTAATTTGAAACGGGGGACGATTAAGGGGCCAGAACGACTAGGCAATGGTGGGCAATTTAGCTGGGACATTGGGATACAACCTGCTCTTTGTGAAGGATGTCCAGGGATCTTTTATGACCACAGAGAGTCAGTTTTCTGTCTCATCTGAAGGACGGCTCCATTTTTACATCACAGAGTCCCAGTCCGTGCGCTGGAACATTGAGATCCACAGGGAGACCCCAGAGTAAGCGCCCCCTACTGGCCTCACCAACACCTGGTGATAATGAACCTCTAGTAACCTGATCTAGATGTACCTGCCCTGCCCTGCCCTGTGTGCTGTACCCACCTGCTGGTTTATGTGTAATAGTACTGTACAATCTTATTTTAACTCTTATTTAATTAATCAACATTTTGGATTTTTGTATTCGTTTATCTTCTGGCACTCTTATTCAGAGGTGGGTAGTAACGAGTTACATTTACTTGAGTAACTTTTTAAAAGAATTGTACTTCTAACTTCTAATTGTACTTCTGAGAGTAGTTTTACTGCTCCATACTTTTTACTTTTACTTGAGTGCATTTGTGAAGAAGAAACGTTACTCTTACTCCGCCACATTGGACAACACTCGACTCGTTACTTTTTTCCATTAGATACTACGTTATATTTTTGCCAGAGAGAAGTCGCCAGTGGATCTACTGCATGACTGTTTCACCAATCAGACGTAGCAACAGTAATCACAAGACTCCGTTTCACCAATCAGACGTCGCCATGCAGTCACATGACCGCAAACACACACAGTGGCGGCATAGCGGCACAAACTCCTCACAGACAGCGGACAGGGAAAGAAAGAAAAATGAGAGCCAACTCCTGCTGAAGCGTAGCCATCACTTGAGTGAGTGAAGAACACGCAGGCGTTAAGCAAACAGACGCAGACAGTCGAGGTGAAGTGAGACCTCCTGGACGCGCACAGGGTGCCTTGTTCTGATGTGATTTTCTATCAGCTGTGCTATTTGGAGGGCGAGTGAGTCAGCAGATTTAGACTGTCAGCGTGCAGTCAGGAGATCTCGTCACTCTAAGTAGTCTGCACTGTTCAGACACACACGTTACCTACAGGGTGGTCCAGATCTAATTATGCCAATTTTGATTTCGCTGTAATTTATTACGTTTATTACTCAGAGCCTGTATCCAACTGAATGGAGGACAAGAGGGGCATTACGTGGAAAGTCAGTGAATTAATTCAAGGTAAGTCCGCTTTCGTTTATTGCAAGATATTTCAAACAATTCTTTTGTCTTGTATTGTTTTCCTGCGTTGCGTTAAAAGTTGCATAATTAGATCCGGACCACCCTGTACTGGAGGTATCGGCTTCAAAAGCGTTTGTGAAAAACGGAGATTTGGAACTTTGTGTTATTTGTGCATCTTTGTTTTGTAAAGATGTGATTTATTGTTACTTGTTTTTTATTTTGTTATTTGGAAATTGCAGAATTTGCACATTATTTTATATTTTTGTCTGTCTTATTACAACATTTCTAAAAAATAAATCATTTATTATGTTCAAACAGTTACTCAGTACTTGAGTAGTCTTTTCACCAAATACTTTATTACTCTTACTTGAGCCATTTTTTGGATGACTACTTTTTACTTCTACTCGAGTCATATTACAGTAGAACTTCGGGTCGTGAACGTCTCTGATCACGTACAAGTCGGTTTACGACCAAAAAGTTTGCCAAACTTTTGCATCTGTTCACGACCACACACTCGGTATACGAACAAGCCAGTCTCCCTGTCGGTTTGTGTGCGCCGATGATTTCCGCACATGCTCAATCTCTCCCTGTGCAGCGAGCGAGCAAGCGAGCGAGAGCGAGAGACACACACAGGTGTACGAGAGAGAGAGAGAGAGAGAGAGAGAGACACACACACACACACACACACAGAGGCACATAAGAGAGACACACACAGGTGTATGAGAGAGAGAGAGAGAGACAGGTGTACAAGAGAGAGACACACACAGGTGTATGAGAGAGAGACACACACCCGCGAGAGAGAGAGACACACACACACACACACACACACACACACACACAGACACACACAGAGGCACGTAAGAGAGACACACACACAGGCGTACGACAGAGACACACACACACACACAGAGGCGTGTAAGAGAGACACACACAGGTGTACGAGAGAGAGACAGAGAGAAGTGAGAGACACATAAGGTAGAGAAGGCACTTAAAGAATGCGCCGGGCTGGTTTTTGTCTTCACTTCTGTTTCCAGCGATCGCTTCGTAGTGTGCGTTGTTTCTATCTATCTATCTATCTATCTATCTATCTATCTATCTATCTATCTATCTATCTATCTATCTATCTATCTATCTATCTATCTATCTTGTTGCAATGTTACTTTTCTTGCTTGTTTATTAAATTACAGATTTTTCAAATGTTCATTTTTTTCCCTGTGCTGAAAACTCATTAATAAAAAGTGTTCACAGCGAGCGGGTCGTAAGGCTGTAGCGTGAACTCTTGCAATGTTCCTTTTCTCTGTTCAAGGTTTTCTCAGTGTTATTTCATGTTTTTAATTTTAGTTTACTATTACGCTGTGCATTCTATGGTCTAATTAAATATTTTGGTACTTAAAAACTTTAAAAAAAAAAATATTTACATACAGTACGTACGGTCTGGAATGGTTTAATTGTATTTACATACAATCCTATGGTGGAAATTACTTTGGTTTACGACCAAATCAGGTTACTACCAGAGTTTTGGACTGAATGACGGTCGTGAGCCGAGGTTCCACTGTGTTTTGAAGTAACGCTACTCTGACTTGAGTACAATTGTTGGCTACTCTACCCACCTCTGCTCTTATTTACTGTACGTATACGTTACTGCAGTTGTGCCCTGAGATTCTCACTCTGCTCTTGCAATGCATGTGACAATAAAGACCTCTAATCTCCAAGACGGGGTGGATGTCATTAACTTAACAGCACATGAAGGACTGACAGCATTTACTAAACCTGGGGTGTCGAACTCCCATCCTGGAGGGCCGCAGTGGCTGCAGGTTTTCATTCCAACCCTTTTCTTAATCAGTGACCAGTTTTCACTGCTAATTCACTCGTTTGTTTTAATAGCCCTGTTTTGGAGGATTCAGTCCTCTGAATTGATTTCTCTCCTCATTAAATGACAGCCAAATAGAAATGAGATGTGAAACGAGCCAACGGATGAACAGCTAAACTGGGATTTCAAACTCCAACCAATCTCTTAATGAGAAGCCCATTCTTGCTGTTAATTAAACCCGTTATTTAATTCCATGGCCCGTTGCTGCCCTCTTTCTGCCACAGCAGACGTTTCCAAAACTGTTGAATTTTCTATTTTTTCTAAGAACATCGTCAAGATGTTTGGGTGACCTCGGAGATCAACCTTACCGAGACCTTCACCTTTCTTTATTTTTAGATATTGTATGATGGGCACAGGTGAGCTGCTCATGTTTTGTGTTTCATTTTTGTTTGGCTGCTAATTAAAGGAAAAAAGAGACAACTAATGGACCTGAGTCAAATTAATTAAAACCAAGGCAAAAGACGTTAATTAGCAGCCAAAACTGGTCACTAATGAGGAAGAGGGTTAGAATGAAATCCTGCAGCCACTGCAGCCCTCCAGGACTGGAGTTCAACACCCGTGGACTAAACATAAGAAACTGGCCACTGAGCCTCTGCTTGCTTTTCTGATCCATGGCAGCCGATGGGGACGTTTCACTGTTTTGTTGTTTTGCTGTGCTGTTTATTGGCATTGAAGTCTTATGTTGAAGAAAATTCCTCCAAGCCGGTGTGCAGGAATGAGCAAAAGTTACCGGAAACATTTAGTTGTAGTTATTTGGGGGTCACAGCAGATACTGAAAGCAAAGGTTCACATACTTTTGCCACTCACAAATATGGAATATCATTTTCCTTAATAAATAAATGACCAAGTATAATATTTGTGTCTCATTTGTTTAACTGGTTTCTCTTTATCTCCTTTTAGGACTTGAGTGAAAATCTGATGATGTTTTAGGTCATCTTTATGCAGAAATCTAGAAAATTCTAAAGGGTTCACAAACTTTCAAGCACCACTGTCTATTCTTGACTCTTATAATTTAGGAGAAATAATATAAGTGACTCTTTTAACATAAGGCACACTGGGGGATCTAAAAAATCGACCATATCTGTCATTTGT
This sequence comes from Polypterus senegalus, assembly GCF_016835505.1. Taxonomy (NCBI): domain Eukaryota; kingdom Metazoa; phylum Chordata; class Cladistia; order Polypteriformes; family Polypteridae; genus Polypterus; species Polypterus senegalus. The sequence continues at coordinate 141,359,678 of NC_053167.1, read as the reverse complement.
TAGGTCATAAATGCAACATAAATCACAACACTTACAAAGTTAAAACTCCCAATCTCGCTGAATCACATGACGGGGTGCGGAGCCTATCGCTAATCGAGATAAGGCGTGGCGACAAACTGAGTCGCAATGATAGGACGCAGGATTCAGGATCCATGAAGAAACAACGCTAACCACTGCGCCACCTTCAATGCGCTGCCATCTTGTCCTTTAACCCGGGCACGATCAGGCCTCCATCCTCTTTTCGTACCCCAGAACTCACCTTACACATGTAGATGTGCGGCTTTAGAGGGTCGATGTTGAAAATGTTGCCGACAAAAGGGAGACTCCAGGGACCCGGTGGGAAATTTTTGGGCGCTCTGTTCTTGATGTAGTCTGCAGCCAATAAGAAGACCAGGAGGAAAATAAAAAGGCTTGTTGCATCCAGCCATTGGCTGAAGAAAGTGGGCAGGGCATTGAGAATCCCCATTGCAGGCGCTGCTTGCACCCGTGTCTGTCTTCAGATTGTCGAGCCTAAAAGTAAAAAGATGGCTTTTATTTGGCTGATTGTGATGTGGACTTTCATCTGAAAAGATAACCAAAGCCCACCCATGCAGTTTATAAAATCATCCTTTAACAGAGAGATTAATCATTAATGCCGCCCACATGATGGAATCGAGTAGAATGGAGCGGCCGCATTAACGAGAGGAGGACAACAAAGCAAATCCGGTTTGGGGAATGCTGAGCTTTGTGACAAAAGAGCGCCTCCTAAAAACAATCCCCTGACCTCATCTTTACACTACAAGGAGTGAAAAGCAGTCACTCAGACCTTAGTGTATATAGTGACCGTCACATCAAGTTCATCCATCCAAGCCATTCTCCAAATCCGCATACAGAAAGCAGAGTCGCTGGGGCAGCAGATGGCAGGGACAAGCCCAGGGCAGGACGAACACACACAGACAGGCACACAAACTCACATCAGGGGACAACTTAACGTCGCCAACCCTCCTAACCGCCGATGTCTTTGGACTGAGGAATGAGACCGGAGCACCCGGAGAAAGCCACATAGGGAGTGCCTGGGATGCAGGGAGAGCTACCACTGCGCCACCGTGCCACCAAAATCCACAGCTGGCTCCAGCATTTCTGCCACCTAAGGCGAGGTTATAAATAGCTCCTCCCCAACTCCTTTGCTTTGAATTGTCACTGAAGAGAGGAGTGGCGACAGTGACGTTCGGAGAGCGTGGATACTAAACAGCGCGTTTACAATTTGAGAACGTCGAGGAGGGCAGTTGATTACTTATAGCGACGTCTTTTTACAAGACTGCCTTAGAAAAATCCGCTCTTAAAGGGGTTCCACTTCCGAAAAGAAACAGGGATTGTGCTGTATTAGCGGCTTTTATTTATGTGTTGCATTTGAGATTTTTCTGTAAGTAATATTTTCTGCCTTGCGCCCTGTGTTGGCTGGGATTGGCTCTAGCGGACCCCGTGACCCTGTATTAGGCTACAGCGGGTTGGGTAATGACTGACTGACTAAATAATAACTATAGATACATAACTTAAAGTTTGGAGGTATAGGTCGTTATTTAAACCTTCAGACAATTATGTACCTTACAATGATGGTGACAGTCTAGTTTTTAATCAAAACAGCTCGGTAACATGCACGTCATTTAAATTATTTAAATAAATTGACAAACTTAATTATAAAATTCAATGAGACTGAAATATAACAATAATTTTTAAATAGAGATATTTATCCACAATTCATATTTATTGTATTCTTCATGCATGCAAATAAGGCAATATAACTATCCAATCAGTGCACAGCCTCACAGAGTTTTTCCAGTCAGAGGCGGACTCTGGAGACCACCGTTAGTGCGTTAAGAGCGAATGTCATAGATGGTGGTGAACAACGGAGAACGGTATGTGCCAAGTTGTAACACAAATCTGAATCTAAATCCGTTTGAGAGAGGACCATATTTGGAATTTAAAAAGTCTTTGTGTGCAGGAGCTGCGCTCCTGTGGTTATTGTTATTATTATTATAATTATTATTATTTCTGTCGTTGTCCGTGTTATTGTTGAATTGTGTAGATCGTCAGAGATTAAGACCAGACGTTGGCAGTAGGTGAAAATAATACAAAACATAGCAATTGAGCAGTTGGTCTGTATTTTTTAAAAATGCCGCCCCTCAAGTGTTGCCGCCTCGTTCGTTTAAGCTGAAGAGCCAGCCCTGTCCATATCAAATTAAAATCAAATTAGAGAAACTTTTTATTGCATATCTCACCAACACGCCGTACATTGACACTCTCATAAAATATCAATATATTATATAGCGCCTTTCAACCAGCCCGTGCGTTACAGCTGGGAAGAAGACACTGTCAATATATCAACGCTTTCTAACGGACCTCCTCGCCTCCTTAGTTAAGGATTTGCGAACGCTTTTTGCTTAACTTGTGCCATTTGAATTCGACGCAGGCAAGCCGTTCATCCAGCCAGTTCCCACCGACGTCGCGACGAATTGCAATGCCGCAGGAAGGTGGATGGTGAAAGCCCAGCAGCGGTCAACTGGTGTTGCTGCCATCTCTTAATGTGCGCATATTGGAAGAGAGTGGCGGCATGACGCATGCGCACTAAATCTGCCATCGCGCGCCGCCGAATCGATTTGTTTGTGCAAATGCCAAGATTCCCTGAAAAGAGAAGAAAGGAGTCACTGGGATGGCACTGAATGACGCTCTTTCTACGGTGGCTAACGTGCTGTTCTAAATGTTTCAAGCATAAGACGAATGAGGATTTTTTTTAAAAATCGGGTCATTAACTAAAATTAGGCAAGAAATACGCGACTGTACCGTGAAATACGAGATGTGTGTTAAGCGTATAAAGCAAAAAAAAAAAAACAAAACACCGCGGTGGGTGTGGGGCACACGGGCATGCACAACAAAGCACTGAAAGGGGCCAACCTAAAAACTTGCCCAATATGGAGCTCCCTCGGTAGTTGTTCAACACTACTAGATTAGATTTGTTTGTGTCCACGTCATCCCTACTGATCAAACACGGCACGTGTGAGTCAATCCTACTCTGCATGCAACTTGCCAGGAATTAGGAGTTCTCTGCCCCCCTACTACCACTGGATGCGTAAATTCTGAATTAAACAATGGCTATTTCTGGTGCAACATCAGGCTTCTCCATGGCTGCTCCAGACACTGAACCTTCTAATGTCACTCTGGGTCCTGGGACTGGAGGTGGAAGTGATGAAGGTCTGAAAGTTAGAAACAGAAGAGGCACTGATGTCCAGTGCCGTTAAACACCAATCATTTTTTTTCTTATTAGGTGTCTTTGTCTGCCTTTTTCTAGAATGCGTGTATACCATTCTTCTCTTATTAAATTTAGCTGCGATCTTTGCTGATCATTTGTAGAATGAGTGTCTCCAATAAACTGCATTAGGCTGACAAACTTAACAAGGCAAGTTTTAAAGTATAACATTTCCCAGTGGAGGGCGGCACAGTGGCGCAGTGGGTAGCGCTGCTGCCTCGAACATGCATGGAGTTTGCATGTTCTCCCCGTGTCTGTGTGGGCTGCCTCCCACAGACATGCAGGTTAGGCGACTGGCGATCCTAAATTGTCCCTAGTGTGTGTACGCGCCTTGCCCGGGGTTTGTTTCCTACCTTGCGACCTGTGTTGGCTGGGACTGGCTCCAGCAGACCCCCGTGTCCCTGTAGTTAGGATATAGCAGGATGGATTATTATTATTATTATTTTCCGTTTGTGCCCTTTGTTACTTTTCCTTTTGTTAATTATTTGGTTTATTTCCTATACTTCTTTTGTGGGTGGTTCACAAAGAGGCGGGGCCAACTGCCCATCACCAGAAGGGTCTGCCCTCAGCACCACATAGAAGGTAGGAACCCACAGTCCCTTGCCATCCATCCATGCATCCATTCTCTTCCGCTTATCCGAGGTCGGGTCGCGGGGCAGCAGCTTAAGCAGAGAGGCCCAGACTTCCCTCTCCCGGCCACTTCTTCCAGCTCTTCGGGAGAATCCCAAAGGCGTTCCCAGGCCAGCCGGGAGACATAGTCCCTCCAGCGTGTCCTGGGTCTTCCCCGGGCCTCCTCCCGGTTGGGCGTGCCCGAACACCTCACCAGGGGGCGTCCAGGAGGCATCCTGATCAGATGCCCGAGCCACCTCATCTGACTCCTCTCGATGCGGAGGAGCAGTGGCTCTACTCTGAGCTTCTCACCCTATCTTTAAGGGAAAGCCCAGACACCCTGCGGAGGAAACTCATTTCAGCCGCTTGTATTGCGATCTCGTTCTTTGGTCACTACCCATAGCTCATGACCATAGGTGAGGGTAGGAGGTAGATCGACTGGTAAATTGAGAGCTTTGCCTTACGGCTCAGCTCCTTTTTCACCACGACAGACCGATGCAGAGCCCTCATCACTGATGCCGCACCGATCCGCCTGTCGATCTCACGCTCCATTCTTCCCTCACTCGTGAACAAGACCCCAAGATACTTGAACTCCTCCACGTGGGGCAGGATCTCTCCCCAACCCTGAGAGGGCACTCCACCCTTTTCGGCTGAGGACCATGCTCTCGGATTTGGAGGTGCTGATTCTCATCCCAGCCGCTTCACACTCAGCTGCGAACCGATCCAGAGAGCTGAAGATCACGGCCTGATGAAGCAAACAGGACAACATCATCTGCAAAAGCAGTGACCCAATCCTGAGTCCACCAAACGGACCCCTTCAACACCCTGGCCTTGCCTAGAAATTCTGTCCATAAAAGTTATGAACAGAATCGGTGACAAAGGGCAGCCCTGGCGGAGTCCAACTCCCACTGGAAGCGGGCTCGACTTACTGCGGCAATGCGGACCAAGCTCTGACACGGTTGTACAGAGACCGAACAGCTCTTATCAGGGTGTCCGGTACCCCATACTCCCGGAGCACCCCCCACAGAATTCCCCGAGGGACACGGTCGAATGCCTTTTCCAAGTCCACAAAACACATGTAGACCGGTCGGGCAAACTCCCATGCACCCTCCAGGACTCTGCTAAGGGTGAAGAGCTGGTCCACTGTTCGCGACCAGGACTAAAACCACACTGTTCCTCCTGAATCCGAGGTTGACTACCCGACGGACCCTCCTCTCCAGAACCCACGAATAGACTTTTCCAGGGAGGCTGAGGAGTGTGATCCCTCTATAGTTGGAACACACCCTCCGGTCCCCTTTTAAAGAGGGGACCACCACCCCGGTCTGCCAATCCAGAGGCACTGTCCCGATGTCCATGCGATGTTGCAGAGGCGTGTCAACCAAGACAGTCCTACAACATCCAGAGCCTTAAGGAACTCGGGCGTATCTCATCCACCCCGGGCCCTGCCACCAAGGAGTTTTTGACCACCTCGGTGACTTCAGTCCCAGAGATGGGAGAGCCCACCTCAGAGTCCCCAGGCTCTGCTTCCTCATTGGAAGGCATGTTAGTGGGATTGAGGAGGTCTTGAAGTACTCCTCCCACCGACCCTAACGTCGAAGTGAGGTCAGCAGCACCATCCCCACCATATATGGTGTTGACACTGCACTGCTTCCCCTCCTGAGGCGCGGACGGTGGACCAGAATCTCCTCGAAGCCGTCCAAAGTCGTTCTCCATGGCCTCTCCAAACTCCTCCCATGCCCGAGTTTTGCCTCAGCAACAACGAAGCAGCGTTCGCTTGGCCTGCGGTACCTATCAGCTGCCTCCAGAGACCCACAGGACAAAAAGTCCTATAGGACTCCTTCTTCAGCTTGACGGCATCCCTCACCGCCGGTGTCCACCAACGGGTTGGGGATTGCCGCCACGACAGGCACCGACCACCTTGCGGCCACAGCTCCGGTCAGCCGCCTCAACAATAGAGGCACGGAACATGGCCCATTGGACTCAATGTCCCCACCTCCCTCGGGGCGTGGTTGAAGTTCTGCGGAGGTGGGAGTTGAAGCTACTTCTGACAGGGGACTCTGCCAGCCGTTCCCAGCAGACCCTCACAACACGTTTGGGCCTACCAGGTCTGACGGCATCTTCCCCCACCATCGAAGCCAACTCACCACCAGGTGGTGATCAGTTGACAGCTCCGCCCCTCTCTTCACCCGAGTGTCCAAGACATATGGCCGCAAGTCCACGACACGACCACAAAGTCGATCATCGACCTGAGGCCTAGGGTGTCCTGGTGCCAAGTGCACATATGAACACCCTTATGCTTGAACATGGTGTTCGTTATGGACAATCCGTGGCGAGCACAGAAGTCCAATAACAAAACACCGCCGGGTTCAGATCGGGGCCATTCCTCCCAATCACGCCCTTCCAGGTCTCACTGTCATTGCCCGTGAGCATTGAAGTCTCCCAGCAAAACGAGGGAATCCCCAGAAGGTATGCCCTCTAGCAACCCTCCAGAGACTCCAAAAGGGTGGATACTCCAAACTGCTGTTGGCGATACGCACAAACAACAGTCAGGACCCTTCCCCCCACCCGAAGGCGGAGGGAGGCCACCCTCTCGTCCACCGGGGTAAACCCCAATGCACAGGCTCCAAGTCGGGGGGCAATAAGTATGCCCACACCTGCTCGGCGCCTCTCACCGGGGGCAACTCCAGAGTGGTAGAGAGTCCAGCCCCTCTCAAGGAGATTGGTTCCAGAGTCCAAGCTGTGCGTCGAGGTGAGTCCGACTATATCTAGCCGAACCTCTCGACCTCGCGCACTAGCTCAGGCTCCTTCCCCTTCAGAGAGGTGACATTCCACGTCCCAAGAGCCAGTTTCTGTAGCCGAGGATCAGACCGCCAAGGTCCCCCCCGCCACCACCCAACTCACACTGCACCCAACCTCCTTGGCCCCTCCCATAGGTGGTGAGCCCATGGGGAGGAGGACCCATGTTACCTCTTTGGGCTGTGCCCGGCCGAGCCCCATGGGTGCAGGCCCGGCCACCAGGGCGCCATCGAGCCCCACCTCCAGGCCTGGCTCCAGAGGGGGGCCCCGGTGACCAGCGTCCGGGCAAGGGAAAACGTCGTCCAAGTTTTATTTTCATTGGAGGTTTATTGAACCCTCTTTGTCTCATCCCTCACCTAGGACCAGTTTGCCTTGGGTGGCCCTACCAGGGGCATAAAGCCCCGGACAACATAGCTCCTAGGATCATTGGGACACGCAAACCCCTCCACCACGATAAGGTGATGGTTCAAGGAGGAGACAGTCCCTTGCAGTTCATCTGAATGCACTTGGGATTTGATGAGTGTTACTTGTCATTTTATGGGATATTTGACTTGAGAAAATCTTTTAATCCTCCATGTAGCTCCCTTGGCTGTATTACTGCACATAATCAAGGTTGTCATTCCCCTCTTTGTCCAAAATGTTGCTTTTATGGGTCAGAGCTATACTGTAAATACACGCACGTTTCCCCATCAAGTGTTGTGTTGTGTGTTTTCTATCCCGATATTTGAGCAGAAAGTAGTGCACACACTTTTTTTTTTTTTTGCTTACCTAGACTTTACAAATGAGACCCCAGGTGTGCCAAGCTTATCATGTCAGACTCATAGAGCCTGAAATTCCTGACGCAACTAAGTGCCGAGTAAAGGGTTTGTAGTACTAGGGTGTTGTACAGTGTTAGCCATTATGGATATAATGAGAAGACTAGCAAATGACACGTTTTAATGGCTAACTAAAAGATTACAATTTTGCAAGCTTTTGAGTGAACTCGGGACAATACTTCAGGCAATGAATTGATTACTTGTCTGAAGGAGGGGCCTCGATAGCCTTGTTATTGTCATCTGTTCAGTTAGCCAATAAAAGTTGTCATTTTGCTTGACTTCTTATTGAGTAAAGGGTCTAAATTCCTGCGTCAATGCGATGTTTCAGTCAGTCATTTTCAATCCCAGCCAACACAGGGCGCAAGGCAGGAGCAAATCTCGGGCAGGGCGCCAGCCCACCGCAGGACACGCACGCACACAGCACAATTTAGGATCGCCAATGCACCTAACCTGCAAGTCTTTGGACTGTGGGAGGAAACCCACGCAGACACAGGGGAGAACAAGGGAAGCGAACCCAGGTCTCCTCACTGGTAGCGCTACCACTGCGCCACTGTGCCGCCCGATGTTTCGGTTTATCTTTTACAAAATTGCACAAAAGTCTGACTTTTATTTACAGTTTGTCATTCTGAGGTTAATGAGTGGTGCTTGGTGAGGGAGGGAAACTAATTTAAATAATTTTAGCAGAAGGCCTAAAAATAAGATGCGAACAAAGCGAAGTGTCTGATAACTTTATGAAACCAGTGCTGATCTGCGAAAACTGAAGGCGCAACGCGGCAGAGCGCAGGGCGCACGAAACATGGAGACGACAAGACGGACTAATCAATGCATTGGAGTTCACTGGTTCGTTCGATTATTCATTAATTTATCGAGCCCTAGTTTCGGGAACTTTTAGTCAACTGAGCAAATATGGAGAAGGGCAGAAACAACGTAAACAAACGAAGCAGCCCCCATTCCCTAACCCCCCAACAGTGCCGACGGATCCTGCGTTTTCGCTTACCCGTCTCGTCTCGCCTTTCTCGGAATTTGCCCTTCTTGCAAACGCTCGTCCACTGCGGAAAACCAAACTCTCCGAATGGCCCAAGTAGTGTAAGAAAACAAGCAAACTGCTCCTGCAGTTGGTGAGGAGCCGATCCCTGGGCCCCCCTCCAGCGTTATTCTGCCTCTTCAGTTCATTTTTATGTTTTCAGTTCTGTAACTTGTCTTTACTTCACAGTGGAAGTCGGTGTTTGACCCCATGTGACAATCGTTAACAGGGTAATGGACGATCATCCCCTCGACTTACTGTCCCCTGGTTCGATGTCTGTCCTTTGCCCCATTTGTATGAAGTCTGCGCGGTCCCGCCGTCCCCTCAAATAATAAAAAAATCTGCACGTTCGGTTCATTGTAAAAGGCGGTCATGAACCTATTAAAAAAAACTCCATACCTAACTAGTCCATCCAGTCAGTCAACTTCTAAACCGCTTAGTCCTGAACAGGGTCTCGGTCGGTTTGGGGGGTGTTCGCTGGAGCAAGGACAAGGCAGGAACAAACCCTGCAGTGCGGGCGTCAGTGTTTCGCAGCTAACCCACCCATTCATTTTCTATACCTGCTTATCCAGGTGTCCGACCGAGGGGGCTCCACGGCTCTCGTCCTCGACTGATGGGACAGGCTGCCGACTGTTGTCACCCTGAGCAGAACTATGTTGTGCTAAGTGATTAGATAAACGGGCGAATAGCACGTGGAAGGAGCGCAGCTAATTCAATTTCTGACGCGCTGTTTTATAGACAAGGACGTCTTTGAGAATGGTGTATGTCCTCCGTTCGAATGGCTTTACCCAGCAGTCTATAAATACAAGCCGAGCGAGCGAGCGAGCGAGCGAATGTGTTTGACCCGCATGCGCAGGATTGTCGTTCCGACCAGGTCTTGTCCTTGTTTAACAGCTGCGGGGCAACACAAAGACTGACAAAGTGTTCACAACAAGACATCGCGGGCTCCTGGCAGTGGCGTCGGAGGGGGCGGGGGATGATTTCTGGGGCTTTAGCCCCCGATCTACAAGAGCCCTGCAGCCCTTCTTACCGTTGCATGGTGTATTAATCACTCCGTTATACTTTAGTAATTTCACAAATAAAGCAAAACTTCAAACACCACTGGCCCAATGTGGATTTGCACATCCAGGCCCCGTTAGCTCCGAAACACTGGCGCAGTGTGGAAAAACGGACAGGACGCCGGGATTTGGTCATGGACACGACAAAGATTCATATTTAACTAATCCATCCATGATCTATACCCGTTTTGAGGGTAGGGTGGTTGGGCAGCTGGAGCCTACCCCAGCAAGAAATGGGCGCAGGCAGCAACAACCCCTGGACAGACAGAAAGACAGACGCGCGCACGCGCGCGCACAGACCAATTCAGCACCACCAGAGCTCCTGGAGGAAACCAACGTGAACACGGAAAACCTGCAAACTCCATAGGACATGGGAGGTTAACCCGGGCCTCTTACGGCCAGGCAGCAGCGTCACCACTGCACCATCCTTTACTGTTTCTTTCGTTGAAAGTTTTTTTCTTTGTGTTGTTTTGTCAAAGTGTTTGTGTAATTACGAAGATTTACAGTTTAGCGTGGCAAAACGGTCCGTTTTTGGTATTTGAAATTTCATTTTAGAAACAAAAACGAAAATGAAAAGAATTTCCAGATTTTTGATCAAAGAATAAAATGAGGGAAAATAAGGTATTTTTTAATTTTATGGTAAAAAAAATAGCAGTCATAAACTTACAATTACATATATTTTTCTGGATTTATTTGTGATTCAAATAATGAAAGTGTTGGCACCCTGCCCGGGATTGGTTCCTGCCTTGTGCCCTGTGTTGGCTGGGATTGGCTCCAGCAGACCCCCGTGACCCTGTGTTCGGATTCAGCGGGTTGGAAAATGGATGGATGGATTGATAATGAAAGTGTAATAGCTCAAAAGCAACAAAACAGAGGCATTTTCTTTTTCGGAAACCGTAAGTATTTCTTCTTCTACGCGATTTTTGACGACACGTGCGAACAGTCCTCCTCACAACACATCGATCGACGGCCTTGAAGTTACACCGCATGGCATCAGCAGAGGATGGACCATTCGGAACAGTAAAAGAGTGACGCTCCGGGACGAGGACATGACTGCAGAAAAACTGAGTTGCATCTTTCAGGCAAAAATACAAGCTTTTCAAACTTGTAACAGTGCGCACAAGTATAAAACGTTAGGAGAGTAAGTGAACGTGAACGTTTTCTTAACATGTGTTACACTTGTCAATTAGCAACCATTCACTCATTTACACACATTCAAAATGATAGCACTCTAAAATTTGCCAGACTTAGTGTTAGTAAATGAAATCACTAAATGTTAGCTGTTTCACAGTAAGACAATAACATTCATAAAAGAACTGTTACATCCATGAAACAAAGTCTGCAAAGCTTGTATTTTTACCTGAAAGATGCGACTCAGTTTTTCTGCAGTCATGTCCTCGTCCCGGAGTGTCGCTCTTTTACTGTTCCGAAAAACAACGTAATGGTCCATCCTCTGGTGATGCCATGTGGTGTAACTTGAAGGCCGTCGATCGATGTGTTGTGAGGAGGACTGTTCGCACGTGTCGTCAAAAATCGCGCAGAAGAAGAAATACTTACGGTTTCCGACAACGAAAATGCGTCTGTTTTGTTGTTTTTGAGCTGTTACACTTTCATTATCTGAATCACAAATAAATACAGAAAAATATATGTAAGTTTATGACTGCTGTTTGTTACCATAGAATTAAAAAAATACCTTATTTTTTCCTCATTTTATTCTTTAATCAAAAATCAAAATGTGAAAATTTCTTTCATTATCGTTTTTTTGTTTTTGCTTCTGAAATGAAATTTCAAATACCAAAAAGTACGCGGACCCAAAACGACGGCTGGTGCCGAAAGAGAAAATAAACGCCCTTCAATCAAAATGGATAAAACACATTGTTCTGTATCTTTTGTGTTTTCGCCTCTCACATTAGGAATATTTACATTTTTATTACTTTCTTTCTTTTTTTTGTTGAAATTTTATTAATTTTATTGCAATCATTCCATACAAATCAATCAATTTTTTTACAAAAAGTAGGATTGAGAAGGGGTATGGGGTCGACTTGTTCTCAATTTTCATTACTTTCTTCACTTCATTTTTTTACTTCCGGTAAAAATCCATTGTTTTTTGAAGTATCGCGTTGTCTTTCGGTACTTTTTTTTTCTTCTTCCTCCAGATGTTGTGCTCCCGACTTCTTTTTAGGACCCATTTTCTGTCTTGAATTGAATAGGAATAAGTATGATAGTTAAAAAATAGAAATCATTTGATTTTCTATTTTATTAAACGTCAGTTCAACATTCATTATTAGAATAAATAAAAACATTCGATCATACTTCCTTTTCAATTTTTAGCCAAATCTAAAAAAACGATATAAACTAATATACTACACTAAATTAACTGACCTTAACTAACGACAGAAACACACCGAGAGTGTAGAGATACGAGTAGACAGAGGATCACTATGAGAGCGTCATGACTGGTTGTGCGTCGCGGTTCCGACAGAAAAGCGCGCACCGCTCAGTTGTTCGTTTACATATTAGCGGCGGTTTGCAAGCAGTGCGTCATTCTCATTGTTATTAGAATTGCACTTTTACAATCACAGCCGAATTACTGGAAATAAAAGACAATATAAATACACTTCAAAGTTGTTTACAAAATCATAAAACGCAAAGGGAAATATCTTAAAAAGTTTTACTATTTTTCAGCGATATTTTGTTTCCCCTCCCCTTTTTAACCCGAAACAACCGCGTCGTCGAGCGGCGGCTATAGTGGGTGTACAGTAGATAGATAGATAGATAGATACTTTATTAATCCCAAGGGGAAATTCACATAATCCAGCAGCAGTATACTGATACAAAGAAACAATATTAAATTAAATAGTAATAAAAATGAAAAAATGAAAAAAATAAAATTAAAATTAGCATTTACTCCCCCGGGTGGAATTGAAGAGTCGCATAGTGTAGGGGAGGAACGATCTCCTCAGTCTGTCAATGGAGTACACATCATCCACTCTACGGCTCAGCAATTTATTAATAATAATTAAGCATAGGCGGCACGGTTCGCTTCCCGGGTCCTCCCTACGTGGAGTTTGCATGTTCTCCTCATGGGTTTCTCCCACAGTCCAAAGACAGGCAGTTTAGGTGCATTGGCGATCCTAAATTGTACTTGGTGTGTGTGTGTGTGTGTGTGTGTGTGCCCTGCGGTGGGCTGGCACCCTGCCCAGGGTTTGTTTCCTGCCGTGCGCCCTGTGTTGGCTTGGATTGGCTCCAGCAGACCCCTGTGACCCTGTGGTTAGGATATACACTGTGTGCACAAATATTAGGCAAGTTGTATTTTTGAGGATTAATTTTAATATGGAACAAACACAGTGCTATCAGTCAATCCAAAATGTTAATAAACCTAAAACCTGAATGTTTCACAACAGAAATGTGAGTGTGAACATCATCAGGGGAATACATATGTGCGCACAATTATTAGGCAACTATTAGTGTGCAGATTTATTATGCAACTAAAGGAAAAATGACCATTTTCCCAACTCACTTGTTTATTTTCATCTGTTATAGTGAGAATAATAAACAAACACCTCAACATTTACAAATAAACATCTCTGACATTTCAAAAAAAATCAATCAATCAATCAATGACCAATATAGCCACCCTTCTTTCCAATAACAGTCATAAGCCTTTCTTTCCATTCATGGAGTCTGTCAGTTTCTTGATCTGTTGACAATCAGCTTTTTGTGGAGCAGTGACTACAGCCTCCCAGACACTCTTCAGAGAGGTGGATTGTTTTTCTCCCCCGTAAATCTAGCATTTAAGAAGTGCCCACAAGTTCTCGATAGGGTTTAGGTCAGATGAGGAAGGGGGGCCATGTCATTATTCCTTCATCTTTAAGGCCTTTACTGGCTGGCCACGCAGTGGAGAACTTCGATGCAAGAGATGGAGCATTGGCCTGCATAAAAATCATGGTCTTCTTCCTGTATCACTGTTTGAAGAAAGTGTCTTCGAAAAACTGGCAGTAGGTTTGGGAGTTGATTTTGAGTTCATCTTCAATGCAAAAAGGTCCAACTAGCTCATCTTTAAAAATACCAGCTCATACCAGTACCCCACCTCCACGTTGGAGTGGAGCTCTGTGCCCATTACTGATCCACAGGTCCATCCATCTGGTCCATCAAGAGTCACTCTCATCTCATCGGTCCATAAAACCTTTGAAAAAAATCTGTCTTCAGACATTTCTTGGCCCAGTTTTGACGTTTCAACTTATTTTTCTTGTTCAGTGGTGGTTGGGTTTCAGCCCTCCTTACCTTGGCCATGTCTTTGAGCACTGAACACCTTGTACTTCTGGGCACTCCAGGTAGGTTGCAGCTCTGGAATATGAAAGTACTGGAGGATAATGGGTTCCTGGTAGCTTCACGTTTGATTCTTCTCAAATCTTTGGCAGCTAATTTGCGTCTTTTGTTCTCAACACGTTTCTTGCGACCCTGTTGACTATTTGCAACAAAATGTTTGATGGTTCTGTGATCACACACCAATATCTTAGCAATTCCAAAAGTGCTGCATCCCTCTGAAAGACTTTTTACAATTTTTGACTTTTCAGAGTCAGTTAAATCTCTTTTTTGGCCCGTTTTGCCCGAGGAAAACTAGCTGCCTAATAATTCTGCACACCTTGATATGGGGTGTTGATCTCCTTAGGCCACACCCTCCCTCATTACACAAATACACATCACCTGACGTGCTGAAATCCAATAAGCATTCAAGTTAATACAGCTTGGAGTTGGAATATACGCATTAAAAATGATGATATGGTCAAAATACTCACTTGCCTAATAATTGTGCACACAGTGTAGCGGGTTAGATAATAGATGGATGGGATAATTAAGCATATTATTGTTTAAATTATTCCTACAATGCCTGTGCATTTCCTGGTATAGCCCTGTTTATGGTTATTTTTATTCACAATAAAATTGATTCTTTTTGAAGCCATACAAATTATTTATACTTCTGCAGTCCAAATCTAAAACCCACTGAAACTACAAATACAAACTCTGCGAAAACCTTAAACTGGAAACTATGGGGTCGTGACGACAGCGTTCCCGAACCATCATTGGGTCAGTGAGGAACTTCTTGAACATGTGCTGCCGGCCATTTTGGGCCACTATAGGTGAACTTTGCTAAGGGGATCATTGTAGCAGCCCCCCACATTCGGCCAGTGTGGTATTTATTTCCCCCAGCACACACTCCCTGGGTTCTTCCCACAGGGGGCATCTGTGTGCAAGTTTGCTGGACAGGATAATAATTCTTTCAGAATTTTCCTCATTAATCAAAGTGTCTCCGAGAGTGTGGAGCCACTTCAGCCACCAGTGATGTGCAGCATCCACCTGGATGATGTGATGGAAGCCATTTTTGTGCCAGTACACTCATCAGCGGTTCTCAGGGGGCGGCATGAAGTAACAAAAAGGGGGGCACGAAGATGTGAAAAAAAGAAAACAAGAATCAAAAATATGAAAAATTCATCTATTGAAACCAAAACAAATTGACTTAAACTACATTCTGATACTAGAAAAATAAATAGAGTTAGATAAATGTCGATAAAAGTTAAGTAGGTATAATAAAACTTGTAGCGGTGTATTGGCAGCAAAAAATATAGGAATAAATTTTATTAGGGTTTCAAAAAAATGTTAGGGGGGGCTAAATTAAAACTGTTATGAAAACACGGGTCGCAAATACTTAAAGGTTGAGAAACGCTGATCTAGACCAAAAACACCGGAGTGGTGGAGTCCTGCTGACATGATTGCCTCTCCAGCAGGTTCTTTCTCCCATCTTACTGCTCTGTTCAAGTGACCATCTGGTTATCAAAACTCTTCTTCTGCAGTTACTCCGTTTAGCTGGATGGTCAACTTTAGGTTCCAAACTGCTTCCATTTCACAATTGCGGAGGTCACTGTGGTCCTGGGAACACTCAAATGCCTCAGACATGGTTTCTGCCCTGATCTAATTCATCCCAAAGGTGTTCTATCAGGTTGAGGTCAGGGCTCTCTCTGTGCAGGCCAGTCAAGTTCCTCCATTTCTTTATGCACCTTGCTTTGTGCACTGGTGTGTGTGTGCAGTCATGATGCCATCCCCAAACTGTTCCCAGAAAGTTGGGAGCATGGAATTGTCTAAAATGGTTTCGTATGCTGAAGAATTAAGAGTTCCTTTCATTGGAACTAAGGGGCCGAGCACAACCCCCCACCATAATCCCCCCTCCACCAAACTTTCCACTTGGCACAATGCAGTCAGGCGAGTCCATCGGTTGTGTGATTCGTCACTCCAGAGGACACGTCTGCATTGCTCTCGAGAGTCCAGTGGCGGGCGGTGGGCTTTTCACCACTGCATCCGAGGCATTGCATTGCACTTGGTGATGTCAGGCTTGGCGGCAGCTGCTCGGCCATGGAGGCCCATTCATCCCATGAAGCTCTCTCTCTAAGGCGCACTGTTCTTGAGCTTTTGGGGTTCTGTAGCTATCGACTCTGCAGACAGTTGGCAACTTCTACACACCTCAGTATGCGCCATCCCTGCTCTGTGATTTGACGTGGCCTACCACATCACGGCTGAGTTGCTGTTGTTCCCAATTGCTTCCACTTTGTAATAATACCACTGACAGTTGACCGTGGAATATTTAGTAGTGAGGAACTTTCACAAACGGACTCATTGCACAGGTGACATCCTATCACGGTGCCACACTTGAATTCACTGTGTTTCTCCTGAGAGCGGCCAATTCTGTCACAAATGTTAGTAGATGCAGCCTGCGTGCTGAGGTGCTCGATGTTATACACTTGTGGCCATGGAAGTGATCGGAACACCTCAGGGGTCCCAATACCTCCAGCGCCCTCCTCTAGCATGTCCCACTACAGCTGAACAGTGTTAGGCTTTCTTACATTTCTTGGATACCAAAACTGATCAAATCTATCAGAGTTTCCCCTCCACATCTCCATCACTCACTCATTCTTATCTGCCATCTCCATCATCAAGACTCACTTGTTTCTCACTGTCTCTGAACTTATTAATAAGTCTCATTCCTCCTCGTCCTGTCTGCTTGATCCTCTGCCCCCACTTCTCTGCTCATCCATAATTAGTATTCCTGCTGCCTCATTGATAAATGCGGGTTTCATTTCAGGTTCTGTCCCGACTGCCCTCAAAAGTGCTGCAGTTAACCCAATCCTTGAAAATACCTGACTTGGCTCCTTCTTCTTCTTGTTCTTGTTCTTCTTGTTCTTCTTGTTCTTTTCTTGTTCTTGTTCTTGTTCTTGTTCTTCTTCTTCTTCTTCTTCTTCTTCCAGTTACAGGCCTATCTCTAATCTCCCTTTTTTGGCTAAGATGATGGAACACGTGGTTGCTACACAACTCCATGCTTTTCTTCACGACTATTCACTCTATGAACCTTTTCAGTCTGGTTTTCGTACACAGCACAGCAATGAGAAGCCTCTTCTCTGTGTAGTTAATGATCTTCTCTGGTCTACAGATCGCGGTTCACTTCATATTCTTCTCCATCTTGACCAAAGTGCAGCCTTTGACATTGTTAATCATGAAATCTTCATCTCACATCTCTCCGCTGTAGGGATCTCTGGCTTAGCCTTTCAATGTTCACATCATATTTTTCTAATAGGCAACAGTTTGTCACACTCGGCCTTCACCTCACCTGTATGTCACGTGGTGTCCCTCAGAGTTCGGTTACTCATTATACTTTATATCTTTTGTGGTGGACAACCAGGGTCCATGCCCGGCCAGGATGCCCCTTCACTGTATATGCAATACAATATAATACAATTTATTTTTATATAGCCCAAAATCACACAAGATGTGCCGCGGTGGGCTTTAACAGGCCCTGCATCTTGACAGCCCCCCAGCCGTGACTCTCTAAGAAGACAAAGAAATGACTCCCAAAAAAACCCTTGTAGGAGAAAAATGGTAGAAACCTCAGGAAAGGCAGTTCAAAGAGAGACCCCTTTGCAAGTAGGTTGGGCGTGCAGTGGGTGTCAAAAACATGGGGGGCTCAATACAATACAATACAATACACAGAAAAGAACAAATCCTCAATACAGTATGAAAATTAACATTTTAGAAGTACGAAGTAGAATTTAACAGTAGATGATATCCCATAATATGATTTGGATTTTGTCCTGGAGACCTCGGCCATCAAGCTGCCTCCCCCAATTGGCCATTCCACAGCTGGAATAACGCTAATCCGATGAAAGGACCCCTCTTTGCCACGATTCCTGCGATCCTCCATCAGGGATGACTTTACCTTATACACCTTATATATTTAGGGGGAGCAGCCCTGGATGGTGCAATACTTCCCCTGGACGCTGGATGGCCGCCCCCCCTGGGCTGGAGCGGTGCCTCGGTGTCCCGCAGGGCTCCATGGGAATTGGAGTTGGGTGCAGCCCTGTTGGGTCCCGCAGGCGGCGCCAGGGGGTGCTGTAGCTGGGACTCCTGAGCCCGTCTGAGCAGCGTATTCGCCACACCCGGAAGTGCAGCCGGATTTCGGCAGTCAAGCACCTGGAGTATCCGGGTATCCAATAGGGGGAGCCAGCGGCCACCACTCGGTGGACAGAGTCGGGTGCAGGAGGACAAGGTTGCCTAGGAGGAGCGTGGCATGTTTGTGTTACACGTGGACCTGTGTTGTGTCTGTGGGGATTACGGGGAAGATGTGCCCCACAGGTGAAGAAAAATAAAAGTTTATTTATTTTATACGTGTGCCTCCGTGTCCATCTGTGTCGGGTCAGGCACCTATATAGCGCCTTTTGTTACACCTGCCTTTGGGTCAGATTATTCTCAGACATGGTCTTAACTTCCACTGCTGTGCAGATGATATTCAGTTATATCTTAATACAGAATCGCCTCCCAGCACACTCACTGACTGTATCACTGATCTTAAGCTATGGATGGAAAATGACTTTCTCAAACTTAATGCCAATTAAACTGAAGTGCTACTGGTAGGCCCAAACTCCCTACTCTCTATGGCATCCAACTTCTCTGTTTCTGTTAATGTCAGACCTGCTCCTGTTGTCAGAAATCTTGGTGTTTTGTTTGATTCATCACTTAATTGTGAGCTACACATTAGATCTCAGACCAAAATTTCATTCTATCATCTCCATCACGTTGCCTGCCTCCTTCCATTTCTGTCCTTTAATGATACTTAAACTCTGGTTCATTGTTTCATAACGTCTCATATTGATTACTGTAATTCCCTCTTTATCTGCCTCTCTGCAAAATTAACACAGAGGCTACAAAACATTCAGAGCGCCGCAGCCATACAAAGCGTTCTGCTCACATCTCCATTGATCTCCCCTGTACACCTTATGAGAAGGAGTTAATGAAGTCTAAGCTATCGACTTCCCGACATTGTGTTCAGAAGCCATTAAGAAGGCTAACAGAATGTCAGGTTATATAGCGCCTTGATGTGTGGAGTACAAGTCACAGGAGGTTCTGCTCAAGCTTTATAACACACTGGTGAGGCCTCATCTGGAGTCCTGGGTGCAGTTTTGGTCTCCATAAAGACAAAGAAGTGCTAGAAAACGCCCAGAGAAGAGCAACTAGGCTGAGTCTAAGGCTACAGAGGATGAGTTATGAAGATTAAAAGAGCTGAGATTAACTCTGGCATTAAGTTTAGGTCTTGTTAGGTCTGAATACACAATGGGAGGTCTGAAAATTGAAAGTCCACCTTATGAGAAGGACTATGGAGTCGTAGTGGACACGACATTATCAACTGCCAGACCGTGTTCAGAAGCCATTAAGAAGGCTAACAGAATTTCAGGTTATATAGCGCCTTGATGTGTGGAGTACAAGTCACAGGAGGTTCTGCTGAACCTTTATAATGCACTGGTGAGGCCTCATCTGGTGTCCTGGGTGCAGTTTTGGTCTCCAGGGTACAAAAAGGACATAGCAGCACAAGAGAATGTCCAGAGAAGAACGACTAGGCTGAGTCTGGGGCTACAGGTGATGAGTTATGAGGAAAGATTTAAAAAGCTGAGCCTTTACAGTTTAAGAAAAAGAAGATTAAGAGGTGACATGATTGAAGTGTTTAAAATTATGAAGGGAATTAGTCCAGTGAATCGAGATGGTGATTTTAAAATAAGTTCATCGTGATCACAGGGACACAGTTGGAATCTTAACAGTAAATTTCGCACAAACATTAGGAAGTTTTTCTTTACACAAAGAATGATAGACAGGAGGACTTTAGGGACTTTCTCAACTGGACTTGATGTTTTTTTGGATGAGCCGGTCCTGAAAGTAGAAAGATGAAAACTGCAGTATTGTATTTATACATATTGCTCATTGGCAAGGCACTGTGTAAAACCACACCAACATTTTCTACCTCTGAATAAAAGCTTAACTTGTGCAAATCACTTCAACTGCAAAGCTTACATTGTAGAGGCATGGAAACAAGCAAACTTTATGCATAAAGCACTTATGAAAGGCACTATATGAAATCCTTTTGATCACTTCCTCCAATGTCTTTGTGAGATCCGTTGCAAGTCTGTTCCAATGCCTGTACTCGAGATCATAGAAACATTGAAGTAATCCTACTATATGAATAAACCTCTTTTGGAAAGGCGCTATATAACATCACAGAAAACACTCCATTCTCCTGGTTTCTTGTGTAATGTCACTAAGTCACTGCACCTGCAATGGTGAGCTTGTAGAAATATGAAATCATTGACTGTATGCATAATGTACCTTTGGGTTGGGTATTTGCTAGGGCAAGGCGCTATATAACATCACTGAAAACTGTCATTATCACAGACTGTGTGTTCCCAGCGCCAAGTCACTTCACAGGTATGTGCTTATGATAGTAAAATATTAAAAACAATCCCATTGAATGTATTAAACACCTTGTGATGATACTATTTGACGCTACAGAATATGAAGTCTCTGATTGACTCGCCAGCTTTTTTTCTGCTGACCAAGTTGCCACCTTCTTGGCATGCCTTGTACAAATATCAAATGTAAATGCATACGGCTGGGATGCACCAGAGGTCCTGCTCATCACAGCATGGCACTATAAAGGTGCCTGGAATACCAGGGTCTGCCATGGCAACAACAACAGAGAGGTGCTGACAATGAGTGGGAATCTGGCAAGGGGTGGGTTGTTGGGTGCTTACGCTGCTAGTGGTACCCCACCTGCTGGAGGGTGAGGAGGACTTCAGGAAATGCCAACAACTGTCATGCGACATTTTATTTCTGAGGGTGTCTACATTCTGGTAAGCTGTTTGCTAACTGACAATGAAAAAGAAACCAGAGTGCAGGAAGAGTGGAGGACGTCACTTTAATTAAGAAAAGCAGCAATCACGCTACTCTAATATGTCATAAAGCGAAAGTGAGAGCGCCTGCCTATCAGATACCTTGCCAGTCTGCTTTTTGTCTTCTGGCTGAGCTTCGTAGCCCTGTCTTGAAAACAGGTAAAAATCTATGGATCCCTCAGACTGGTACAGTGGCATATAGGGCACCATCCTTATTGATCATATGCAAAATTGGAGGCTGTAATGCAGAACTCTCAACAGCAGAGGGGCGCACTTTAGCGCGGGATAGCACGGACTTTGAATGGAGCAGGCACCCGGGTGAGGCCCTGCTGGAAGTCGAGGGTTGGCTCAACTCCTTCACGGGACTGGAAGGTGAACTTCTGAAGAAGAGACGTGAAGAAGAGAAAGAGCTCCATGCGGGCCAATGGCTCCCCGAGGCAGGAACGCTTACCTGAGAAGACAAAAAAAAAAAAAAAAAAAGAAAGGAAGAAATGAAGAGTCAGAGTAGAATATAATCTGATTGGTGTGCCCACCCTGATGTCAATAGAGATCCAGCCATCCCATTTCATAATCCTACTATCCTGGACAGGGTCACAGGGAAGCTAGAGCCTGTACTAGCAATCAGTGAGTACAAGGCAGGAACAACACCTGGACTGGGTTCCAGGCCATCGCAAGAGTGAACATACAAAGCAACTTGGCATCGCCAATCCACCTAACCTGCATGTCTCTGGTCCGTAGCAGAAAACTGGAGCACCTGGGGAAACCCACGTGGACTCGAGATAACACATAAATCGCAGTCTCCTTACGGTAAGGCAGTAATGCTGTCTCTGCAGCAGGATGCCACCTGTATGGAGGACTATCTGTGCCAAATGCAATGCAATCCAACATATAAAATAAAGAAACTGTGGCACGAGTTCTTTGTGTGAAAATCAGAGGGGTTTCTGCTCTTCATCTCTTTTAGTGTTATGCTTTCGCCTTGGAAAAATGAGCCAAAAATGCGGAATTTTTGTCAACAAAGGAAAAACAGCAACACGTCAATATCAAAACTCCAGCATAAATACAGTAGTAAAGGTGTGTCGAGTGTCTACTGCTGTGCTCCTGCAGATTCAGTACGCGTCCCTCACCCGACATGGTTTGTGACCAACACCAAATCACAGCTTGACGTCACGAACAGGACAGTACAAGTGTGCTGCTTTATGCCCTTTTCTTATATCTTTTTCTTTTACTTGTGCAGGAGAGGTTATCCAAACAATTGATGTGCATAATAATTTCCACATTTCCCCAGACACAAACATGGACAGTTGCATTGCAGACAGTGCTTAGGGGCCTGACGTTTTGCTCGTCTTTCCGTTAGATTGCAAACCTTTTTGCCACATGGCTGCTGCACCCAGCTAACACAGCCCACGACCGAATTCACCTGGCATATCATGGCGGTTCAGTACCCCGTGTATGTCTGAGGCCACCAGCCGATGAAGCCAACAGGTCCACATCATCTGCAAAAATTCAGAGATGCCATCCTGAGGTCACCAAACTCCCTCCCTTTGCACCCTTTGGCCACACCTGGAAATCTTGCTGATTAAAAATTATGAACAGAACTGGCAAAGGGTGTCCCATACCCACTGCAAGTGAGTCTGATTTACTGCCGGCAATGTGAGCAAAGCTCTTGCTCCTGTTGTGCGAGAAGCGAATGGTCCATAACAGCAGGCCTGATACGCCACATTCCCAACTGGACACCTTGAGAGATGCAGCCATATGCCTTTTCCATGTCCACGAAACACATCTAGACTGGTTGGACATACTCTCATGAAACCCCTCCAGAATTCCCATGATGTAAAGATCATGCCTGGTTTTCCGTGACCCACATTATTCCTCCTGAATCTGAGGTTCGAACACCTGCTGGACCTTCCTTTCTCGCACCTTGACATAGATCTTCCCTGGGTGGATAAACAGTGTGATGAACCTAAAGTTGGAGCACACCCAATCTTATAAACAGGGAAACCAGTTTGCCAATCCAAAGACACTGTCACATACTTCTACACAAAGTTGAAAAGGCAATTTCAACAAGGACGACCCGACAACTTCCAGAGCCTTCAGTAAGTCCAAGCAAATGTCATCCACTCCTAGAGTCTGGCCATCGAGGAGAACTTCCAGTAATAAGTGGAGGAGGGGATTGGGAGGATGCACTGATAGCACCCACCACACAACAAACCACCCGGATTGGCACCTGAGTGCAGTGGGTGACACCTCAGCACCACACTGGGTGCCCTCCTAAGCCCCTCTGAGAAAGGTGTGCCAGTGGAGTTCAGGAGGTCCAAGAAGTGTTCCTTCCACCACTCGACTATATCATATCCCTATCAGAGGTCATCACCACTCCATTCCTGCCACACACAACATGGCAGAACCACTGGTTTCCTCTACAGAGTGTCCTGAATAGTTCTGAGGCAGCACTTATGTGGACATTTGTACCGGTCAGGCACAGCTCTTGATTACCGGTTGATCTAAGTTCTTACTCTCACCTATGGCCATGAGCTGTGAGTAGTGACCTAAAGAATAGATTGAGAATATAAGTGGCAGAAATGAACTTCCTTTGTAGGGTGTGTGGCCTCATCGGCCTTTGAGATGTTCTTTGAGACATTTGGGAAGATCCTTGCGTGGAGTTTGCACGTTCTCCCCGTGTCTGCGTGGGTTTCCTCCCACAGTCCAAACTCATGCAGGTTAGGTGCACTGGCGATCATAAAATTACCCCTAGTGTGTGCTTGGTGTGTGGGTGTGTGTGTGCCCTGCGGTGGGCTGGCGCCCTGCTGAGGGTTTATTCCTGCCTTGCACCCTAAGTTGGCTGGGATTGGCGCCAGCAGTCCCCCGTGACCCTGCGTTAGGACATAGCGGGTTGGATACTGACTGACTGACTGACATTTGGGAAGAGCTCAACGTAGAGCTGCTGCTCCTCCACATCAAAAGCACTGTAAGAGGTTATGTCCTGGTGGGTTTCCATGGATAAATTTATGAGATTTTAATGGGTCTTACAGCACTGCCAACGTGCTGGCCTCGCTTGTGTTATTAGCAATTGAGTTTCTGTTTCCCTCAGAGGTGGAGTCCTTACCCCAACTTCACCTCTCACTTCCAGGCCGGATAGACCCACACACTTCCACGCTTAGACGTTTATATATAAGATACCTTATAAACCACAGAACGTCTGTGAGATTTGAGGCATTCTGACAAAGATTACACATTTAAAGAATACAAAAGGGAAAGCAGAGTCATAGGGAGCTCCACCAAGACAAGACAGTGACTCTGACTGATGGCGGGAGCTGCTGATTGCATGGTGGTTCCACGTCCCCATTATAAAATTGGGGAAGTGCGAGGAGAAAAAGAAAAGAAGGAATAGAAAGAACAGAGGTTAGTGGAGAGAAAAAGAAGAAGAAGAAGAAGAAGGAGGAAAGAGCCGGGGCGGGGGGCTTGTGAGAGAGAAGGCAGGCAGCTGGGAGGTGAGCCCCTGCAGATGAGTGTATAGCCGACACTCAGGGGCAGATGAAATGGGTTGATCCGGCTGAGCAGTAGAAGTGACCGTGTAAGACCGGGATGGCAGCGAGGGTCGATGAGGCTTAGGGGGAGAGCCCCAATGTGAATGCCTTGGCACCATTCCACTGACCTCCCTCTCATTCACACACATGTATTCTGTCCTGGTGGTCCTACTGACCTTCATTCCTCTCCTCTCTAGAGCAGATCTCCACCTCCCTGTTCACCATGTTTTAATTGGATTATTTATTTGTTTGGCAGTTTTACGCACTGCACTTTTGAACACTTGTTTTTAACAAAAGCACTGATCACTTTTGCACCTTCCCCTTGCTTCATGCGGTGTCCTCATCTGTACGGCTCATCCCCATCCTGACTATCGATGGTGTCGGGTTCAAGGGGCTCCCAAAATGAGAAGAGGGAGCGTGGAGCAGGACCCGCACTGTCGCAGACCTGTCTCCTTTCTCCTTGCCAGGGCTGAGGAGATACCCAATGAGAGAAATTTAAACCAACGACGCTCCGCCCCTCCAAGCCCAGACGGTAGAAGACGTGATGTCCCTGGAAAGTGGTGTCGTATTTTGAGCAGCCAGGGGTATGGAGCTCTGCCAGAAGCCTGACCCAAGACCGCTGAAGCCATAAGGAGGCGTTCCCCCGGGCCACTGCCTGTTCCTCTTGTTTTGGAACTCGCCACAGAGCGCTCGTTTCATTTTTTTCTGTCTTTTCATCTGCATTAAACGGTGCATCCCAGCTGTCACCCCAACATTCTAATGGCCTCATTCTGTTTGTCATTCAACCCCACTGTATAAATAAAGTTCAGTAATAAAAGAATTGCAAAGGGCAAAATACAAAAGATTGCCTGAAAAGACAAAACTAAAAATGAACCAAAGCTAGAATTCCAAGAACGATATCTTTCACAAGAGCAGTTAAGTCCACAGATCAAAGAGTCCAATGTGAAATTCTAAATCCAGAGAAGATAAAAGGAATCCAAAGAAAGGAGCCAAATAACACGAGCAGGGGAGCAAATGTCTCGGCGCAGAGCCGAGGCCAACGGAGCGTGTCAATGGAGCCCCTTAGGTCACACGTGAAGACCCCGTTAGATTAACAGCAGGAAAAGGCAACAAGATAGAATTCCAAAAAATACAAAAGACGTTAATAGGGAACAGAGAAGGGGGGGTGTGTGTGTGCGTGTGGGGTTAAAGAAAAATAAAACAAAATACGCCACAATCCCAACATCTCCCTTTCTGGTGCCTGAGTTGTTTCCCATATTGCAGGGCTTCGTCTCTACGTAAGAGAAAAACAGGAAAACGCTTTACCAGCTGAGAAAACAAAGAAGGCGTCATTTTTCTCGAACTTTCCATTGGCATCAAGAAAGCGCTCGGGTTTAAACGTGTACGGGTCGTCCCACTCCTCCTCGTCGAAGAGCACCGAGTTCAGGTTCACAAGCACTGTGGTGTGCTGGAGGGGGGACAGAGAGGGAGAGAGAGAGTTATGGTTCCCTTCAAACGCCACTCGCTGAACTCTTAGGTGCCACCACCTTGTGTTCATCTCACCTTTGGAATGATGCATCCACCCAAGGAGAACTCCTCGTCAGCTTTGCGGGCCATGTTGATTGGGATAATGTCAGCCATTCTCTGGATCTCATGAATCACGGCGTCAGTGTAGGGCAGGTTGTTCCGGTCCTGCATTGACGGAGGCTGGTCTCTACCGAGTACGGCATCAATCTCCTTTTGGACTTTTTCTACCGGGAGTGAGAGTGGGAGCGACAGTTAGTCTTATGCAACACAAAGATATCATCCTCCTCCTCCCCACCAAAAAGGACTGAGGCTTTCACACAGTAATCCTCATTTCTGAGCCTCCATGAATATCGACTTTTACACTCGCTGCATGATATCGCAAATGGCCAGATCTTACCCTGAACATCTCGATATTTCATCATGTAGAGCAGCGCCCATCGTAGAGTCGTGGACGTCGTCTCCGTTCCCGCCACAAAGAGGTCCAGAAGGGTATAGCTCAGGTTTTCCTCATGGAATTCTGCCTCTACATCCTTTTTACGCTGTTGGAAACCATAAAATAAAAATTAAATCCCACCGCTGACTCCCTGATCTATACCTATAAAAGCCAAATACCACTGACTCACTCATCACGAAATCTCCCGAACCACGAGGACTTGGGGCTTGACATTTGAAATGTAGGTTACCCTTGACTCATAGGTGCTCGCTAAGAAACGGTTTAAAGAATTTCGTGGTCCAAGCGCAAAATTTCTTATAGTTTTTTAGACCCATTTGTATGTTTGTCCGCTTTTCACGAGAGAACTACTTAATGGAGTTAGATCAGGTTTTATTCTAGAATTTGCTTGAACATTCCGTTGATTTTGCGACTTCTCTCATTGCACTAAGTATCATAGTTCGCTTGCAGTATCGATTTATTAGCGCAGATCCGAGAGAGAGTCATCGGGCTGCGGGGCCCTCATCACTCACGCGTCTGCAGACAGGGCGTAACCTTAAGTCCACTTAGTTAGCGAACGAGAGAACTACTTAACGGATTTAGATCTTTTCTTTTCTAGAATTTGCTTGAACATTTCGGTTGATTTTGTGACTTCTGTCATTGCGCTAAGAATCAGAGTTTGCTTGCGGTAGCGATATATTCACGCTAATCTGAGAGAGAGGCTGTTCTCCAACGGGAAGGGAAAGAGTGACGTCAGGACTACAGAGCTTGGTGAGGCCGTCCTCGCTGTCCTGTTTCACTAATACACGGGCGAAGCCGCGGGGGATGGCTAGTCATTTATAGCTCTAAGATTACACATCTTTATCTACCTCAAAAAACTGTTTGTTTGTTTTATAAATGATAAACCTGAGATGCACATTTTTGCCTACTTAATGAAATCTGAGATTGCAACTTGTTGATGACCAAATGAGCATCAATTGGCTAGACTGTGGCCCTTCTCTAATGGTGGACAGAGCCTCAAATTCCAAAAACTGCGACAGAATACTGAAATACTCAGCCTATTGAACAGAAGAGTATTTGACGCATGAACTTCTCTAGGTGAGCACAGAGAAGATGAAAGTCAGAATTGGATTTTTTGTACTGTAGAGACCCACCATGGGGAAGGACACCCAACTTCATTGACCTTCAGTGGTGGTAACACAATTATGAAAGGCCAGAAAAACTGAATTATGGGAGACATCCACTAGAGGGCAACACTCTATCAACAGTTAGGTTTCATGGGACTTTTCCAGGCTGAACAAATGTAACTTGTGGTTCCTGGCCATCTTTGGAGGGGGAGATGCAATTAAAGACAAAGCCATCAGGGGGGCAGTAGCTTTGAACACTTCAAGGGTGACCTGTGAACCAATTGTCCCTCACCTGTCATAGCCTGTGGAAGGTCGGGCTTATACATTTTTTATTTTCTCGTATACAAAGTATAGGGAAAATATTGTAATCGTCCAAAGATTTGATGTCGAGATTTTGATGAATCTTGATGTTTTAGACCTCCCTGACTTTCTCGTATACGAAGTTTAGGGAGAGTATTGGAATCCTCCAAAAATTCAATTTCGAGATTTTGACGAATCTTGATGTTTTAGACCTCCCTGACTTTCTCGTATACAAATTATAGGGAGATTATTGGAATCCTCCAAAAATTCCACTTTCGAAACTTTGATGAATCTCGACGTTTAAGACATCCCCAAGGCCAAAAATACCATTTTTGTAAGTAAGTCTGTGCGTCTGTCTAAACGTGTGTGTGTAAACACGATAACTTGAGTTCACTTTCACTTGGCTCAACCAAATTTTACATACAAACATTCGGTACAAAACGTAGATTTCTATTAACTTTTGGGCTATTTCCGCTAACTAGAAGTGGTACTTAACCTTTTATTCATGCCGCCGCAGAGTCCGATTTATTCAACTTTACTTTTAGAATAATTGTTCAATATATTATTAATTTGATTTGATTTGTTGTTGATGGTTCTTTAATGTACATGATATAAAAATATCATCATTGTCTTGTGGTTTACTCCTCAAATATCCATCCCCATATCTGAATATACGAGAAAGTCGAGGGGAGACCATTCCCGATATTTTTTTTTAGTGCGAATGCCACATGGGTTTCATGTTACCCCACATATTTATCAAAACTGTTGTTTCCGACTTTTACTTGGGCTCTGCTAAAGACTTCAGTAAAAGCTGGCATGACTTTGGCGTCATTGTCCTCAATACGTTACCATCTCAATTTCCTCCAAGTAGCAGTCGATGAAGTCGCGCGGTGCTGCGGGGTCCCAGTCCTTCTTGTGCTCTTCAATCTCTGACCTCAAAAACTCGACCACCTTGTCGTAGTCTGAAAACATGACATGGTGGCGCCCTGGTAGGACCTTCATTATCGTGGGGAAGGCATTGTAGAGCTGGAAGAGAAGTACCATCAGAAGCTTTTTAAAATGTGGCAGTGAAACCAGAGGCATTCCAGAAAGCCTCTCCATGTGTTTCAAGGCTTCAGGAGGTTTGGAGCCCAAGGACCAAGTTACACATCAATCACCTTGACACAGTAGCCTTACCTGAGCCCAAATGGTCCCTTCCAGAAACAGAGCCTCAAAGATGAGATGCAGCAGCTCCTGGAACCTTTGGTCACTGTACTCGAAGCGGCGGCCAAAAACGATTGAGCAGATGATGTTGGCGACGGCATTGTTAATGAGGAAGTGAGGCTCGAAAGGTCTACCTGTAGGTGATGAAGGGGACATGAAGGTACGGCAGGACTCACACCCATATCACGATACCAGGCTGCCCATGGTGCCATGCTACTTACTCTGCTCTTCTTGAATGGCCTGGTGAAAATACCCAAGCTCCTCGACGATGGTGGACTCCAGGCTCTTCTTGCCAACGCCAAAGTTTCGCAGAGTTGTCAGCATGAATCTCCGGTGTTGTTTCCAGCGGTACCCGCTGCTGAGCACCACGCCTGGCCGGGTAAAAGGGGGCACATTTGAGGTTAGACATCCCACTCTCCATGCTCACAAAGCTTTGGACTGGGAGCAGGTGGACCTTCTAACTAGAAGAGCAGCTGTCGTCCAGTTCAGAAACTACCATTGTTAAGGCTCAGGGACAAACTATGGCCAGCAGGTTTTGAATTCACTGCTACACATCTGCGGAGACGGACAAAGAGCGCGTCCTATTTGAACTTCTTTTTTGGATATGCCCTGCAGTGCGGGACAAGGGTTCAAATCTCAGTTCTGCACAGCCTTGTGAGACCCACTGTGCCAGTTTGTGCTTCAGTCAAAGAGAATGTCAGTTATATAGAGCTGCTCTTTGGGATGAGGTGCACCATGAAAGGCGCTATAATAAAATAAAAATTGCACGTGATTATCCATTACAAATAGTGGCATCAAGAGAGGGTGTGCTTTAGGCAGATGTTCATCTTGAAAGGCACTATATAAAGATTGCAGGTAACTATTTTAATTTCCTGGCCACAACTAAAACTACAATCAAAGACAATGCGTACTCATGTCAGATATTTACTTTCAAAGGCGCTATATTAAGATGTCTGGTAATTGATTTTATTTCTTGTCCATTACAATCACTGATATTGATAAGAATGTATACTTTTTGTAGCAGTGCTATATATAAAGAAAATTGCACGTGATTGTTTTTAATTCCTGTCCATTACAAATAGTGGTATAAACAGAATGTGTGCTTTAGGCAGATGTTCATCTTGAAAGGCGCTATATAATCATTGCAGGTAGTTAATTTAATTCCTGTCCATTATAATTCTTGATATTGATCAGAATGTGTGCTTTTGTGAACTATTCATAATGAAAGGCGCTATATAATCATTGCAGGTAATTTTTGTTATCTGCCCATAACAAAAACTATCATTGAAGACAAAATGTACTTTTGGCAGAAGCTCATCTTCAAAGATGCTCAATAAAGATTGAAGGAAATTGTTTTTCATTTCTTGTCCATTACAATCATTGATATTGAGCAAAATGTGTAATTTTTGCTGGCTATTCATAAATAAAGGTGCTATATAATCATTGCAGGTAGCTGTTTATAATTCCTGTCCATTACAACCTCTGATTTTGAGGACAAAATTTATTTTTGCTGGATGTTCACCTTGAAAGGCGCTATATAATCATTGCAGGTAATTGTTTTTAATTCATGTCCATTACCGTCACAGACAGTAATAAGAATGAGCACTTTTGGTGGAGGTCCATCTTGAAAGGCGCTATATACAGGTTGCAGATAATTGTTTTTATTTCTTGTCTCTTATCAAAACTAGTATTGACAATCTGGACTTGGTAGGTGAAATGCAGGGAAGTGCATTACAATCACTGGCACTGATTAAGTTGTATAGTTTTAATAAACCTTTTTTAATACTGTTAAAAAATAGTTCTGAAAGACAGCACTTCTACTCTATATAGTGACATACTTTAATTAAAGCGATTCCAGTTAAGGCCCATTATAGTTGCGGGGGGTATGGGATAATACTTAATATACAGTATTATGGCTGAGGAGGATTCATTCTGGTGATTCTATATAGCGCCTTTCATAGAAAACGCCATAAAAGATGCTTCCCAGGTGTATAGCACAGTTGTGTTTCAATGTTTACAATGTGGACTCTGACGGGTGAACTGACTGGGTCTCTGTGACAATGCGACTCCCTTCACGACAGTTTCGTTTTCTGTGTGCCCTCACTGGCTTTCTGCCGGACCGTGCAGTTTCTCCCCGTGGCGTCCTGCTGAATATAATTAACTCTGCGATCAGAGGAATGGCAAGTGCCTGCACTCACGTGGTCAAGAAGGCGTGTACGATGATGTCAGCAGTGAAAGGATGACGCACGTCATTGGAGGATTTTTGCATAGACATAGAATAACTAAACGCCTCATGACCAGCAGAATCGTACGTCAACGTCGCCGCCATTTTGCGAGTGGCACTGCTGAGGAGTGAAGTAATGGATAAGATGCCTCACGCATGCGCTGCTTGGGATTTTACAAACCGCTGTACGCTCCAAACCAGATCCCGAGGGATTACATTTCATCGGTAAGGCTGAACAATTGTTTTGGTTATATTTGACCATTAGGAAATCCCGTTTTATAATCTTAGCTTTAGCTAGGCCAGGCTACGCTAGCAAAGCTATACATTAATGTGCTCAAAACACCATTTTGGCTAAATGTATTTAGTCACTAACAATGTAGATTGTTGTTAACTGTTAACATTTCTCAAACCTGATGATGTTTTTTCTCAACGAGCACATTGAGAATAGACAGTTTGAAATTGACAACCATCATTTCATGCTCATGTCTTTAGCTGTGTCTGTCTTTCACAAACTAAGGCTGCACCATATTGCCACACTGAATCCTCTCAAATTACAGGATCTGAGTGAGCGAGAGGAGTGCAGGAGATCAGTGTGAGCCTGTGGAGCGCTTTAAACGTTAAGAGCTTTATTTTGTATTGTATTCTGCAGTAAACAGGGAGCCAGTGAAGTTGAGAAAGGATCGGTGTGATATGTTCAGTGGATTTAGAACAGCAGGTTATTATCCTGGCAGCAGAATTTTGAAGAAGTTGTAAGCGATGGATACGTTTTTGTGGGATGCCAGATAGAATAACATTACAGTAATCTATACGTGAGTTGACTCGGGCATTAACCAATACTGCAGTACTGTGTTACGTAAGAACAGGACCAAGTCTAGAAATGTGTCGGAGATGGAAGAAGGCAGCCTGAGGAATGTTACTTATACGGGAGGAATTATTTAATCATAATAATAATAATAATAATAATAATAATAATAATAATAATAATAATTACCATTATTAGTGTATAATTGGATATAAATAATTGCATTTAAACGATTCGCCAAAATCTGTTGTATGTAAACGATACTGTTGTAAACGTTGTTTTCTCATCAGAAAACCCAGTTTCCACGTCTACCTGTATGAGTTTAATTGGCACTTTTGCCACTCGCAGTAAGGCTCACGCGCTGACTTATCGTGTCGACTGGGCAACACAGTGAATGCGGCGTCTATCTACATACAGTATGTCTATAGGATTTTGGACGGCGTTGTTGTCGTCACTCCTCGAAGGGCCCTATTGGCCGCCGCCGCCGCCTGTCCGTTTCTTTTGGAGTCGCTTACTTTACTGTCTCTGGTTTGTAAGCGGCAAGCCTGGACAGTCCAGTAAAGTTTTAAAAACACAATCACTTGTGGCTTTGTTGTCGGCTTCAGAGGAGCGTTTCATCTGCAGGAGTCAGGAGGTGTAGGTGAGCGCGCAGGTGCGCGAGCACGCACGCACGTACGCGCTGTCAGTTCACAGGTTTAAAGAGGCGCCGGACGCGTGACAGAGGAATGGGTGACCAGGTCCCTTGTCAGCTGATGGCGGGCGAAGCTTATAAAAGCCTGAAGTGAATGCAGAAGAAATACAGAAAAAAAAAAGAGCTGAGAGAATCGGAGATCGTTCAGGATGACTTAAGGATTTTTATCATGAAAGGCGCTATATAAACATTATAGGTAATTGGTTTTTGTGAGGAGATGAGCTGGAATTCTGTTGTGATGGAAAGCTTAGTGACCACCATGAGCTTTAGTGAGAGGGAAGATAAAACATAATTATAGGCTGAATTAAAGAAAAGCTCATTGGGACTAAATGTGCTTGGAGGTGAAGTGCCCAGATAGGAAGGTAAACTGAAGGAGTGCAATTTTCACATTTTTTTTGAAAAATTCATTGTTCGTTTTTATAGCGTGTTTTAACAATTTTGATTAATTTTTTTGGATACTATTGGAAAGTGCACTTTCTGATTTGTTTGTATGTATTTATTGCACAATAAATTGCACCTCTGTGTCCATCTCTCATACTGTTGCACTGGTCTCTGTCCCACTGTCAAGGTCCTGGGGTCTGCCAGATTTACCGGTTAGGGACCGGAGGGCCTGACAGCCTTGTTATGTAAAAATCGATCAATGGAGCCTCAGGGCACAACACAAGGGCACCTCTCAGACCAAACACCATCTCAAGTGTTTTGTTGATTGAATTATTAAACTGGTAGAATGCCATCCATCTCTTGACTATGTGCGCTACCCTTGTTAATGTAATTCTTTACTTTGAGTAACATTGGGTGAAACAACATGCTTGTGATCACAAAACGAGGTATTGGTGGGGAGGTAATGTTACCTTTTTATATAGTGCCTTGCACAATGGTCAGCAAACTATGCTGCATTAATTGACACAATCTGCAATGTGCACACTTGACTCACAGGGCATGAACAGAAGTGGAGCTGCTGTTCAGGGCAGTCACCACTAGAGGGCGAACTGATACACTGGATGTCTCCTAATCTGACCACAGGCCCTCATTCCACCTTTCCATTTGTAAATCCTGGCAGGCACAGTCACAAAGCCTGTAGGGGGCACCATTCTACTGACTTGGCATGCTGCCACACAGCCGAGGATGGTGTGCAGTCACTCATTAACCTGGCAGCATCATTTTCAACTGAAGTCCTGAGAGGAAACTCTTTGGCTGATCACAGGGAGAACCTGCCAGCATCACACAGAGACCACTCCAGCCCACAACTGTCCTGAGCCCACGTGCTTTGATGCTTTACCACTCACAACTGAATTATAAAGAATTTACCGTATAACTTGTTGATCCTTTCAAACAAGGGGTCTGAGGGTCGGCTTGGCACAGCATCTGGTTGATTGACCAACGCCTCCTTGGCCATCTTATAGCCGTTGACAACCACAACGCGAGATCTTCCCAAGCGCAGGCTGAAGATGTTGCCATACTTTTGAGCAAGCTGGAGGAAGAGATGAGGGCTGGTTAACGGTGTGTCAGTGAAAGGCGCTATATATGTTATTCATACTGCAGGACCCTTAGGCGATTTATTATAATTCAACAAGGAGGTTCAATTGGGCTTTAAATGTGTGGCTGTCCAACAGCCGCTCCTAATATCAAAATGGATCCCCAGAACAAGTTACTAAAATGTCCTAAGAGTCTCACCGTCAATCGCTCTGAATTTAAAACAAACTACCAAAACATGGAGATGAAGCACAAACCTTAGCAACCTTTAAGAAGTATCTGGATGACATGATGGGTCACCTGGTAGCTAAACAAAGAAGCCTGATGAACTCAATTGTCTCCTCTTTCTGATGTTCACACTTCCAGCGTCTGTGGCCTTTCATTCAGAGCCGATATCCTCAGATGGTGCCTGAACCTTCCCCAGGTGTTCTGACCAGTAGCATAGCCACGGGTGGGCATAGGTGTGCAATAGCCCATCCACTCAGGGCCCCCGACACCCAATCAATTTTCAATTTGCCCTCATTGGGCTGCTGATGGTCAAGTCCTATAAACCATCACATCTGGAAGAAATTTTATTTGCTCACCTAGTTTCCTATATGCCCACCCACCAACAAATTTCTGGCTACACTACAGGTTTTAACCTCTAACTGTGACACCATCTGGTTAGTGGGTTGGTAGTGGTGGCCAAGTGACTGTCCATCAAGCGCCTGACCTCCAGTCCCTTTTTCACTATAATTAGTAGGAGGCTCCATCTTCTTCTTCTCCAATCCTATGACATAAATCAAGTGACTGGAGTGTCCTCTTCATCATTTTCCACTTCTGCGTGGGCTCAATGTGCTTGATCAACCTTCTCCAAACAGCCAGGTCCTGCACCTCTTTGCTGGTCAAGCCCTTCTCCTTCAGGTTTTTCCTTTACTTTATCCATCCACCTCCGCTTTAACCTCCCTTGCTTTCTTTTCCCCTGGACTACCATTCCCATCACTCTTTTGCCCACATATTCATGGTCTCTCCTTATCACACTTTCATCTCCTTTCCTGTCCTTTCTCAGATGTCTCTCCTACTTTTGTCTCATTTCTTGTTCTGTCCTTAATTGTAACTCCACATCTCAACATTCCCATTCCTGCCACATGCAACTTCTTCTCCTGTTCTCCCCTTACTGCCCATATCTCAGCTCCGTACATTACCACTGTCTTAAAAGCCTGACCTTTAACCTTCACCATAATCACACAATCCCCCTGATACCTTCTTCCAATTATTCTATCCACACTGCACTCTGTGGGTTATCTCTTCTATTTTTCTGTCTTGTACTACCGCTCTTTGTAATAGCTCCTCCTGCAGGCCAACTTCTGCAACATCATTAAAGCTCTTCTTCCCATTTATCTTCAGTTCTCTGGCTTCCAAAGCCCTTCTCCGGTCCTCCAACTTCTTGTCCACTTCCTCCTTCCTGGTGTTACACAACACAATGTCATCAGCACAAAGCCTACACCAGGGGGGATTGGACTTTTGTCTCACGTGTTAACACATCCATAGCCAGATCAAAGAGGTGAGCACTTCAAGAAGACCTCTGGTGCAGACCTCCTCTAACTGAGATCTTTCTCTGTTACCAGAACACTGCTTTTAAACTGAGTCCTCACTCCACTCATACATACCATGGACAATCCTCACACACTTCTCTGGTCCTCCTTTCTCTCTCAATGTGAGGTTTGAAAACACAATGGGAGGTGTGAAAATTGAAAGTCCACCTTTTAGGAGTCATAGTGGACACAACATTATCAACTGCCAGACAGTGTTATGGAGCCAATAAGAAGGCTACCAGAATGTCAGGTTATATAGCGCCTTGACGTGTGGAGTACAAGTCACAGGAGGTTCTGCTCAAGCTTTATAACACAATGGAATTCTGGGTGCAGTTTGGGTCTCCAGGCTACAAAAAGGACATAGCAGCACAAGTACAGAGGATGAGTAATGAGGAAAGATTAGAAGAGCTGAGATTAATACTTGTATTAAGTTTAGGTCTTGTTAGGTCTGAATACACGATGGGAGTTCTGAAAATCAAGGGTCCACCTCATGAGAAGGATTTAGGAGTCGTAGTGGACTTGACGCTATCAACTGCCAGACAGTGTTCAGAAGCCATTAAGAAGGCTAGCAGCACGTCAAGTTTGACAAGGAAAATACTCCAGACATTATAAAGGTTTGGGGAAACAACCTGTATATTATATCCTGGCAGCAAAAGTTTGAAAATAATTGAACAGAGATGTTCACAAGACTGAGTCCAAAATGGAACTGCCAGGCTGAAGGTAAGATGGCAGCTTTAAAGGCCTGGAGAGGAAGTGACATCATCAGGACCAGAGCCGGAAGTGACATCACCATCATGACCGGAAGTGACGTCATCAAATGCACCAGAATCAGAGGTGACATCATTAAAGGCACCAGAAACCTGGTGGGATTTCTTGGGAATGGTTTGCAAGGAAATGAGAAAGAAAGTTAGCACACCCTGCCACCTCCTGGTCTGATATGGCATTACCATTACTCAAGCCCCTTAGCTGCCTCCTACTCGCACGTGTGTGACACAGATTATATAGCGTCTTGATGTGTGGAGCACAAGTCACAGGAGGTTTTGCTCAAGCTTTATAACACACTGGTGAGACCTCATCTGGAGTCCTGGGTGCAGTTTATGACTCCATAAGGACATAGCAGCACAAGAGAAGGTCCAGAGAAGAGCAATGAGGCTGATTCAGAGGCTACAGGGAATGAATGATGATGAAAGATAAAATGAGCTGAGCCTAACGCTTGCATTAAGTTTACATCCTGTTAGGTCTGAATACACAAAGGGAGCTGGGAAAAACAAAAGTCCACCTTATGAAAAGAATTTAGGAGTCGTAGTAAACTTGACACTATCACCTGCCAGACAGTGTTCAGAAGCCATTAAGAAGGCTAACAGAATGTCAGGTTATATAGCGCCCTGATGTGTGGTGCACAAGTCACAGGAGGTTCTGCTCAAGCTTTATAACACACTGGTGAGACCTCATCTGGAGTCCTGGGTGCAGTTTAGGACTCCATAAGGACATAGCAGCACAAGAGAAGTTCCAGAGAAGAGCAATGAGGCTGATTCAGGGCTACAGAGAATGAGTTATGAGGAAAGATTAAAAGAGCTGAGATTAATGCTTGTATTAAGTTTAGGTCTTGTTAGGTCTGAGTGCACAATAGGAGGTCTGAAAATTGAAAGTCCACTCATGAGAAGAATTTAGGAGTTGTAGTGGACTCTAAGCTATTGACTGCTAGACAGTGTTCAGAAGCCATTAAGAAGGCTAACAGAATGTCAGGTTATATAGCGCCTTGATGTGTGGTGCACAAGTCACAGGAGATTCTGCTCAAGTTTTATAAAACTCTCTATCAGCCTCTCTGAAATTCTCATTGTGTTTATCCTGAACTTCACCCTTTCTCCTTATAAACGGGTACAATCCTTCTGCTCCTCCACTTCTCTGGCATTCTCTCCTGCTCATGGATCTTCTACATTGGATCCCACCACAGCTCTACTCCCTCTTCTCCAAAACCCTTCCACACTTCTGCTGATATTTTATCCCATTCCTGATGCCTTTCCATTTCAGAGCCATTATACTTTTGGCTTTTGTGAAAGTGTTCTTTTTGGTTTTATTTTTCCATGTCCTGATCGCTTCTCTGATGATGATGATGAGATGAAGCAGCCATTAAACAAACAAGGATGGGCTTTTATGTGGGGACATATGTGCTACACAAGTGTCCCAGTTCGGTCCATCAGAATGCCACGTCCACCTGATATCCATAATGGGCACTCGCTGTAATTAAGTTTGCCTCTCACAAAAACAACAACAACAACATTTATTTCTATAGCACATTTTCATACAAATAATGGAGCTCAAAGTGCTTTACATGATGAAGAAAAGAGAAGTAAAAAACAAAGTAAGAATTGGAATAAGACAGCACTAATTAACATAGAATAAAAGTAAGGCCCGATGGCCAGGGAGGACAGAAAAAACAAAAAAAAACTCCAGACGGCTGGAGAATAAAAATAAAATCTGCAGGGGCTCCAGACCACGAGACCACCCAGCCCCCTCTGAGCATTCTACCTCACATAAAGGAAACAGTCCTCATTGTATTTAGGGTTCTCTTGAAAGGACTTGATGATGAGGGTCATGTAGACTTCTGGCTTTTAATCCATCAATGTAGGACATCACGGCGCTTTGATTAGGTGGTGATGGCGCAGGTCACCACCACAGAAAACCGGGCGAAGAAACAGAAGAGAGAGTAGGGGTCAGTACGGATTTTAAAGCCACAATGAATAGTTATTATGATGAATTGAATATACAGAGTATCAGGATTAAATGAAGGTGAAGTTATCAGAAAGCCATGTTAAACTTATGTCAGTTTTTCCCTAACATTTGTCGTAACTGAGTGGCTCTGCAAGTCCCATTTCATGGAAATGATAAGAGTCAGACCCACTCAAGACAAAAAGGAATTCGTTTTTTTTAATTAATGTTTTATCTTTTAATTTTATTGATCCATCCATCCATCCATCCTCTTCCACTTTTCCAAGATCAGGTCGCGGGGGCAGCAGCTTGAGCAGAGATTCTCAGACTTCCTTCTCATCTGCCACTTCTTCCAGCTCTTCCGGGAGAATCCCAAGGCGTTCCCAGGCAGGCCGGGAGACATAGTCCCTCCAGCATGTCCTGGGTCTTCCTCGGGGCCTCCTCCCGGTTGGACGTGCCCGGAACACCTCACCAGGGAGGCGTCCAGGAGGCATCCTGATCAGATGCCCAAGCTACCTCGTCTGACTCGTCTCGATGCGGAGGAGCAGCGGCTCTACTCTGAGCTTCTCACCCTGTCTTTAAGGGAAAGCCCAGACACCCTGCGGAGGAAACTCCTTTCAGCCGCTTGTATTCACGATCTCGTTCTTTCGGTCACTACCCACGGCTCCTGACCATAGGTGAGGGTAGGAACGTAGATGGACTGGTAAATTGAGAGCTTTGCCTTACGGCTCAGCTCCTTTTTCACCACGACAGACCGATCCACCTGTCGATCTCACGCTCCATTCTTCCCTCACTCGTGAACAAGACCCCGAGATACTTGAACTCTTCCACTTAGGGCAGGATCTCGCTACCAACCCTGAGAGGGCACTCCACCCTTGGTCTCGGATTTTATTTTATTAATTTTATTTATGTTATGTTAATTGGCATTTTTATACTGTCACAGTGTACGAGTGTGGGGTGTGTGTTTGAGTGTGTGTGCGTGTGGTCCCTGCGATGGACTCGAGTCCTGTCCACTCCTTTTGCCCAACCTGGCGAGAGTGCGACCTTTGGACCCTACAACCCTCAAATGGATTGAGAAGGTTCCAGAACTCACCTACAGATCTCAGTCTGCTGAGGCCTACAGAGCCTGCACAGCCCATGGGCACACCTCAGTGTTTCGCCAGACGTACATCTTCTAACTTGTTGTGTTCTTAATCCCCTCGGGGGTCCCTGGTCTTTATCCTGTTCATGTTTGCTTTTGATATTTTTCGTTTTCTCCTGATAAGCCCTCGACTGTTTGTACAGTACAGTAGCCTCAAGGACTGTCTGGTGCTGCTTAAGCTGAGGGTCTCTTTCAACTTGCCCCTCATGCGGCCACCACGGGCTCTCTGCTGTGCCACTGCCCCCTTTACTGTACCCCCAATGCTTTGTTTAACGTTACAGTTACAGTTTTGTGTTGTTGACTTCTGGTTTAATAAGTGACCCCTGTTTGTTTGTTTTGTTTTTCTGCTTTTGGACTTTGGATGAGTTATTTCTGGTTGTTTATCTGTGGATTACTAATTTTTAATGTTTGATGAACTTGTCTGGCAACCATTCCTTGGCTCTGTTATCGTTACGATTTAGATTTTCACTTTTTTCTGCATTTTTCTCACTGGTACATTACTTTTTAACCTTTTTAAATCCAACTACAGTATCTATAAAGTAATTAGTTACTTGGTCATTTCAGTCTTCTTCTTGTTTTTAATGTTTTATGCTTTTTGCCATCATGTTTGGGGGAAAAAAAAATCAAAACCCAAGGGCTGCCAGCCAGTAACACTATAGAAGGACAGAGCAGGGTCTTTGTAGTTTAGTGGCCTCCACCATGAAAGAACATCAGCACCCCATTGTCTGAGAGCCCTGTGGCTGGCAGTTTTAGGCATAAAAACGAAGAACAATGACAAACGTACATCCATCCATCCATTTTCTAACCCGCTGAATCCGAATACAGGGTCACAGGGGTCTGCCGGAGCCAATCCCAGCCAACACAGGGCAGGAACCAATCCTGGGCAGGGTTCCAACCCACCGCAGGACACACACAAACACGGGCCAATTTAGAATCGCCAATCCACCTAACCTGCATGTCTTTGGATTGTGGGAGGAAACCGGAGCGCCCGGAGGAAACCCACGCAGACACGGGGAGAACGTGCAAACTCCACGCAGGGAGGACCCAGGAAGCAAACCCGGATCGCCTAACTGCGAGGCAGCAGCGCTACCACTGCGCCACCGTGCCGCGGACAAACGTACAGTCGTGGCCAAAAGTGTGGAGAATGACTCAAGTTTTGGATTTCTCCAAGTTTGCTACTTCAGTGTCTTGAGATCTTTTTGTCAGATGTTTCTATGGTAGACTGAAGTACAATTGCAATCATTTCAGAAGTTCCAAAGGCTTTTATTGACGATGACATGACGTTTATGCAGAGAGTCAATATTTGCAGTGTTGGACTTCTTTCTTTTTCAAGACCCCTGCAATTCACCCTGGCAGGCTGGCAATCAACTTCTGGGCCAAATCCTGACTGATGGCAGCTGCCCATTCTTGCAGAAGCAGTGCTTGGAGTTTATCAGAATTGGTGGGTTTGTGTTTGAGGATTGACCACAAGTTCTCAATGGGATTAAAGGTCTGGGGAGTTTCCTGGTCATGGACCCCAAATTAGTTCCACCGAGCCAGTTAGTTCCCACTTTTGCCTTATGGCCCGGTGCTCCGGCATGTTGGTCACCAAACTGTTGTTGGACGGTTGGGAGAAGTTGCTCTCGGGTGATGTTTTGGTCCCATTCTTTATTCATGGCTATGTTCTTAGGCCAAATTGTGAGCGAGCCCTGCGCTGCCCTGGCTGACACGAATGGTCTCAGGATGCTTTACTGTTGGCCTGACACAGAGCTGATGGTAACGCCGCTCACCTTTTTTTTTTTTCCAGATGCCCCAAACAATTTGAAAGGGGATTCATGAGAGATAATGACTTTCCCCCAGCAGTCCAATCCCTGTACTTTTGCTGAATATCAGTCTGTCCCTGATGTTTTTCTTGGCTACTTTGCTGCCCTTCTTGACACCCGCCAGG
Organism: Polypterus senegalus; assembly: GCF_016835505.1. Taxonomy (NCBI): domain Eukaryota; kingdom Metazoa; phylum Chordata; class Cladistia; order Polypteriformes; family Polypteridae; genus Polypterus; species Polypterus senegalus. The sequence goes on along the minus strand of NC_053167.1, from coordinate 141,318,204 downwards.
CCATCCTCTAAATGTCTTCGCCTCACTCACACCCGCCTGCTGCCATTCCTGAGCAAGCTCTGAACTGGTGGTGCCCGCAGCTGAATTATCTTTGGGAGACGCTCCTGGCGCTTGCTGGACTCCCCAGCTAATCCTGACAATATGCCAGTGTACCCATTCTTCGGATGGCATGCTATGCTCAGATCCTATTTGTGTAACCTTCTGACTCTTTTCATGGTAATTTGCCACCTGTGCTTCCCGGCCAGGTACAGGAAGGGAGTTCATACCAGCGTCCCTGCTTGACACCCATTGCATTAAGGACAGATTCATTAGTCTCTTTACTTGTGGAAGTCAATTTTGTAAACATGTCCTGTAAGACTTTTTCCTACACAGTCCCCTGACTGATGCTTCTTTGATTCAGTTGACCTCTTTGTAAGTCACTTTGGATTAAAGCGTCTGCTAAGTGAACGAGTGAAAAATGTAAATGCAGAGCATCCCACACCTTATGGCCGACTTTATTATCTATCCGTCTACAATGCGTTACTTTCTTCTCTGAGCCTTGAGTCTCAGGTCATGAAACATGTCATTGAGGTCAACACACCAGGTTTTCTGCTCGTGTTCCTCATAGCGCATCCAAAATAACAGACAAACTTTGTTTGGGGTAACAGCTGGGGGCAGCGTTATACCAAGGGGGGATTGTGTTGAGCAGAATATTAAATTAGTAGAGCACCGTCTGTCTATGGATTATGCACAATGTGCCATCTCAACGTGGCTCCTTCATGCAGGTCATCACACGGAGAAAATGGCTTCTCTGCACCCAGTCAGTCCAGGTGTATTTTACACAAAGCCTCTCATGGCTTTACGTTATAATCACACAGACTACATGACCAAATATTTGTGGACACCTAACCATCACACCTGTCTGAGCTTGTTGGACATCCCATTCAAAACCATGGGCATTAATAAGGAATTGGACCCCCAACAACAGCCCCCACTGATTGTGTGAGTGTGTCGGTTGCAATCGGTGCCCATTCCATCAGAAATGAATTTGTGAGGCCAGGTATGGATGTGGGATGAGAACATAATTGGTGTTCCAATTCATCCCAAAGGTTCAGTTGGGTTGAAGGTCAGGTCAAATCGAGGTCCTCCATGCCTTCAGGCACCTGGGGTGCAGTGAAAGGTCTTCCCCAAAGTGTCACCACAAGGTCATCTCGGATGTTTTTGTATGGCGTAGCGTTAACAGCAACCTTCACTGGAACCAAGGGGCCAAGCCCAAACCCAACCGTTATCCTTTCTTCACCAAACTTTGCAGTAGGCATTATGTAGACCAGAGGGTCGCGTCTTCCTGGCATCCAGATTCGTCCCTCGGACTTCCAGATTGTGAAGCATCATACATTCATCACCCCAGAGAACACATTGCCACTGTTCCAGAGTCCAGTGGTGGCGTGCTTTAAACCACTCCAGCCAACACTTGGAATTGCACATGGTGATCTTGGTTCACCGACAAAAGTGCGATAGACATATGCGCCCCGACAAAACCGCGACCAACAAATGAGCGCCGACAAACCTGCTAACTGGTTTTCGACAAATGCCCGCCGACAAAATTGTGAGAGAGGCCAAGATAGTGGAATGCCCTTGCTGCAATTCTTCCTACATATGCAGGGCGTGATCTTAAGGACTATCTGCGTGCCATGCTGACAGCATGCCGCGTCTCATAACATTATTATATAATCCATTTTCTAACCCGCTGAATCCGAATACAGGGTCACGGGGGTCTGCTGGAGCCAATCCCAGCCAACACAGGAACCAATCCTGGGCAGGGTGCCAACCCACCGCAGGACACACACAAACACACCCACACACCAAGCACACACTAGGGCCAATTTAGAATCGCCAATCCACCTAACCTGCATGTCTTTGGATTGTGGGAGGAAACCCAAGGAGACACTGGGAGAACATGCAAACTCCACGCAGGGAGGACCCGGGAAGTGAACCCGGGTCTCCTAACTGTGAGGCAGCAGCGCTACCACTGCGCCACCGTGCCGCCCCTATATAAACTAATTCATATTTAATGAAACTTTTGCGATTTTGTCGGCGCATTTTAATCGGCACTATTCTGTCAGCGAGTATATGTCTATCGCGCAAATGTCGGGTCACAGTGATCTTAGCATTGGCCATGGAAAGCCATTTCATGAAGCTTCCAATAAACAGTTCTTGCGCAGAAGTTGCCTCAGAGGCAGATTGGGATGCCACAGAGGACAGGCCATTTTTAATGCAATCCTGGAATCAGCATTGTTGCTTTTCTTTGGGCATTTCCTAGTGCACCAATGTCTTTATGGAGTCCAAAACTGCACGCTAGACTCCAGATGAGGCCTCACCAGTGCGTTACAAAGCTTCAGCATCACCTCCTGTGACTTGTACTCCACACGTCAAGGCGCTATATAACCTGACATTCTGTTAGCCATCGTAATGGCTTCTGAACACTGTCTAGCAGTCAATAGCTTAGAGTCCACTACGACTCCTAAATTCTTCTCATGAGTGGACTTTCAATTTTCAGACCTCCTATAGTGCACTCTGACCTAACAAGACCTAAACTTAATACAAGCATTAATCTCAGCTCTTTTAATCCTCATAACTCATCCCCTGTAGCCCCCCATAATCAGCCTCATTGTTCTTCTCTGGACCTTCTCTTGTGCTGTTATGTCCGTTTTGTAGCCAGGAGACCCAAAATGCACCCATGACTCCAGATGAGGCCTCACCAGTGTGTTATAAAGCTTGAGCAGAACCTCCTGTGACTTGTACTGCACACATCAAGGCGCTATATAACCTGACATTCTGTTAGCTTTCTTAATGGCCTCTGAACACGGTCTGACAGTTGATAGTGTTGAGTCCACTACCACTCCTTAGTCCTTCTCATAAGGTGGACTTTCGATTTTCAGACCTCCCTTTGTGTAATAAGACCTAACAAGACTTAAACTTAATACAAGAATTAGGCTCAGCTATTTTAATCTTTCATCATAACTTGTTCCTTGTAGTCCTTGAATCCTTGAATAGGCCTGGCCGCACTTCTCTGCACCCTTACTAGTGCTGCTATGCCCTTTTTGTGGCCTGGAGACCAAAACTGCACCCAGTACTCCAGATGAGGCCCCACTAGTGTGTTATAAAGCTTGAGCGTCACCTCCTGTGACCTGTACTCCACACATCAAGGCGCTATATAACCCGACAGTCTGTTAGCCTTCTTAATGACTTCTGAAGCTGTCTGGCAGTAGATAGTATTGAGTCCACTACATCTCCCTAGTCCTTCTCATAAGGTGGACTCTCGATTTTCAGACCTCCCTTTGTGACTTGTACTCCACCCATCAAGGCGCTATATAACCTGACATTCTATTGGCCTTCTTAATGGCTTCTGAACACAGTCTGGCAGTAGACAGTGACAAGTCCACTATGGCTCCCAGATCCCTTTCATTGCAGCACTCCTTCCATATTCCTAACCCATTTAGACCAGCACTGAATCATAAGGAATTGCTGCTAATTCAGAGCAGTTATGATAAACGATGAAGATGCAGATGTGTGCTGTGGCTCGAGAGTCCACTTCATTTAATCTGCCTGCTCTTCTTGTGCAGCTCGCAATTCGCCTGAGTGCACAAAACTTATCAGAGGTCAGCTGGTCTTGTCAGAACATGTACGCATTTCCAAAAGACCCCTCATCTTGTGCGTTTGAGTTTTTGGACTTTTGTAACATTGATACCATCCCTTCAGCTCATATGAAGACAGACCTGCAGGGGTAACTGGCACTACCTGGGATGGAATAAAGTGCAGGTGTGGTCATTCAAATCCACCAGGATGGAAAAATCTGGCCCTAAACCACATTACCACTTATTAAACCCACCACTGGGAGCAACTCTTCATACTTGTGCCCAATGCCAAAAATGCCTCTCCCCTAATAAAATGAATGTGTGGTCACAAAACCTAAAGGAAACAGTGTGTTTCGTTCCAAGATATCCAAAAGTGACTTACCAATGCCCTCAGCATCCTCTCAGAGTATTTACATTAAATGGCTCCTTAATGCCAACCCAGGGAAGACACAGGTCTGGACCTTCCATCTTAACAATAGACAAGCAAACACAACTCAAGAGGTCCTGTTTACTTAGGCACCACTCTGGACAGGACACTCTCTTTTAAAGAAAATATTTTTAATCTCAAAAAGAAGATTTCCAGCAGGAATAATCTCCTTAGCAAACTAGCAAACACCTCCTGGGGAGCTGACCCTAAGACCCTGCGATCAACGGCCATGGCACTCTGTTATTCAACAGCAGAGTACTGCGCACCAGTGTGGGCGAGGTCAACCCATGCCAACAAGGTTGATGCTGAGCTAAATAGGGCATGGCGAATCATCACCGGCACATTGCTTTATACAGGCTGGCTGGGATCGCACCTCCCCATATACGACGAGAAAGTAGTTCAAGAGTAGAAAGGTTCAAGCAACTGATGAACTCCAGACTCCCACTTCACCATCACCAGGAGGTAAATCGCTGACTACCTTCTCGTCGGAGCTTCACCACAGTGGAACCCATCAATCCAAAGCAGTCCACAAAACATAGTCTCGAGAGGTGGCGAGAGACTGACTATAGCCCTCCCAATGAAGCTCTGCTTACACCTAAAGAACATCTACCAAATGGAACATCCCTCTCTAGGAAAGACTGGGTCGCGTTTAACCCAGCTAGCTACAACCAGAGTGGAGCAGATGATGTTATCTATTGTGGACGCTGGCCCGGACACACACAGACGGACATCGTAAGTTCACCCAACACACGTTTATTAACAATATATTTACAGTTTTCGTGCACTCACAAAACCCCAGTGCCTCCAGCACCGATTCCCCCAATGTCCAGGCCACACAGTTCCAGTGCCTTTCTCCTGGCCGCCTCTAGTCCTCCCTCCAGCTCCGTCCTCTTCCACCCGACTTCTGCCAATGACTGGAGGGAGGCGGGCCCCTTAAATGGGAACCCGGATGGGCTCCAGCTGCTTCCCGGCAATCCTCCATAGCCACACCCCAGTTTGGCGGAAGTGCCGGCTGCGCACCCGGAATCCGTCCGGGTGTCCCCTGTCGTCTTCCCCAGCACTTCCTGGTGTGGCGGAAGTGCTGGGCTCCCGGGATATTCAGGCACTGGGGCGCCGCCTGGCGGTGGCCACGGGTCCCTACAGGGCTGGGCTTCCAAGCCCTTTACCCGAGGCCCCCAACATAACCAGGGCGGACGCCCCCTTGCTGTCTGGAGGAGGCACAAGCCCTTCTCCGATCCTCTGAGCCCGGCCGGGGACCACACTATCTGGACTTTCAGAAAGCATTTGATAAGGTGCCACATTAGAGGTTGGGCATCAAATTAAAAGAAGTAGCAGTTCAGGGTGATGTTATTAGATGGGTGCAGAATTGGCTCAGACACAGGAAGCAGAGGGTGATGGTGCGAGGAACCTCATCAGAATTGGCCGATGTTAAGAGTGGTGACCAGCAGGGGGCAGTGTGGGGGCCATTGCTATTTGTAATATATATATATAAATGATTAATATAGGAATATAATAATTAATAATAATTCTTTGCATTTATATAGCGTTTTTCTCACTACTCAAAATGCTCAGCAATTGCAGGTTAAGGGCCGCCTTGCTCAAGGGCCCAACAGAGCAGAGTCTCTTTTGGCATTTACGGGATTCGAACCGGCAACCTTCTGATTGCAAGTGCAGATCCCTAGCAGCAGAGTAACAAGCTGGTTAAGTTTGCAGATGATACCAAGATAGGTGGATCAGCAGATAATTTGGAATCCGTTATATCATCACAGAAGGACTTGGATAGCATACAGAATTGGGCAGATTTGTGGCAGATGAAATTTTATGTCAGTAAATGTAAAGAAAATGTTAGGTCTGAATACACAATGGGCGGTCGGAAAAATCAAAAGTCCTCCTTATGAGAAGGATTTAGGAGTCATAGTGGACTTCCAGACAGTGATAAGAAGCCATTAAGAAGGCTAACAGAATGTCAGGTTATATAGCACGATGTGTGTCGTACAAGTCCAAGGAGGTGACACTCAACCTTTATATCACACTGGTGAGGCCTCATCTTGAGTCCCGTGTGCAGTTTTGGAAGACACACATTGAAGAAGAGTAAGAGGTGACATGATTGAAGTGTTTAATATTATGAATGGAATTAGTCCAGTGGACTGCGGTGGGCTGGCGCCCTGCCCAGGGTTTGTTTCCTGCTTTGTGCCCTGTGTTGGCTGGGATTGGCTCCAGCAGACCCCGTAACCCTGTGGTTAGGATATAGCGGGTTGGATAATGGATGGATGGATGGATGGATGGATGGATGGATAGTCCAGTGGATCGAGACTCTTATTCTAAATTGAGTTCATTGATAACACAGGGACACAGTTGGAAGCTTGTTAAGGGTACATTTTGCACAAACATTAGGAAGTTTTTCTTTATACAAAGAATGATAGACACTCGGAATAAGAGACCAAGTAGTGTGGTAGACAGTAAGATGTTAGGGAATTTCAAAACTCGACTTGATGTGTTTTTGGAAGAAATAAGTGGATAGGACTGGCAAGCTTTGCTGGGCTGAATGGCCTGTTCTCGTCCAGAGTGTTCTAATGTTCTAAAGGTCAATGGTGGGCAAAACATGGGACAACCTATGTAGATGGGGCCTCACAACAAGCACTGAATGTCCCTGTGGTGAGCCCACCCAAACAATGGACCACATTCTCCATGAATGTTCCTGATGAATATCTTAAGGATGCTAATGACGCCGCTCTTACCTGGATAAGATATGACGATGACTAAATTTAAAGTTTCCCATAAGGAAAGATTTTGCCTCCAAAACAAAACCAACCACTGAAAGAAACCTGTGCCACTTTGCCCAAGGGGAAATATTTCAGAACAAAAAAAAAAAAATGAAAATAAAAAAGAGCCAGTGGTCTTCACCCACAGAAATGGGGATTTCTTTGGAAAATATGGTGGAGGTATACTTCAGTGGGTTTGCATACCAGTGAAACCCACCTTCAACTTTACATACCATCACTGAGCCAATGATAAGGAAGGCCTGTAGACCTGCATATCCACACAGTTATCTCATCAGCCAATCACGTGGCAGCAGCACAAAGTCTTAAATCCTGCAGAGACACTTCAGGAGCTTCACTTGGGAGAGAAATGGGATGTCAATGATTGTTGGTGCCTGATGGGTTGGTTTGAGTTTTTCTATTCTTTAACTGCTGATCTCCAGGGATTTCATGCCCAGCAGCCTGTTGAGTTTACTCAGAATGGTGCAAGAAAACAAATAACATCTGGTGGGTGGCAGTTCTATGGAGGAGAGGAGAATGGCCAGACTGGTTCAAGCTGACAGAAAGGGTACGGTAACTCGTAAAATCCAAAGCATACAACTGTAAGGAGCAGAAGATCATCTCAGAATACACACCACGTCGAACATTGAGGCGGATGGGCTACAACAGCAGAAGACCACGTTGGGTTCCACTCCTGTCAGCCAAGAACAGAAAGTCGAGGCTGCAGTGGGAACCAAACGTGGACAGTTGAAGACTGGAAAAATCATAGCCTGGTGTGACAAATCTCACACAGATGGTAGGTGCTAACAGCTTGAATCCATGCAGCCTTGTTTTCCACCATTCCCTGCTGCTGGTGTTGGTGTAATAGTGTAGGGAATGTTTTCTTGGCACAATTTGAGCCTGTTAGTATCAATCAGTCATTGTTTGACCGCCATGGCCTATTTGAGTATTGTTACTGACCAAGAGCATCCTGTCATGGCCACAAATGACCCATCTTCAGATGGTTACTCTCATGCACCAGGTCACAAAGCAAATGGGATCAAGGGACACGACAAGGAGTTCAGTGTTCTTCAGCAGCCGTATCTGAATTTAGTAGAACACCTTCGAGATGTGGTAGAACTGGAGATTCACAGAAATGGCAGACATTTTGTCAACGTGGACCAGAATCTGATCGGAATGTCTGAGACATCTTGTGGAAACAAAGCCACAAATACCTGAGGTAGTCTTGGGATCAAAAGGAGGCCCTTCTCAGTAATTAGTAGAGCAGTCCTACGAATTTGCTCAGTACGTGTACATCTTAGACCTGATCACAACCAATGATGGGATGGGTTACAGAGAAGAATTTTGCCTCCTGACACAGTGGTGCCAAGACAACAGTCTCTCCAAACCAAACGAGTGGTCACAGACTTCAAGGAAATGAAGGCAGACTACACTCACGTCTACATCCGAGAGGATCAGCAACCGGAAGTCAGATCTCCTGAATTGGGCACCACTATATCTTGGCTATTCTTTACTTCCTCAGATGTCTGAAGAACACCCAGATGTCTCATCTATGATCACCAACTTCCGCAGCTGCACAGTGGAGTCCATTCTTACCATCTTCATCATATTCCTGGTATGGCACCTGCTCAGCCCAGGGCTGATGGGCCTTACAGAAGGTGGTTATGTCTGGTTTCATGAACATCACAGTGAGTTCAGAGTTCTTCAGTGGCCTTCCCAGTCCCCATATTGGAACCGATAGAACAAATATGGGATGTGGGAGAACCAGAGATTCATAACATGAACGGGCAGCTGACAAATCTGCTGAAACTGTGTGATGTCATCAGGTCAACATGGACCTGAATCTCAGAGGAATATTTCCATCATCCTGTAGAATTCGTGTCATGAAGAACTGTGGCTATTTAAGAGCAAAACGAGGTCCTACCCATCGAGTAGTGTAATGGTACAAAGAATTCGCTCAGTGAGTGTATATTAGAAATATATGGTGCTTTTCCTATTGTGATCATTTTTTAATAAATATTTAGTAATAAGTGCACCCCTGATTAAAATCTACACTGTACACGTTACTTAGTGTGAATGGCTGGGACAATTTGGGCACAGTGGTATGTAGTTAAAGTGCCCATGTTAAATGATCTGTCACAGTGTTATAGAAATGTGCAAAGGGGCACCACAGGGTAATAAAACAAGTGAGAAGATAATCACAGGGGGCCGCCTGGGGGGATATTCTCATCTCACTGTTATTCCTGAAACTTCACGTTTTCCTGCCATGTGGAGCAGATCTGCAGGTTATGGAGTTCATATTTCTATTCATTTACTAAACAAGTAAAGCTGATCTGAACAAACTCAACAAGGCCATCGTTACATAAGAATGTTACGTGACATCTCAAGTGTAAACAGGATTAGATTAACCCAAAGCTGATGCCCCTGGGCAATGACACCTCTGTGCTCCATATATATTCATGGCATTCGTAGTCTGAATCACAATCTGATTGTATGGGTGGTTACCTACCAGGTAACGCTTGTGGTTGGTCTGTGAGCCTGCAAACATCTGCCACGGTGCCTTCTTTCAGTTGTGAGAAGCAGATCATAGAATGGTTGAATAGTTTTTACTGTCAAATAATGCAAAGAGTACACAACACGTGTTTCACCCTAATTCTGGGCTCATCAGGCATACACACTCACTGCACCCCCTCTCAGGGAATCGAACGTCGGACGTCAGCGCTAGAAGCTATATAACAATGGATAGCATGTAGGGAATGGCATCTCTGCCAGGATCGACTTCCTTCTCTTACCTGGCCAAAAGGTCCAAGTGGAAAATGGGCAAAAAAAAAAAAACAAAAAACAGTGGCAGAGCATTTTCTGACTAAGCAAGGACAGTGGCCCAAGATGCCAGTGCAGAAGTGGGCAAGCTGGCATCCCAGCAGGATTGGACAGAACAACAACACCCGGCTTGGAGGCCACAGCGATGAAAAGACAGGAGGATGGAATCCTGTAAGTTCAGGCGGGGTCACCCAAAACACTAGGTCAGGAATCCCACATGGACACCCACAGGGCATGCTAGGACCTGTAGTCCTGTGGGGGGCCAACAGGGGAAGCTGATGGGATTAGTGATCCCATTTTATGGGACATCCGACTGATCCAGAAGTACTTCCATCAGGCTCTGCCCTGGCACCGGAAATACTCATGGATCCAACATAAAAGAAGCTGCTTGACCTCATCCAAGTGAGTTGGAGTCGGGTGTGGAGGACGGACAAAGCTCACCTGGGAGCTGTGGAGCAGAAGAAAGGAGAGGCAGAAGAAGAAGAAGAAGAATTGTGATGTGTTGTGTTTATGCCACTTTTGGGTGTCTTTGTGCAAAGTTTTGTGTTAATAAACCTTTTATATAAATCAGGACTGTGTCTGTATACAGTGGTGCTTGAAAGTTTGTGAACCCTTTAGAATTTTCTATATTTCTGTATAAATATAATCAGATTTTCACTCAAATCCTAAAAGTAGATAAAGAGAAACCAGTTAAACAAATGAGACTAAAATATTATACTGTACTTGGTCATTTATTTATTAAGGAAAATGATCGAATATTACATATTAGTGAGTGGCAAAAGTATGTTTACCTCACGGATGATCAGTTAGTTTGAAGGTGAAATTCGAGTCAATGGGATGCCAATCAGGTGTGAGTGGGCACCCTGTGTTATTTAAAGAACAGGATCTATCAAAGTCTGCTCTTCACCACACATGTTTATTGAAGTGTATCATGGCACAAACAAAGGAGATTTCTGAGGACCTCACAAAAAGAGTTGTTGATGCTCATCAGGCTGGAAAAGGTTACAAAACCATCTCTAAAGAGTTTGGACTCCACAAATCCACAGTCAGACAGATTGTGTACAAATGGAGGACATTCAAGACCATTGTGACCCTCCCCAGGAGTGGGCAACCAACAAAGATCACTCCAAGAGCAAGGCACACGTGTAATAGTCGGCGAGGTCACAAAGGACGACAGGGTAACTTCTAAGCAACTGAAGGCCTCTCTCACATTGGCTAATGTTCATGTTCATGAGTCCACCATCAGGAGAACACTGAACAACAATGGTGTGCATGGCAGGGTTGGAAGGAGAAAGCCACTGCTCTCCAAATAAAGAATTGCTGCTCGTCTGCAGTTTGCTAAGATCACGTGGACAAACCTGAAGGCTATTTGAAGAATGTTTTGTGGACGGATGAGACCAAAATAGAACTTTTTGGTTTAAATGAAAAGCGTGATGTTTGGAGAAAGGAAAACACTGCATTCCATTATAAGGACCTTATCCCAACTGTGAAACATGGTGGTGGTAGTATCAGGGTTTGGGCCTGTTTAGCTGCATCTGGGCCAGGACGGCTTGTCTTCATTGATGGAACAATGAATTCTGTATTGGAGAATTCTAATGGAAAATGTCAGGCCATCTGTCCATGAACTGAATCTCAAGAGAAGGTGGGTCATGTAGCAAGACAACGACCCTAAGCACACAAGTCGTTCTACGAAAGAATGGTTAAAGAAGAATAAAGTGAATGTTTAGAATGGCCAAGTCAAAGTCCTGACCTTAATCCAATCGAAATGTTGTGAAGGACCTGAAGCGAGCAGTTCATGTGAGGAAACCCACCAACATCTCAGAGTTGAAGCTGTTCTGTACAGAGGAATGGGCGAAAATTACCGGGAACGTCTAGTTGCAGTTATTGGAGGGTCACACCAGATATTGAAAGCAAAGGTTCACATACTTTTGCCTCTCACAAATATATAATATTCAATCATTTTCCTCAATAAATAAATGACCAAGTATAATATTTTTGTCTCATTTGTTTAACTGGTTTCTCTTTATCTCCTTTTAGGACTTGAGTGAAAATCGGATGATGTTTACCCTGTAGTTAGGATATAGTGGGTTGGATAATGGCTTGATGGATGGATGTTTCAGGTCGTATTTATGCAGAAATATAGAAAATTCTAAAGGGTTCACAAACTTTCAAGCACAACTTTAGATGAGTCTAAGGCTTTGGGTGCTGCAATGCCCTCTAGTGGTGAGAATACATAATGCAAAGTTGACACACTCACTCATTATTTGGCAGAACAAAATCTCAAAAATGCTTTGACTGATTTAATTGAAATTTGGTGACATTATAGAAAAAAGAAAATTAGTCAAACTATGCCTTTTTTAAATACATTTTTATTTGTCTATTTTTATTACTATTATTCTGATGCACATGGGTGGCACAGTGGCGAAGTGGTAGCACTGCTGCCTCACAGTAAGGAGACCCAGGTTCGTTTGCATGTTCTCCCCGTGTCTGCGTGGATTTCCTCCCACAGTCCAAAGACATGCATGGTAGGTGCATTGGCGATCCTAAATTGTCCCTAGTGTGTGTGTGCCCTATGGTGGGCTGGCACCCTGCCCGGGATTTGCTTCTGCCTTGTGCCTTGTGTTGGCTGGGAATGGCTCCAGCAGACCCCGTCACCCTGTGTTAGGATATAGCAGGTTGGAAAATGACTGACTGACTGACTAATGTACATGGTCTGTGCTGACAAGTGGTCTTTATGCAAATGAAGGACAAAGCAGAAACGATTGACAGCCAATAGGATAGACAGATAACTGAAGAGTGGGTGGTGTCCTGGGCAGAAAAAAAAAAAAAAGAGACCTGATGACGTTTGGTGCCTACAGTCAGGTATGAAATGAAGAAAGTTCAGGAAATCTCAAGGAATATGTGAAGCTCAACGGTTAGCAAAAGCTTATTAATTAATTAATTTATCCCTACCGAAATAAACACAACATGAAATTCGGCTTGAATTTAAAACTGTCACTTTCGTACGTCAACGATGAGAGGGCGGGGTCTAGCCAGTGCTGTCTTTTGATTGGTGAATTCTCCACAGAGCGAACAATTGAATAGTGCCTTCGGTTAATCGGATGTAGTCTACCTAGCAGGACACTAAAAGATTAAAAAATCTAGGATTTAGATTGTGTTCTGTATGCAGCAATAGTCCTTTTAAAATCATGAGCCATTGCTGTTTCACAAATCTGTTACCATCTACTGATGCTCATTTACTGTATGGGGCCTGTTACTGATCTAAATAAATAAATGGATGTTTCTGGAAATGCCATATGGACAGACCTTTTTTTTCTGGACCAAAAATGCTTCACCCATGGCATCGCTCTAAAAATCCACTTCTTCGCCTGGATTTTTTAAGAGTGTATAATCCCTCCTTGCTGTCATCTGGCACCGTTTCCGAATCGGCATCACACTAAAGGTGTATCGATGTCTTGAGCGCTCATTCTTACATCCGGGGCTCGTGAGAGCGACCATAACTAAACGCTTGCTGTTTCCAGTGGCGTTTGAGTGTGTCATGAAAACTGATCCAATATGGTGTGTGCTTTGCCAATTCTAGCAGAGATCAATTTGAAAAGAAGCCCGTGGATTCAGCGATGTTATTATGAAACAGCACTACTATTTGCCGGTGCACCCCCACTGTCAAAAATGGCTGTTAATTTCACAGTTTAAAACTGTTAAATTGCGAAGGTAAAAACTGTTTCAGTAGCACCGAAACACTAAAATGAAACCTGCAGACCAATATAATATTTTTTACATTGTTAACCAGTAAAATAAATATTCTTTTTCTATGAAAAATGGTAACCAAGGCACCGAAAAAGCGAGATAATGCCATTAGAAAGGAACTCGTATTCGACCTTCCGTTTAACTGCACCAAGCTGTTTAAAAAAGCTGCCGATTGTTGACCGTGCTCGGTTTGCGCTAAACCGTCACGTGGTCACCAAGAATGTCGATTCTGTAACTTTGAAAAGCTACCTTTCATTAATTTAACACAAAATGATCAGATGTGTTTGTTTTAGGTAGCGGTTTCTTTAATTTCACTTTTGATTAATGTGCACCTGAGGCAAAATAAGTTGGTGTGATTGCCACCACTGAGAGTAGGATGCAACTTTTCAGAACTTCAACTTTTACCTCTTGGCACCGATTTCTAAATTTGCATCCAGTTACGATATTTGCATATGGAAACGCCCCCTTTTGCCTTAGGTGAACCGCACACCTTTGCATAGTGCATGGGAAGAAAAACTGAGATTTTATGAGCCCATGGAAGTTGATTTATGATGGGTTGCTTTTGATAACCTGACAAACCTGCAGGATGCCATACACCACAAAAGCAAAGTGTTGTTCTCCAACAGACAGCATGCCATTCTTGTGTTTTGAAAGTATAATATTAAATATCACACAATACCTGGTCTTGATTTTTGTTATTTTACAGCTGCAAGCTTTGTATGGGTCTCTGTCTCCGACAGCATTTATTGATGATTTAATGATGGGAATGTTTATTACAGTGTGTGCATTACAGCTTATGGTTGAACGTTCATTTCTATTGTAATGAACAGTAAACAAACAAACAAAAAAAAACAGTTATTTACTGTATAACACACAGCGTCAAAAAATTTTATTCCTCAGACCTAAAATATCGTCACCTTATTATTTACAGTAAAATTGTAGCAACCACAGCTGACAGTTTTTACCGTAAATTTAGCTTTTTTTTTGCATTTGACTCACTAAATTGTGCTCTCAAAATACTTTCCCTTCACAATTGCCACCTTCTCATCTTTATCCAGATGGTGAATAATGGGTTTGCCGAAGTAAAGTCAGCCTGCATACTTTAGTTGAAGTTTGTCATTCACACCTCCAAATGTCTGCTGCTTCCAATAAAAGACGTGTTCATGTCAGTCACGTGGTAAAGTCGTACAATACGCGGTATACACGATACAACGGCACGTTTCGCAAAATTGGAGAGAATTTTGTATCGCCTCATTCAATACGACACATTTTTGTCTCATGCCTAATAAAGAAACCCAATAAGTTCATAGCTTTAAAAAAGACTCTCATTGCATAGAAAAATACAATATATATACACACACAGTATATATATATATAAAGTGGTGTGAAAAACTATTTGCCCCCTTCCTGATTTCTTATTCTTTTGCATGTTTGTCACACAAAATGTTTCTGATCATCAAACACATTTAACCATTAGTCAAATATAACACAAGTAAATACAAAATGCAGTTTTTAAATGATGGTTTTTATTATTTAGGGAGAAAAAAAATCCAAACCTACATGGCCCTGTGTGAAAAAGTAATTGCCCCCTTGTTAAAAAATCACCTACCTGTGGTGTATCACACCTGAGTTCAATTTCCTGATTACTGCCACACCTGTTTCAATCAAGAAATCACTTCAATAGGAGCTGCCTGACACAGAGAAGTAGACCAAAAGCACCTCAAAAGCTAGACATCATGCCAAGATCCAAAGAAATTTAGGAACAAATGAGAACAGAAGTAATTGAGATCTATCAGTCTGGTAAAGGTTATAAAGCCATTTCTAAAGCTTTGGGACTCCAGCGAACCACAGTGAGAGCCATTATCCACAAATGGCAAAAACATGGAACAGTGGTGAACCTTCCCAGGAGTGGCCGGCCGACCAAAATTACTCCAAGAGCGCAGAGACGACTCATCCGAGAGGTCACAAAAGACCCCAGGACAACGTCTAAAGAACTGCAGGCCTCACTTGCCTCAATTAAGGTCAGTGTTCACGACTCCACCATAAGAAAGAGACTGGCCTGCAAAAACGGCCTGCATGGCAGATTTCCAAGACGCAAACCACTGTTAAGCAAAAGAACATTAGGGCTCGTCTCAATTTTGCTAAGAAACATCTCAATGATTGCCAAGACTTTTGGGAAAATACCTTGTGGACTGATGAGACAAAAGTTGAACTTTTTGGAAGACAAATGTCCCGTTACATCTGGCGTAAAAGGAACACAGCATTTCAGAAAAAGAACATCATACCAAAAGTAAAATATGGCGGTGGTAGTGTGATGGTCTGGGGTTGTTTTGCTGCTTCAGGACCTGGAAGGCTTGCTGTGATAGATGGAACCATGAATTCTACTGTCTACCAAAAACTCCTGAAGGAGAATGTCCGGCCATCTGTTCGTCAACTCAAGCTGAAGCGATCTTGGGTGCTGCAACAGGACAATGACCCAAAACACACCAGCAAATCCACCTCTGAATGGCTGAAGAAAACAAAATGAAGACTTTGGAGTGGCCTAGTCAAAGTCCTGACCTGAATCCAATTGAGATGCTATGGCATGACCTTAAAAAGGCGCTTCATGCTAGAAAACCCTCAAATAAAGCTGAATGACAACAATTCTGCAAAGATGAGTGGGCCAAAATTCCTCCAGAGCGCCGTAAAAGACTCATTGCAAGTTATCGCAAACGCTTTATTGCAGTTATTGCTGCTAAGGGTGGCCCAAGCAGTTATTAGGTTCAGGGGGCAATTACTTTTTCACACAGGGCCATGTAGCTTTGGATTTTTTTTTCTCCCTAAATAATAAAAACCATCATTTAAAAACTGCATTTTGTGTTTACTTGTGTTATATTTGACTAATGGTTAAATGTGTTTGATGATCAGAAACATTTTGTGTGACAAACATGCAAAAGAATAAGAAATCAGGAAGGGGGCAAATAGTTTTTCACACCACTATATATATAATATATATGTGGGTGGCACGGTGGCGCAGAGGGTGGCACTGCTGCCTCGCAGTTAGGAGACCCAGGTTTGCTTCCCGGGTCCTCCCTGCATGGAGTTTGCATGTTCTCCCCGTGTCTTTGTGGGTTTTCTCCCACAGTCCAAAGACATGCAGGTTAGGTGGATTGGCGATTCTAAACTAACCCATGCGTGTGTGCCCTGCGGTGGGCTGGCGCCCTGCCCAGGGTTTGTTTCCTGCCTTGCACCCTGTGTTGGCTGGGATTGGCTCCAGTGGACCCCCTGACCCTGTATTTAGGATATAGCGGGTTGGATAATGGATGGAGATATATATTAATGTGTTGTTTCTCTTTAATTAGCTATAGTGCACATTGAATTTTTTTACTCATTATGACTGGTCTGGTCTGAGTTGAAAGTTGGCCAAACAGAGTGCTCCACTTTGAACCACGGAGTTTAGTTTGGTGGCGTCTCAGCAGTCCAGTAAATGTTTCAGTAGTTAAATGTGAAAGTTTGCGTAACTATATATAAAGTAAGTGTAATGTAATTGTCTGTCCCTTATTGTTTATTAGAACATTAGAACTCTCTGGATGAGAACAGGCCATTCAGCCCAACAAAGCTCGCCAGTCGTGTCCACTTATTTCTTCCAAAAACACATCAAGTCGAGTTTTGAAAGTCCCTAAAGTCTTACTGTCCACCACACTACTTGGTCTCTTATTCCAAGTGGTCTATCGTTCTTTGTGTAAAGAAAAACTTCCTAATGTTTGTGTGAAATTTACTCTTAACAAGTTTCCAACTGTGTCCCCGTGTTCTTGATGAGCTCATTTTAAATCCACTACACTAAATACCTTCATAACTATAAAACACTTCACTCAGGTCTCCTCTTAATCTTCTTTTGTTTTAACTGTAAAGGCTCAGTTCTTTTAATCTTTCCTCATAACTCATCCCCTGTAGCCCTGAATCAGCCTAGTCGCTCCTCTCAGGACCTTCTCTTGTGCTGTTATGTCCTTTTTGTAGCTGGAGACCCAAACTTCACCTCAGTACTCCAGATGAGGCCTCACCAGTGAGTTATAAAGCTGAGCAGAACCTCCTGTGACTTGTACTCCGCACATCAAGGCGCTATATAACCTGACATTCTGTTAGCCTTCTTAGTGTCTTCTGAACACTGTTTGAAAGTCGATAGCTTAGAGTTCACTACGACTCCTAAATCCTTCTCATAAGGTGGACTCTCAATTTTCAGACCGCCATTAGGTATTCAAACCCAGGGCCAGATTTAGAAGAAAAGAGGCCCTAGGCGATTCCACTTATGAGGCCCTTTCACCTCCCATTTTTAAGTTTGTAAATTACATGAGAGATAATAAAATACATCATTACTGTGTTATATATCAATATGTTAAATGAAACATGTTGTGATTGGTTCTAACCATTATAAAAAATGTGGCACGGATAATAAATAAAAAAAAGTCGAGAACACTTATTTGGACATTTATTCTCAGCACCATATATAGTACTTGTAACGATAACTAATCAAACATAACACACAACATTTACAAAGAAACAAAATTCCATCCATCCATCCATTTTCTAACCCGCTGAATCCGAACACAGGGTCACGGGGGCTGCTGGAGCCAATCCCAGCCAACGAAGGGCACAAGGCAGGAACCAATCCTGGGCAGGGTGCCAACCCACCGCAGGACACACACAAACACACCCACACACCAAGCACACACTAGGGCCAATTTAGAATCGCCAATCCATCTAACCTGCATGTCTTTGGATCGTGGGAGGAAACCGGAGCGCCCGGAGGAAACCCACGCAGACACGGGGAGAACATGCAAACTCCATGCAGGGAGGACCCGGGAAGCGAATCCAGGTCTCCTAACTGCAAGGCAGCAGCACTAGTACTGCGCCACCGTGCCGCCCAGAAACAAAATTCAAATAATGAAAATCTTTGACTACAAAAATATAATACGCAATAAAAATGATCACATTTTCTATCAAATTAAATTAGAATTCCGCGAAATGAAGATATTGTCACAGAAATTTTTTCAATAGTCTATAAACACTTCACTAAAGTATTGAACCTACTGAACTCAAAAGGCGAGAATCAAATGATCGTGTATGCAATCCTAAAATAAGAATCTTTTCTAATAACATTAACACGTGTTTCATATTATCGAAGTAACATGAATATAACTGAATGTCGATAGGTCTGCTCGTTTGTCTGTTCCAATCTGCACTTTATTTATGCAAGAACAAACCAGAGCTTAGTAGCATAAGGCACGTCAATATTTGCCATAGCAATCAGTGAACGTATGAACTATACTTTGGTGCAATCTAATGAACAGACCCAATGAGCCGAACACGTTGATCTTAACCAATACATTTTTATGTTTGTTTATTAGTCACATGCGTAGAATTTCTCCTTATTTTCGGTTCAGTGTTTTAGTGTTAACTGTTTTTAGAATAGTGTCATTTTAATTTTGCTAACAATTTGAATGTAGGCCCCTCTTGATCTTGAGGCCCAAGCCTATAAAAAAATCCGTCCCTGTTCAAACCTCACATTTTTACTTCCTATGTGTAATTCTTTACATTTACTGGCATTAAATTTCATCATCCACAAATCTGCCCAAGCCTGTCTGCTGTCCAAGTCCTTCTGTGATGATATAATGGATTCCAAATTATCTGCTAATCCACCTATCTTGGTATCATCTGCAAACTTGACCAGCTTATTACCGATATTCCTATCTAAATCATTTATAGATATTAAAAATAGCAGCGGCCCCAGCCCTGACCCCTGCTGGTCACCACTCTTAACATCGGCCAGTTCTGATGAGGTTCCTTACACCATCACCCTCTGCTTTCTGTGTTTGAGCCAATTCTGCACCCATCTAAAAACATCACCCTGAACTCCCACTTCTTTTAATTTGATGCCCACCCTCTCATGTGGCACCTCATCAAATGCTTCCTGAAAGTCCACATCGATCATCTCATCTGCTCCACTTTGGTTGTCTCCTTTTGTTGCCTCCTCATAGAATTCCAGCCTGTTAGTAAAACATGACCTCCCTCTTCTGAGCCCACACTGACTGGTCAGAATAACTCCGGTCCTTGCCATGTGTTGCTCAATCTTATCCTTAATAATTCCTTCCATTAATTTTCCTGTGATATTTCATGTTAAGCTATATAGTTGCTCTGATCTGCCCTGTCACCCTTTTTATATAATGGGATTTTATTTGCCATTTCCCAGTCCTTCAGAATCTCTCCAGTGCACAGTGACTTCCTAAAAATATGTCTCAAGGGTTTATATCTGTACTCACTAGCCTCCTTGAGAACTCGAGGATAAATATTATCTGCTCCTGGTGATTTGTTTGAGTTCAGCTTATTTAATCTCAGCAGCTCTTCTCCGTCTACAACTTCCAAATCCCTCAGTACCTCCTTAGTAGTCCCTGTTACTGCTCTGAGGCTATCCACTTGTGAACACCTCAAAAAGATGTAAATATGTAATAAAGTTCATATATTTGGAATGCCAAAGTTCAGCCCCCCTTCCTTAAAATGTCTGTTACTGTGAATAATTTAGTGAGCAGAAGATGAACTGGCCACCATAAAGTTAAAGACGTCACATTTCTTTTCATCATTTTATGTAAGATTAGTGTATTGTTTTTGTTTTGTACAATTGTACAGTGAAAAAAGGAAAGGAGCGCCATGCGAAAGTTTGGGCACCCCGAGATGTTTGAGGTCTCAGATGACTTTTCCCAAGGTGGTCTCAGACCTTCATTGGCTCATCAGGACTTTGGCTTTTTTCATAAGCAGCGTTAAGGTGATGCAGATGGCAAAGCTGTATAAATTCCCAGACCCATCCCAGCTTGTCCTAATAATCAGCAGCCATGGGCTCCCCTAAGCAGCAGCTGCCTCATACTCTGACAAAAATCAAAGAATTGACGCTCACAAAACAGGAGAAGGTGACAAGAAGATAGCAAAGTGTTTTCAGGTTGCTGTTTCCTCAGGTTGTCATGTTACTAAGAAATGGCAGTTAACAGCAATGGTGGAGGTCAAGTTGACTGGACTGGAAGACCAAGAAAACGTTCTGAAAGAACTCCTCACTGGATTACTGGAAAGGAAAATAAAACCCTAGTTTGACTGGGGTGCTTTCAATCATGCGGTAGGCTGGCGCCCTGCCCGGGGTTTGTTTCCTGCCTTGCACCACGTGTTGGCTGGGATTGGCTCCAGCAGACCCCCGTGACCCTGTAGTTAGGATATAGCGGGTTAAATAATGGATGGAAGTTTTCAAGCAATGGGATGACAATCAGGTGTAAGTTGGCACCCAGTGTTATTTAAAGAACAGGAATCTATCATAGTCTGCTCTTCACAACACATGCTTTGTGGAAGTGTATCATGGAACGAACAAAAGAGATTTCTGAGGACCTCACAAAAAGAGTTGTTATATTGAAACTTCTAAAGAGTTCACAAACTTTCAAGCACAACTATAGGTGGTTTGAGTCGCACCATTTAACAAAGTCCTTGATTAGGTTCCTGTACTCCTCGTCCTGCCCACTCCTGATGCAGCCCACCATAGCAGTGTCGTCAGTGAACTTTTGCACATGGCAGGACTCTGAGTTGTATTGGAAGTCTGATGTATGTTGGCTGAACAGGACTGGAGAAAGTCCAGTCCCCTGTGGCGCTCCTGTGCTGCTGACCACAATGTCAGACCTGCAGCTCCTGAGACGCACATACTGAGGTCTGTCTGTAAGATAGTCCACTGAT
Source organism: Polypterus senegalus (assembly GCF_016835505.1). Lineage (NCBI taxonomy): Eukaryota > Metazoa > Chordata > Cladistia > Polypteriformes > Polypteridae > Polypterus > Polypterus senegalus. The sequence continues at coordinate 141,297,097 of NC_053167.1, read as the reverse complement.
GCCACCAGGTATGACTCTACTCCCATCTCTGTCAGCTTGTCTCTAAGGAGCAGAGGTTGGATGGTGTTGAAGGCGCTAGAGAAGTCCAGAGACATAATTCTTACAGCACCACTGCCTCTGTCCAAGTAGGAGAGGGATCGGTGTAGCATGTAGATGATGGCATCCTCCGCTCCCACCTTCTCTTGGTATGAGAACGGTTTGATTTTTCAAATTCAGTTTTCCAGTGATTCAGATCTAATATGACTCCATCCCAAATTTGCAGAATTCATAAAAATGAATTCCTCAGACAGATGCGACCTCATAGACAACTACGAATCCCAGTTGTACGCCGACGGCTGACTTTCAATTGTTTACATGGCAGGAGGTCTGGGAATTCATCGGCTCAGGATGGCAGGTGTTCAGAGTTGCTTCGAGTGGAATCGGCGCTGCCAGATCCGTACACAGAGCTGTCAAAAACACACCCAAGGGAGGAGCTGGGACTGGCGGTGGGTTTGACGATGCGAGTTCACTCCATGCTCCCGTCTCACTTCTGGGAGCCCTTGAACCCGGCACCGTCGGTAATGTCACCGATGAGATTGTCAGTGAGGCACAACGAAGCAAGGGGATGGTGCAGAAAGTGCAAAGTGCTTTTATTTAAAATCAACAGACAACAAGGTGTGCAAATAAATAGTGCGGTGCTTCAAAAAATATGTCATAAATAAATCATCCATTAAAATGAGTGAAGTAGTGGAGGTTAAAATCCATTAGAAAAAAAAAAATACAACTTTTATCTCATATCCATCCATTATCCAACCCATTATATTCCAACCACAGGGTCACCTGGAGCCAATCCCAGCCAACACAGGGTGCAAAGCAGGAAACAAACCCTGGGCAGGGTGCCAGCCCACCACAGGGCACACACCCACACACTAGGGACAATTTAGGATTTAGGAGGCTCACTGCCTCACGACTCTGACTTGACTTAAGCAAGGCTGCGGGCTCTCTTTGAAAGTTGAAACTGCTGCCAGTCTCCTGTCCAGGTCGTGTGGCACCCAGAGCAATCCTCTCCAAAGACCCCGACAGGGCTGCATTTCCAGACTCCAACTCCCATGCCACCCTGCGGGTGTCTTAATTTGGTCCAGGTTCGAGGAACACTGCCACCTGTAGTGTTGGGGAATGAACTGCTCCTGGTAAGCCTGTTCACCCAGTCCATCCATTATGGCCTCCTGGCCGGGTTTTAATCCTTCCTTTATCCCGGTGATGATGGCTGTCTTTCCTTCCAGGGACATACAAGATAAATGTTTAGAGATAAATATTGTGATTATATTAGGTTGGTCACTTTATTTCAGGGACATCATATTTATACTGTGAGAGATTTATTGTGTGATTGTACTGTCACCGCCATTGTAAGTTATCTGTTGAGCTCATGGGTTTAGATACATCCAACCAACCATTATCCAACCCACTATATCCTAACTACAGAGCCAATCCCAGTCAACATAGGGCGCAAGGCAGGAAACAAACCCTGGGCAGGGTGCCAGCCTACCACAGGGCACACACACACCCACACACTAGGGACAATTTAGGATCACCAGTGCACCTAACCTGCATGTCTTAGGACTGTGGGAGGAAACCCACACAAACAAACTCCTTGCAGGGAGAACCCGGGTCTCCTAACTGCAAGGCAGCAGCGCTACCCACTGTGCCACCGTGCTGCCCCTTTTAAAAAACAGTGGCTGGAAGCTGTCCCTTTAACACAAAGCCTGATGCCTTCCTACAGCTGGTGACTCCCCTGTTTCTCCCGTCCAGGCTATGCAACCAGGGGAGCCACCCTACCTGCAGCTGACTTTCTCTCGGTCTTCTCCTGCTAGTTTGTTCACCTCACCGATCCCTGGCTCCGCGACTTGGGCTCCCAAGTGACCAGGGCACTCACGCTGGGGAATACACGTCCCAAGTCCCGACTCCCGCTGCCTTCTCGGCCTTACACGGCGAGCAGTCCTTCTTCCAGTCACTCCCGCTCTTCGCAATAAACTCAGCCGGAGCGGCCACATGGACTGTTTTATCAGGTGCCGGCCAAACACCCAGGCTCTCTGCTCAGCTGCCTTCTTAGCTCACTCACACACCGGCTTTCCACTCCCTGCTTCCTGCCTTCTACTTCTCCTGCAACCTCTGTTTCTTTCTTTTCTTTTTTTTTCTTCCAATTTCCCCTTCTAGCTGCCTCGCGCTTCTATTTATCACAGGGACGTGGATCAGCTGGGGCGATCAGCAGCTCCCGAGAACAATTACGGATGCGGACGACCCTTCACCTGCACACTTAAGTGAGAACTGCCGGCATCACGAATTCACCCAGGAAACACTCGGCCACACGCAAACACACACACCCCCACCACGCCCCCTCACGAGTGCGGGCGATTATTTATTTTAAAAAGTGGCCTTTTGACATGAACTGTGGACCCGCTACACCACTGTAGGATCAACACGCGGAGGGGTCCGATGAAAAACAGCAGTTTGACAAGTTAACGATGTCCAGGGGGCATTTGATAACGGCAACATCCGCACGCGAGACTCGGCGATATGCACACTTGGAAGAGTCACATTCAGCGGGGCTGGACTGGCAGGTTTGTTTTGGTTTTTTGCACTTCACGTGTCTCTGTGAAGATTCAGTTTGTGTCACATGAATAGAAAAAGAGACTTTTTGGTGGTTAATGATAAAGTAGCATTGTTGGCGATCCTGAATTGTCCCCAGTGTGTGCTTGGTGTGTGGGTGTGTGGGTGTGCCCTGTGGTGGACTGGCACCCTGCCCGGGGTTTGTTTCCTGCCTTGCGCCCTGGGTTTGGCTCTGTAGTTAGGATATAGTGGGTTGGATAATGGTTGGTAGGATGTATTTAAATCCATGAGCTCAACAGATAACTTACAGTGGCGGTGACAGTACAATCATACAATAAATCTCTCAATGTATAAATAAACTGACCAACCTAATATAATCACAATATTGTTCTCTAAATTTTTATGTTTTATGTCCCTGGGAGGAGAGACAGGCATCCTCACCGGGATAAAGGAAGGATTCAAACCCGGCCAGGAGACCATAATGAATGGACCGGGTGAACAGGCTTACCAGGAGCAGTTCATTCCCCAGCACTACAGGTGGCAGTGTTCCTCAAGCCTGGACCAAATTAAGACACCCGCAGGGTGGCATGGGAGTTGGAGTCTGGAAATGCAGCCCTGTCGGGGTCTTTGGAAACTGCCAGAGGGCACTGCCGTGGAAGGATTGCTCTGGGTGCCACACGACCTGGACAGGAGACTGGCAGCAGTTCCCAGGTCAACTTTCCAAGAGAGCCCGCTGCCTCACGTAAGTCAAGTCAGAGTCGGGATGCAGTGGGCAGCGCTCTCTTGGAGGACGAAGAATTGTGTATGGTGTTACTGGTGTCTGTCACAACGCACCAGTAACTGCAGGTGTGCTGCTTGTAGTTGGGACCCTAGTTGAAAAAGAAAAACAAAAAAAAACATACAAAAATGCCAAGATGTTAAAACTAAAGAAGTTGCAGTTTATCACATGCAATCCTTTTCAATTGCTCTTAGGAGGCAATCGTACATACAGTGAAAAAAATAAAAAATATAAAGGCCAAAAAAATATATAGGTTCTGCTGCTGCCCAACTTCTAAACAAAAATAATAAGATGCCCTTACGGGGTCAATGCTGGCTTACTGACGTTGTCATTTTTTGACGTATACCCAGAACCCGCCAGCCACTGAGCCACACAATCTCTCTCTACTGTGCTCTCAGCTTTTCAACACTCTCGACTACCACGTCTCTGGCACCAAGGGTGGACTGGCATGCTTATCTGAAATTCCTGGTTCCTGTGTTGTGCCCAGTACTGCCAGAATAGGCTCAGTTTTGACATTATTTTAGTGTAGGGGTGGCATGTTGGCACAGTGGTTAGCCCAGCTGCCTCACTGCTCCAGCATTCTTGATTCAAATGCCAGTCCAGTTGTTGCCTGCGTGGGGTCTGCATGGACTTTCTACTTCCAAGCCCAAGACACCAGCTCATGTCCGAGGGCCCTGTGAGGGTCTTGGTCTGACCGGTATGCCATCTGAGATTCCTGGTTCCTGTGTTGTGCCCAGTACTGCCAGGATAGGCTCCGTTTTGACATTATTTTAGTGTTGGGGTGGCATGTTGGCACAGTGGTTAGCCCAGCTGCCTCACTGCTCCAGCATTCTTGATTCAAATGCCAGTCCAGTTGTTGCCTGCGTGGGGTCTGCATGGGCTTTGTACTTCCATGCCCAAGACACCAGCTCATGTCCGAGGGTCCTGTGAGTGACTTGGTCCGATTCCTACCTTGTGCTTGATGCTGCCAGCTAAGTCTCCTGCCACTTGATGCCCACTTGGATTGGACGGGTTTCAGAATGTGTAGTTTTGTGTTTCATTTATCTGCCCAAACTTTTTAATCTGTGAGCCCCACGTGGAACCCAGAGGGTCTTCTGTAGGTGCTGCCCCTGTGTGTGGCCGTTTCCACCCCTCCTCCTGTCTATTTAGCCTTAAATAACCTAAAACCAGCGCATCTAATGATACGTGGGGGGGGGGGTTGGCCGAAATCCAACCAGTAATAAAATGCTTTGCATTTGTCATTCCAACAGATGGCACATCGCAAACTTTTTTGTAATATAATGCATCACATTTGTCATTCCAACAGAAGGCGCACCACAAAAACAATTTTAGTAATAAAATGCTTTGCATTTGTTATTTCAACAGATGGGGCATCACCAACACTTTTTGTAATAAATTGCCTTGCATTTGTCTTTCTAACAGATGGCACATCACAAACATTTTATTAATATAATGCATCACATTTGTCATTCCAACAGATGGCACACCACAAACATCCATTCATCCATTATCCAACCTGCTATATCCTAACTACAGGGTCACGGGGGTCTGCTGGAGCCAATCCCAGCCAACAAAGTGTGCAAGGCAGGAATAAAACCTCGGGCTACCCACTGTACCACTGTGCCGCCCCACCACAAGCATCTTTAGTAATAAAAAGCCTTGCATTTGTCATTCTTACAGATTTATATTTACATTTTTTTTTTTGTACATTTATTTGCTTGGAAGACGCTTTTAACCAAAGTGACTTACAAAAGAGGTAAACATAATTGAGTAACATTAGACGAGGGCCTGCTTGTTCATCGAGTGTAGTAGGACAAGTAAAATAACTTGCATTTGTTTACCAACAGGTAGCGCATTACATACATTAACACTGCTTTCACAAATCCCATACTACATGGCACATAACAGAGACATATACATTGCATGGTGCACTGCAAACGTTGACACTTCGTCCATTACTTAGACTTCAACCTGTCTTAGATGAGCAGTACAGCTAATCAGTTAATAAAACAGCACAGCTTAGAATTTTATCCAAGACAGATGTTATTTTCAGTCCAGCTTTTTGAGTATTTTGTGAATGACACACAAAGGGTCTGTTTAATGGAGTCCCTTTTTCTTTACAGTGTCAAAAGCTGACTGTTTGGTAAAGTGGTTACTGTAAACTGCCCCCAGTGTGGGTGCGAAAATGATCGGGTTACTGAGATAGACTGGCACTTCGTCCATAACTGGGTTCCTGCCACAGCAAGCCCTGAATTGAATTAATTGCTGTGCCAACCCTAACCCTACCCCAACCCTTTCCATACTTAGAGTAGCAGAAACATTCCTTAGCGAACCCTGCGTGCTTGAAGTTTCATGGGACAACACCCCTCACCCCCCCTTAACGCCCCAACTGTTCTTGTATCTTATGCTGCCCAAGCCTCACCCCTTTATCCAAATGTTACTAAATTGCAATAAACAGAGTAGCGCCAGTAATTCGGTTCTGCTTCAAGCACGGATTAATTGAATTTGTGAATGTTAGTTAGGAACGCTATGTCTAGTTCTGGGAACAATGAAAACAGGATAATATGAAGATACACATCAGTTATTCATTAAATGTTCCTTCCTCAGGGTTTGCCCACATCCGCTAACATTAACTGCTTCATAGTGAAAGATACATCCGGGATATTTTAACTTTACTAAGTTTTAACCAGGGAGGCGCAGCAGTATCACTGCTGACTTGCAATAAGGAGGCCAAGGTTTGCATCTCGGGTGTTTCCTGCATGTGGTGTTTGCATGTTCTCTCCGTGTCTGCGTCTGGGTTTTCTCCAACAGACTTGCAGGTTATGTGGAATGACGACGCTAAATCGGCCCTCCTGAATTGTGTGGGTCCGTGTGTTCATCCGGTGATGGACTGACGTCCCGTCCAGTTGTCGCTCCTGGCTTTTGCCTTTATGCCTGCTGGGATAGGCTCCCTGACCCTGCTCATGCACTGGATTTTCAACCTACTATCCCATCCTTTCCCTATGTCTTTAAACGGGTTCGGGAGCTGCTCGTTAATGAACTGGACAAATGGGTTCGTAATGGACTGGGGAGCATCCTGTAAACGTAAAGCCGAGACGTTTAGTTTTGTACTTTGTGGCAACCCTTCGTAGTTTGAATGGTAATCATTTTTAACTTTATTTATTGTCATTCGCAGCCCCAACCATAAACAGGATCGGCAAACGGCCCGAGGCGCCCCTTATAAAACGTAAAGCTGAAACGTTCGTTCAGTTTTCTGGGGTCTTTAGACTCGAGGTGTGAGTCGCTTTGCCCCCACGGGCGCACACAAAGCTTCACCTCTAGCAAGTATTATAACCCAATTCAGATGTAATTGAACTCCCAAAATGAATCTTTTAGGAACATAAGAAAAAATTTAGTCGAGATCAGGCTGTTGGCTAACCGGAGCTCTTCAAGTCATGTCTGCTCTAATTCAGTTAGTCGGTACGGGCGTCGCTCCTTCTTGAACTGGATAAACGGAGTCAGCAAATGGACCGAGTGGCCCATTCCAGAAGTAAAGCTGGGAAACGTTTGCTCCTTGTAGGTTCACGGACTTGAGGATCGCTCTGCCGCTTTACGTGCTGGCAAAGTTTCACTATAAACTGGAAGAGACCGGAGTGGGCAGCGTGCCAGTCCTGCTATTGCCGCTTTTGTTGTTGGTATCTTCGCAGCAATCGCCGACGTTCAAGTTCTAATATGCGGCTGTCAGACTCCACCAGCGAAAGGGTCTGCCAGTCTTTCAGTTGATTGCAAAGTGGCGTTTAATGGCCAATTAAAAATATTATTTCTGTTTGCTATATAACTATCAAACAGCATCAGTGCCATCAAATAATTTTATTAACTATTTTTTTAGTTTGACAAAGTACCCTTTCTGAGGCTGGTTGATCAAGACAGGCTCAAACAGTGGACGAGTTTCGGAAAGGGCTACCAAAACGGCGCATGCGCGAACAATGCGGGCCCGGTCCTTCGTCGCTCAAACATTTCCAAAGACTTTTAAAGTGCCACCTATCTTCAACATGTCGTCTTCATGTTTAGTTTTTTCTTTCCCAAACCCGCTGTAGCTTTTTTTTTTATTTATTATTTTTAATTCCCTTTTCTATCTCTGCGGTGCACTCCTAAAAATAAAGGGTGCCAAATTGTTCTTCAGAACGACGTCCGAGGAGGAACATTTTTTGGTTCGAAAAAGAACCATCTATGTGAGGTTCCAGAAAGAGCATGATTTTTTTTTTATCTTGATTCATTATGCGAAGAAATAGAAATTAATAAAGTATCATTACATCAAATTTTTAAAGTTAGTTCAATTAATAGCTGTACAAAATGACAGATTGCGAAAAACACAACGGGCTCCTGATTTTTAAAGGAATCTGACTGAGTACAACAAACGGGCTAAATTGAGGTTTTCTTGATCAGTTCGCATGCTGTCTGGTCTCCTAGCATACATTAAATATTTTTGCTTTATTCGCATATTAGGAATTTCCTCAATGCCCGAGAAAGCATTCACAAAATTAAATGATGGGTTGTCAAGCAAGGATCCGACGACGACCCACACAGCCCCGCAGTTATCACCAGTATTTTTAAGACATGTCGTGCTTGTCTTGGTTTGTACAGCAAGTTCTTCCAGTTCTGGTCCCCTGCTTCACCATGAAGTGTCACATTATTAAAATATCCAGACGTGTATGCGTTTGCATAATTAGGCGTGCGTTGAGGATGTCACCGTCCTCAGAGACGTCCAGACTTCTTGTCACCTGTGCAAAATAACGCGAGTAGTCGGAACAGTGTGACGTTGTGGTAACCTCAACACTTTAAGGCACTAAATAAGAGAATAGAATAATCCGTTCTGGCACTTAAAAGACGAAGCCATGCAAGCGACACTCACCTTTTTCATGTTAATATGCGGCTGCTTAGGGTCCAAGTGAAAGACATTCCCAACGAAGGGCAGTCCCGGTGGACTCGGTGGAAAGTTCTTCGGAGATCTGTTCTTGACATAATCGGTGACCAAGAGGAAGACGGCGACGAACACCAAAAGATACTGGAGCTCCAGGCGCTCCCACAGAGGAGCGGGCAGCAGATGCGTAAGCGACATTGCGGATCGGAGTTTGTCGCGCGCTGTGCGCACTTGGGGAAGATTCACACGCGAGCGCCTTGGCAGCTGAACGCCCACACACCGTGCGGGAGCAACGCGATCAGCGACTGGCAGCAGGGTGCAGACTCGCACCTGGGAGAAAGGAGCCTCGCAGATGAGCACAGAAAGAGGGCGTGGTCACTTGAGGAGCTCTCGGTCGCCACGGCGACTTCCCTAATCCCTCGTCAGGTCGGCCCCTCCTCCGGAGCGCACATGTTGGTTTTGTTTCACTTTGAACATTCCGTTTCTTTCTCGGTTCAAGCTTAAATCGCCAGTCTGTCGTCTCCAGGGTGGCTTCTTGTCTTTCCATGTCGTATTAAATAAGCCCATCCGTCCATTTTCTGCACTCACCTCTCACGCTGGAGAACTGAGATTTATTTATTTTTTGTCCTGCGCTTCTCCTTTGTGGGCATTATATACATAACGAGGGAAGAGTCGTTAAGAGCGGCAAAGACCTTAATATCCAGACCTTCAAATCAATCAATAAATGTTCATTCTCAAATCTGCGTAATCCAAATACAAAATCAGGTCTGCCCATTGTGCCAGTCATTTACAGGGTCTCACACATGCCTGTCCAGGGTACCAGTTTATTACAGAGCTAACCTCATATTTGGCTATGGAGGTTGCCAGTCCATTACAGGGCTCACACTCACCTGCCCAGGATGTCAGTTCACTAGAGGGCTGACCCCCACACTCATCTGATAAGAGTGCCAGGGCTCGCACCTATAATCGGCTGTTCAGGATGCCAATCCATTACAAGGCTCACACTTGCACATGTCTGTCAAGGATGGCAGTCCAATACAGGACTCACACTCACATGTGCAGAATGCCAGTTCACTACAGGACTGACCCCCACATTTGCCTACCCAGGGTGCCAGCACATTATAAGGATGACCCCCACACTCGCCTGCTCGCTAGTCCATCACAAGGCTCACACCACATTTGCCTGCCCAGAATGCCAGTCCATTACAGGGCTCAAACTCACACATGTCTCCCAAGGATGCCAGTCCAATACAGGACTTATACTTACATGCCCAGGATGCCAGTTCACTACAGGGTTGACCCCCACACTCACCTGCCCAGGCTGCTAGTCCATCACATGGCTCACACCTACAGTCGGCTCCCTAGGATGCCAATCCATTACAAAGCTCACAACCACATTTGCCTGCCCAGAGGGCCAGCACATTATAAGAATGACCCCCACACTTGCCTGCCCAGGGTTCCAGTCCATCACATGGCTCACACCTACAGTCGGCTGCCTAGGATGCCATTCCATTTCAAAGTTCACAACCACATTTACCTGCCCAGGGTGTCAATCTATTACAGGGCTCACACATGTCTGCCGAGGATGCCAGTCCAACATAGTACTCACACTCAACTGCCTAGGACACCAGTTCACTATGGGGCTGACCCCCACACTCGTCTGCCCAGGGTACCAGTCCATCACAGGGCTCACACCTACAGTCGGCTGCCTAAAATGCCCATCTATTACAAAGCTCACAACCCATTTGCCTGCCCAGGATGCAAGTCCATTAAAAATTTTACAATACAGTTGGCTGCCCAAGGTGCCAGTCCATTAAAGGGCTCACACCTACACAAGCATTTTAGCTAATGCAAGTTCTAAATTACACCTTATACATGCATTGGGATGTGTCATCAGTGATGTTCCAGGGGGTCTTTCTTTTTTTTTTTTTTTTTTTATTTTATTAATTTTATTACAATCAATACATAGCAATCACATTTTTACAAAGAAAAAAAAAGAATTATGCTAAGAACAGATCGATCCCCACCCTTGAGAGAGAGCAAGCCAAACGGTGTAAAATTTAAGGCTTTTAAAAAAATACCTAAATCAACAAATTCTCTGTGCTTTATAAACTTATTTCAAAATATTACTGATTAGATCCTGCCATGTTTTGAAAAAAGTCTGCACAGATCCTCTAACTGAGTATTTGATTTTTCCAATTTTAAATAATATAACACATCAGTTTCCCACTGACTTAAAAGAGGAGAGTTTGGGTTCTTCCAGTTTATCAGAATAAGTCTGCGTGCCAAAAGTGTAGTGAATGCAATCACAATTTGTTTGTCTTTCTCCACTTTAAGACCCTCTGGAAGAACCTCCAGGGGGTCTTTCAACTTCATAGATCCTCACCCAAGGTGATGTCCTGTCTTGCATTCCCAGCAGCAACCTCCCATTGATCCATAACCACCTAGTGGTTTAACTCTGGTCATGGCGCTTATGGCCCTCCTTACACCTTATACATGCATTGGGATGCGTCATCAGTGATGTTCCAGGGGGTCTTCAGGTTTTTTTCTGTCTTTCAACTTCATAGATCCTCACCCAAGGTGATGTCCTGCCTTGCATTCCCAGCAGCAACGTCCCATTGATCCATAACCACCTAGTGGTTTAACTCTGGTCATGGCGCTTATGGCCCTCCTTACACCTTATACATGCATTGGGATGCGTCATCAGTGATGTTCCAGGGGGTCTTCAGGTGTTTTGTGTCTTTCAACTTCATAGATCCTCACCCAAGGTGATGTCCTGCCTTGCATTCCCAGCAGCAACGTCCCATTGATCCATAACCACCTAGTGGTTTAACTCTGGTCATGGCGCTTATGGCCCTCCTTTTTGCAAGCCTCCATTATCCCCAGTCAAGAAAATGTCCTGCAAATCTCAGACAGCCAACTTGATCAGCTGACAAAAAGTCCACCAACCACTAATCCTGTAGTTCTCCATAAGCTCCTGGCATTTTACTTTCTTTCTCTCATTTGCCTCCTCCATATGTTCTTCCCAGTGCACCGTGATTTATGATCAACTGCTTGGTGGCCTCTGAAAGGATGGCCATGTTTGGAAACCAGGGAGTTATTTGTGTGATGTGGTCTTGACACTTAAACTGCTTGTTCAGATCTATGCCTATCTGCCAGTCAGAGGCTGTGGTGAGGAGACCACTCCTAGATTTTGGCTGAATGTGGGGTTTCACTCCTGCTTTGATTAAGGAGATGACCTTCTATGGTGACAATGGGGGCTGCTGCTGTTGATTACAATACTTATGCTGATGGTGACTGCTTTTAGCACCTGGTCATTGTGCCAAATTGTTAACAGCCTTCTCCAAGTGCCCTTGGGTACCTCCTAAGGTGGTGTTCCACCAACCCATACCCAGCACAATGATGGCAAGCAGATGATCTTCCAGATATGGAAGTTTGGAGGACTTGGGACAAGGAACTGACTGTGATGGATGTCTATCTGTCAGATGTTCTCCCAAGATATACTGGAGTGCACCCTCCCACCTTGTCCATGCTCACTGCTGCTTAAGTCCCACCACCCTGCTTGCTCAAAGGTCCTCCTGAAGAAGATAGTGTCTTTCCTTACCTTGAGCCATCTCTTTGAGGGTCTTAGGGAAGAGGTCTAAGTTGGTTCTCTTCCCTGCCAACATTCCCACTAGAATTTTCTGCATTAAGTGGGTTCTGCCATCTCCACCAATTCTTCTTCTATCCATTTCCTATCTCTTCATACTTCTGCTCCAGTTACCTTTGAGCCAGCTCTCTTTACTGAAGAACATCCCTTCTTCATGTAACCTTAAATTGTTCAGTGAGACCACTAAAGGGTCGATACAGAGCTGCACTGCTAAGGCTACTGGAGAAACCCAAACACTCCTTGGTAGAGCAGTTGATCTTCTCTTTGGGGTCTCCATTGCACATACTGGGTGTAAATATACGTCAACAGGGGCCACACAATGCAGGACAAGATGGCATGTTGGTCAATCCAGGCTTTAAAACTACCGGGCAGACTTGACTTAGCCATCTTGGTAAGCCAGTCCTTGAGCTCCTTATTGGTCTTCTGAATGGTCGATGCAGAGTTTAACCAAATAACTGGTAAATTGTTGCAAGATGTTAGGGAAAAAGGAGAAGAACTAAAACAGATTTGGGGAGAACATGCAGAGTCCACACTAATTAGGAATTCAAAACCCAGGGTGCTGGATTCTGGGAAGAGGAAGCTCCAACCTCTGTGCCGCTATGCCACCCCGTCTATCCACACTCATTTCACGTAGTGCCTTGCATAAAGCAGACCATCACAAGGCACTTCATAAAGCAAGCGAGAATAAAATGAGGAGATCTTTGGGAAGAGTTTTGAGAGCTCGGAAAATCACATACTGTCATGTGAAAAAGTAAGTACACCCCGTGGACATTGCTGACTTTTTTTTTTTTTTAACATGCAGTATTTGAACAGTAGACCTTCATGCAGACAATGCCTACAGATAAAGGTTATAAACTTGAACAAATGACGCATCAAACTGACACGGCATATTTCCTCTCATGAACAAAGATAAGGATTTGTCACCTGGGGAAAGTAAGTCCACCCCTACACTTATCACCACATCAGATTAGAATCAGGAGTTTCAGATGAGGTGACAATGATCAGGACCTCCTTAGGGAGTCTGCAGGTGGGCCCGACCATCTTATTTACGTCTGGTGTTTCCTTTGTTATTGACGGGTGTGGCGTCATCATGCCAAGATGAAGAGAGGCCCTCAGAAAGAAGGTTATGGATTGTCTAGGAGTCTGGCAGGGGACCACCAAATGATCTGAAATCAATCATTCCAGGTCTAGTCAGGTCAGGTTGGGGAGCATCCAGGGGTACAGCGCGTTTCTGCACTCACCACATGATGTAACAGCTCGGGATCCCGGTTGGTAAAAGGCGGACACGCGGTCCTGTATCACCCCCCCATCTCCCACACCCCCAAAAATGACCATCTATCAGTGATGTGCAGTGATGTTCATGGCTGGTAAGGCACGGACTCCTTCAGAGTCAGTCAGTCATTTTCCAACCCACTATATCCTAACACAGGGTCACGGGGGTCTGCTGGAGCCAATCCCTGCCAACACAGGGCGCAAGGCAGGAACAAACAGCAGGCAGGGCTTCAGCCCACTGCAGGGCACACACACACACACACACACTATGGACAATGTAAGATCGCCAATGGACCTAACCTGCATGACTTTGGACTGTGGGAGGAAACCGGAGCACCCGGAGGAAACCCACGCAGACACGGGGAGAACATGCAAACTTCACGCAGGTCTCCTTACTGCGAGGCAGCAGCGCTACCACTGTGCCACCCGTTGTGATCAGTGCATACGTTTAATATGTCACTGTGCTCGGTGCAAATCTATTTTAGAAATCTGCCTTTTTCTACTCACATGCACAGTTGACACAGAGCCAGATTTAGCACAGGGGTTCACCATATAAGAACTGCTAGGCAGGCATTAAAAGACAAGGAAGATAGAGACAACTGGGCAGTCAGACTGATGACCACTGTATACTATTTTTTGTGTCAAAGTCAGCATGAAATTCTATCCTCTTTTGCCTTGTTTGGAATTGCATGATTCACCTAAGTGGGGGTCTGCACGTGAACAAAGAGTATAAAGCCTTGGAACTTTGCCCGGCACACCCTTGAGGCCGAAGGGAGATAACGTCATCCGATCCTGAAACTACTTCAACTGAAAGGTGAAAATGGCAGACTCTACACATCGGGCCCCAACTCCAAAACTGGGTTCTTGCCATTGGGCTTCCTTCATCTGTTATGCAGCGTAAGCTGTCATTGAAGTTCCATCCATCCATCCATTATCCAACCCGCTATATCCTAACTACAGGGTCACAGGGGTCTGCTGGAGCCAATCCCAACCAACACAGGGCACAAGACAGGAAACAAACCCCGGGCAGGGCACGCACACCCATACACCAAGCACACACTAGGGACAATTTAGGATCACCAATGCACCTAACCTGCATGTCTTTGGACTGTGGGAGGAAACCCACGCAGAGAACATGCAAACTCCACGCAGGGTGGACCCGGGAAGCGAACCCAAGTCTCCTTACTGCGAGGCAGCAGCTCTACGCTCTATGCACTGCGCCACCATGCCATTCCTCTTAAAAACAACGAGGCTAAAACAATGGCTGGAAGCTGTCCCTTTAAAACAAAGCCCAGTGCCTTTCTACTGCTGGTGACTCCCCAGCTTCTCTCGTCCAGGCTATGCACCGGGGAGCCACCCTAATGGTGTAGTTGGCAGGATTGTGGCTAAATTATTCACTGGATGTTCAAATTGTTCTTTTTACAGCCTCCAATTAATCCAAAATGCTGCTGCAAGAATTATTACAAGAACAAGAGAAAAAAGCAAAGCAAAATGTCCCCTATTATCGGCTCACTAAAAGGATTACAATGTGCAAGCTTTCAAGGCAACTCAGGCTCCTTCTTCAGGCGAGATGGAATACAGAAACTGGAGTTCCCTGGGTTTATATCGACCCTCCAGGACAAGAAACAACATTGGTAAATCTTTAAATGAGAAATCCTAAATGTAAAAAATTAATAGATTCATTAAGGCTGGGGTTAATTTAACAAGAGAGAGAAGAACAATGTATGGTCAAGATCTTTGGATAAGATAACTGTCCAACAAAGTCTTTTGAAGTTTCTAATGAGTTTTTCAAAACAATTTGGGTCCGTAATCAGGCTGTCTGTGTCACATAACTCCAGTTCTTAAATCCTTACACTGAGCTCCCAGTTAAGTTTCGGGGCAGAATTCAAAATCCTCCTTTTAATATCTATAGCTTTAAATTGCCAATGTCCGGCTTACTTGTCTGAACTTATCATGACTTACAAACCTGAGTGCACATTAAGATCTCAAGATGCCGGTCTGCCTAGGATTCCAAGAAAAACTAAAATAACAGTCGAAGGGAACGGCACGGTGGCACAGTGGCGCAGTGGGTAGCGCTGCTGCCTCGCAGTTAGGAGACCAGGGTTTGCTTCCCGAGTCCTCCCTGCATGGAGTTTGCATGTTCTCGCCATGTCTGCGTGGTTTCCTCCCACAGTCCAATGACATGCAGGTTAGGTGCATTGGCGATCCTAAATTGTGCTTAGTGTGTGCTTAGTGTGTGTGCGCACTGCGGTGGGCTGGCGCCCTGCCTAGGGTGTGTTCCTGCCTTGCGCCCTGTGCTGGCTGGGATTGGCTCCAGCAGACCTCTGTGACTCTGTGTTAGTATATAGCAGGTTGGACACTGACTGACGGGCCCCAAAACTTTAGAATGGTCTGCCTGCACACCCTGACTAGAGCTGCTGATCAACTGTTCATACTGTGTCTCTGTTGTCAGTCATTAGCACTAAAACATAAGTAACGTGACAGTTAGAATTTGAAACTAACCCTCACCTATTCTGTTTCTCTTCCCGGTAATAAAATGTGGCACTTGGTGCCCACAGCCCACCTGCCAAGTTGTTTTGCCTGCCTAAGGTAAAGTCATCTCTGATGGAGGATCGCAGGAATCGTAGGGTTGAGGGGTCCTTTCATCGGATTGGCTGTTTCATCTGTGGAATGGCCAATTGGGGGAGGCAGCTTGATGGCCGAGGTCTCCAGGACTCTGAACAAATCTAAATCCTATTATGGGATATCATCTACAGTTGAATTCTGCTGCATACTTGTAATATTTGTAGTTTTATATTGAATTGAGGATTACTTGTGTGCTGTTCTGTGTATTGTATTGTATTTAAAACATAAGTAACGTGACAGTTAGAATTTGATACTAACCCTCACCTATTCAGTTTCTCTTCTCGGTACTCACATGTGGCACTTGGTGCCCACAGCCCACCTGCCAAGTTGTTGTGCCTGCCTAAGGTAAAGTCATCCCTGATGAAGGATCGCAGGAATCGTGGGAAAGAGGGGTCCTTTCATCGGATTGGCTAGCCCAGCGATGTTTCAGCCGTGGAATGGCCAAATGGGGGAGGCCTCCAGGACTCTAAACCAGCGGTTCTCAACCTTTCTAGCGCCGCGACCCTTTAATACAATTTCCCATGCTGTGGCGACCCCAACCATAAAATTATTTTCGTTGCTACTTCATAACCTTAATTTTGCTACTGTTATGAATCGTAATGTAAATATCTGATATGCAGGATGTATTTTCATTGTTACAAATTGAACATAATTAAAGCGTAGGGATTAATAACAAAAACAATATGTAATTATATATTGTGTAATATTTATTTCTAATTACAAGTAAATGAAAATTTGTCATTATGACTTACGTTTATTTGTTTTTCTTCATTGTGTATTGAACTGTATTCACTGTTGTTGTTTACTTATATCTAAATGTGAAAAGCATGGCGTAGCGTGTGTAACAGTCTTAATATCACAACAGTAAACTACACTGCTACAAAATTATTGCGACAGTACGCGTAAAAAGCCAACGTCAGTGCGAAGGTTGAGGCTGCTTCTTTCTCACCAGATCAGAAATTCTCGGGGCAGTCTTTGCCAGAGCACAACGAAGATCATCTTCTGCAACAAATCTACTTCTGTATTTAGACTTCATAAGCACCAAGCTGGAAAACCCGGTTTCACAAAGATATGTTGTTGGAAATGGAAGAAGAAGTGCGTAGATCCCTGCAACAGCGTGACATTACGTAATGTCACGCCGTTCGATGTACAGTAAACAGTTAAAAATAATAAAGTTCCGACAATTAAAATGTTTGAAATTATTCTGATTCAATTGTCTGCAACATCTGTCCTCCAATGACAATTATAGTAAAAAACGAGTAACTACCAATGGAAACAATTTGTACAATAAGAAGTTTTACACACTAGAATAGACAAACCCCATATTTGCAATGGTCTTAGGCGACCCCTGGCAAATCGGCATTCGACCCCCAGGTTGAGAACCGCCACTCTAAACAAATTCAAATCCTATTATGGGATGTCATCTACTGTTAAATTCTGCTCGGTACGTCTAATATTTTTATTTGTATACTGTATTGAGGATTTGTTCTGTTCTGTGTATTGTGTTGTATTGTATTGACCCCCCTTTTCTTTTTGACATGCCCAACCTACCTGGAAAGGGGTCTCCCTCTGAACTGCCTTTCCCAAATTTTCTTCCATTTTTTTTTTTTTACCCTGGGGAGTTTTTTCTTGTCTCCTTAGAGAGTCAAGGCTGGGGGGCTGTCAAGAGGCAGGGTCTGTTAAAACCCATTGCGGCACTCCTTGTGTGAATTTGGGCAATACAAAAATAAACTGTATTGTAAATTACTAACTGTATCATATTTATAATGCATCATATATATAAAATACAGGGTCTCTGTCAGATACTGAGGATACCGGGATGGTGGCGCGCCCAGTCATGGACTCCCGTGACCGAGTTACTTAATACATATACTGCTCCAATAGCTTGGCCTGACCTGGAAGGGGACATTAATCCCGTGAAAGTGCAAGAGGTGGTCTTGGTACGCAGGGCCAAGAAGGAACAGATAGCTGCCGGTGAATTAGGGTGTCTTCTGCTAATCGCATTACGTGGCGGGGACTTAAAAGTCTAAAGTATAACTCTAAAATGTGGACAACTTAAACAGAAAATAGACAACTTACAAGAGAAAGAAATTATCTTTTGAGAGGCCGTGGAAAATGCCACATCCCAAGCGGACCTTTCAGCAGGCTAATGATTCAAAGTGCATTGGCAAATCTGCCACAGGATGGCTCGAAAAGAAGAAATAAAAATAATAATAATGCATTTTATTGATATGGTGCCTTTCCCAGGCTCATGGATGGAGGGTTATGGACTGGCCTAGTCAAAGCCCTGCTGAGAATCCCGTTGAAATAGTAGAGGGGTATTTGAAACACACACACACAGACATCTTGCAACGGAAGGAAATGTGCATAGAGGAATGGGGCAAAAGTGAGCATCAGGTCGATACGGGAGTCTGGTGGGCAGTTGTGCTAAATGCCCACAAGAAGTCATTTTTGGCTTCTGAGGCCAAGAGTGGACTGAGGTTTTCTGCCGTGAACCTTTACAGTTTTTTATATTTCTTTAAATGAATGAGTGAGGAGGCAAATGTTCCAAATACAGTGCATCCGGAAAGTATTCACAGCGCTTCATCACTTTTTCTACATTGTGTTATGTTACAGCCTGATTCCAAAATGGATTAAATTAATTTTTTTCCTTAGAATTTTACACACAACACCCCATAATGACAACGTGAAAAAAGTATACTTGAGATTTTTGCAAATTAATTAAAAATAAAAAATTGAGAAATCACATGTACATAAGTATTCACAGCCTTTGTCATGAAGCTCCAAATTGAGCTCAGGTGCCTCCCGTTTCTCCTGATCATCCTTGAGATGTTTAATTGGAGTCCACCTGTGGTCAATTCAGTTGACTGGACCTGATTTGAAAAGCACACACCTGTCTATAGAAGGTCCCACAGTTGACAGTTCATGTCAGAGCACAAACCAAGCATGAAGTCAAAGGAATTGTCTGTAGACCTCTGACAGGATTGTCTCAAGGCACAAATCTGGGGAAGGTTACAGAAAAATGTCTGCTGCTTTGAAGGTCCCAATGAGCACAGTGGCCTCCATCATCTGTAAGTGGGAGAAGTTCAAAACCACCAGGACTCTTCCTAGAGCTGGCAGGCCATCTAAACTGAGCGGTCGGGGAGAAGGGCCTTAGTCAGGGAGGTGACCAAGAACCCGATGGTCACCCTGTCAGAGCTCCAGAGGTCCTCTGTGGAGAGGAGAACCTTCCAGAAGGACAACCATCTCTGCAGCAATCCACCAATCAGGCCTGTATGGTAGAGTGGCCAGACAGAAGCCACTCCTTAGTAAAAGGCACATGGCAGCCCGCCTGGAGTTTGCCAAAAGGTACCTGAAGGACTCTCAGACCATGAGAAACAAAATCCTCTGGTCTGATGAGACAAAGATTGAACTCTTTGGTGTGAATGCCAGGAGTCAGGATTGGAGGAAACCAGGCACTGCTCATCACCAGGCCAATACCATCCCTACAGTGAAGCATGGTGGTGGCAGCATCATGCTGTGGGGGGCAGGAACTGGGAGACTAGTCAGGATAAAGGGAAAGATGACTGCAGCAACGTACAGAGACATCCTGGATGAAAACCTGCTCCAGAGCGCTCTTGACCTCAGACTGGGGCGACGGTTCATTTTTCAGCAGGACAACGACCCTAAGGACACAGCCAAGATATCAAAGGAGTGGCATCAGGACAACTCTGTGAATGTCCTTGAGTGGCCAGACTTGAATCCGATTGAACTTCTCTGGAGAGATCTTAAAATGGCTGAGCACCGTCGCTTCCCATCCAACCTGATGGAGCTTGAGAGGTGCTGCCAAGAGGAATGGGCGAAACTGGCCAAGGATAGGTGTGCCAAGCTTGTGGCATCATATTCAGAAAGACTTGAGGCTGGAATTGCTGCCAAACATGCATCGACAAAGTATTGAGCAAAGGCTGTGAGTACTTATGTACATGGGATTTCTCAGTTTTTTTATTTTTAATAAATTTGCAAAAACCTCAAGTAAACTTTTTTCACGTTGTCATTATGGGATGTTGTGTGTAGAATTCTGGGGAAAAAAATGAATTGAATCCATTTTGGAATAAGGCAGTAACATCACAAAATGTGGATAAAGAGATGAAGCGCTGTGAATACTTTCCAGATGCACTGTATATCACCTTTACCTGTAGTTCCGTGCGCCTGTTCAAATATGTCAAAAACGTCACCAAGGTACACAGGATTGTACCAGAGAACTACAAAATATGGGAAGATCTTTGAATCTACCAAGCAGACCTGGCTTGCCCACCTTGGTAAGCCCGTCCTCGAGGCCCTCTTTGGTCTTCTCAGTGGCCTCACTTGCATGTGGCCAATGCAGAGTTTAACCAGATAAGCGGCTAATTGACACACGTCTCTGGAGAAATGGCAGCAAAACCAACACGGATTGGGGAGAACATGCTGAGGCCACACAGACCGTGTGACTGACCATGGAATTCAAAACCAGGGTGATGAGTTCTGTGAAGCAGGAGCCCCAAACGCTGTGCCCGAATGCCACTCCATCTCTCCGTATTCATTTCATATTTTACTTTGTACAATGCAGACCATCACAAAGCACTTTAGAAAGCCAGTAAGAGTTTTTTTCAGAGTAACCGGATAAAAGGTTCGATCTTCGGGAAGAATTCTGAGAATGCAGGAAAACCACAATGAGGCAATGTGACACTGCACACAGCCATTGAACCCAAGTCCTTGGTGGAGTGAAGCCAATGTGCAAACCCAGTGCCACAATGTACTTTTTATTTCTTTTCTTGTATTTATTCTAGCAATTCAGATGTGAATGAATAAAAACATTTAGTCGAGATCAGGCAGTTAGCCAAGCGGAGCTCTTCAAGTTCTGTCTACTCTAATTCAGTGAGCCGCCACGGGCGTCGCTCATTCCTGCACTGGATAAACGGAGTCAGCAAATGGACCAAGTGGCCCATTCATGGCGTAAAGCTGGGAAATGTTTGCCCCTTTTCTGGGTTCACTGACCCCAGGTGTGACTCGCTTTGCCCCTTTAAGTGCTCAGAAAGTTTCACTATAAGCAGGTGGACACCCATGTGGGCAGTGTGCCAGTCCTGCGATCTTCATAATTGTTGTCGGCCTTTTTCAAACAATCAATGAAGACCAAGTTTTAATATATGCCACATAGACTCCCCCCCAGCCCTGATTAGAAGGGTCTAATGTTTGTTTGTTTGACTACAAAGTGGCATTAAACCCCCAGTAAAAATACGTAATCTTTTGTACTGTACTTATGTGTATTAAGGTTACGGAGGACATATCCATCTGTTTAGTTTATTAATAAACTGGCATTTCAGGATTGACAAGCGATGTTTGCTGGTTTTGTGTTACCTTGAATATTCTCTTCCATGGTTCGTGCAAAAAGCCGCAGCTTGTTGTCTCCAGGGTGGCTACTTGTCATTCCATGGCGTGTTAAAGGCACCCATCTGCTCATCTGTTCATTTTCTGAACTCACTTTTACACAGGAGACCTACACTCTACTTATTCTGCACTGGCATTATTACGTTAGTTCATTAGTGTTCAAACCCACACTTGCATACCCATGGTGCCACTCCATTACAGAGCTGACACCCAACCTCACCCTGCCCAGGGTGCCAATCCTTAACAGGGCTTACACCCACACACAACTGCCTATGGCGCCAGTCCTTTACAGGGCCCACATCCACAATGATCTGCCCAGGATGCCAGTTCATTATAGTGTTCACACCTACACTCACATACTCAGGGTGCCACTTCATTAAAGAGCTGAAACCCACACTCGTCCAGCCCAGGATGCCAATTCTTTATAGAGCTGACACCCACACCTGCCCTGCCCAGGGTGCCAATCTTTTACAGGGCACATGCCCACACTCACCTGCCCAGTATGCCAGTTCATTATAGTGTTCACACCTACACTCACATACCCAGGGTGCCACTTCATTACAGAGCTGAAACCCACACGCGTCCAGCCCAGGATGCCAATTCTTTATAGAGCTGACACCCACACCTGCCCTGCCCAGGGTGCCAATCTTTTACAAGGCTCATGGCCACACACACTCGCACAAGTATGCTAGTTCATTATAGTGTTCACACCCACACTCGAATACCCAGGGTGCCACTCCATTACAGAGCTGACACCCACACTTGCTATGCCTAGGTTGCTAATCATTTGCAGGGCTCATGCCCACATTCACCTGCCCAGGATGCCAGCTCATTAAAGTGTTCGCATCCATACTTGCATACCCAGGGTGCCACTCCATTACAGAGCTGACACCCACACTTGCCCTGCCCAGGATGACAATTCTTTACAGGGCTCACACCCACAGGAAAACCAAGGCAGACTTGTTGGGCAGGGGCAGAGTCCACACATACTACAAGCTGCCATTATATTCCAATCCAGAATGCCGATTTTCTGAAGCAGCAGCTCCAACTGCTGTGCCTCCTTGCTGCCCCCTATACCCATAATTATTCCATTTAGCACCTTCACAAAGCAGATCATCACAAATCACCTTACAAAGCAATATATTTTAGACTAGCGGGATAAAATGGGGAGACCTTAGTGAAGAATTCTGCGAATGCAGAAAAACCACAATGAGGTTATGTGAAAAAGTAAATACACGCTGCTCTGCGATCTACTGTTTATAAGTGTGGGTGGCAGAATCTCCACTTAAAAAGAGAGTATTGGCACTTAATGCATTTCCACTTCAGACACCTTTCTAGCAGAGGAGACTGTTCATCCAGGTCTTCAAAATTCTCAAAGGTGTTGATTAGGTAGATCCAGCAGAATTCTTCCAAATTAACAATGAGTCACATAGTCAAGGACATCAGTGGAAATTAAGAGGAAGTGAACTTAGGGCTGAAGCCAGGGAGCAATTCTTTATGCAAAGAGTGACGGGAATCAAACAAAATACTGAGACATGGAGTTGAAGCACAAACCTTGACAACCTTTAAAAAGGATCTGGATGAGATGTGGGGATAGCTTAGCTACTAGCTAATCAAACGAGCGACAAATAGACTGAGTGGTCTACACTTATGAATAAAATAATAAGTTGTCTAGTGCTATATCCCTGTCATTACAACAGATGAAGCATCGCAGACATTTGTTGAAATAAAATTCATTGCATTTCTCATTCCAACAGATGGCACATGTGAGCGCTGAAGTCGAAAACAACGGAAGAACTTAAACCCAATTAAAGTAAAAATAATTTCTTTATTCTTAATTCTTGGTGAGTAGAAAAAATGTGAGACTGCCTCTTTCCAACTCAGTCGACTGATTTGGGTTTTAGCAGAATCCCTAAAGTAAAAACGTTCTCTCTTTTATATCCTAGAAAAGAAAAAAAAAAACCCTAGCAGTTCATTCTGAGGTTATACATAAATCTTCATTTATGGCATACTGGAATGTCCTAAAACATGAAATAAACAGCCATTTGCATTCCTAAGGAATACACCCCTGTATTTGCACCCACTTAGAATCAATTTAAACATTCTTATAGTCCATAAAGATCTTACATTCTTCAGGGTCTTCTGATAGTAGCAGAGGTCAGCCCTTCCTCATAAAGGAATGCAAGTTAATGGTTTAAGTTTTTCTTTCTCAGTTCCCCCCTTTTGCACATAAATATGTGCACATGTGAATGATCAGACCCAATCATCTGGAATAATATCATCATATTCAGAAGAGGGAGAAAGTTCCGAAAGCAAAGGGTTGTAATCAGGGTTTTGGGAACTGTCAGCATAAAGAAAATAGGCTTTTGTGAGAGAGGTGTCAATAAGCCTCTGAAGAAGGCCACGAATACAGGGGATGAGGCAGCAACCACAAATAACCATGATTGCAAGGGAAATGAGGACAGTGGTGAAAATAGTTTTACACCATCCGCCCAAATTCCGAACCACCGTTCAAATAGTTCATCAAGGGGATTGGAGATACCAGAATTTTCTGCAAGTTCTACAGAAAGGGCAGTAAGACCAGCAAGTGCACGAGATACTGAGCCATCAGGAGCAGTGTTATTAGGGATGAAGGTACAGCAATTGTCCCCAAACATGGCACATACACCGCCTTTCTCAGCTAAAAGCATATCAAGTGCTATCCGGTTTTGCCAGGTCATGAGAGAAGTTTTGTCTAGTTGTTCATGGATGCCCTCGATGGCTTCACGAGTAAAATTTAGAAATCGCTGTTGATTGTAATAAAGATAATTTATCCAATCTACATTTTTATTTATTGTTGACCACCAGAATATAATTGATTCAAATCCAGCAGCCACTTGATCACGTGCTTTGTATTGGTTTGGAACTCCTCTGGGGACTCCAATACCATCTATATATACATTAGAATCAAACATTTCAAGGGTAGAACGACGTTTCCGGGATTTACCTGGGACCTGACTCAGAAGGGTGCAGAGGTAAGAGGTAGAAACGCATAAGTAATTGGATTAGGGCACAACGGCCACTCCAGTCAGGGGGAAGGATTGAGAGTAACATGTTCTTTTACACATCCACCATATATCGCACGTGGGGAATTATGGGAGGAAAACCAGGAATGAGAAAGATTTTCATGAGTGCTTGAGCCGAGGGAGACATTATAGGTCTGATGACACCATTCAGGTGGTAGTTTACCAACGAAGTTCAAGGAATCAGGGTCGTTTCGCAAAAACAAGTATAATTGGCCTTGTATGAACGGTACATTGGCGGGGTCATAGGGGGAAAAGGAGGGAATAGATGGTGTAGAGATGTACATAAGGGGTCCTTAGGGGGAGTCGGGGAGGAAAATAGCTGCAACACACAACAGAGACCTGCAGGGTGCAATAGGTCTGTTAAGGGGAAAGGGGTAGTGGCCAGATGTGGTCGGGCCATAGCACAGGCATAACAATTTGATTGGTTCACCTGTTTAGCAGAGTAAATTACCCACTGAAGCCATCGGTTCTGGTCCCCATATCCAGTCTCAACTGCGAAAGTAGAGGACAAGGAGGTAATATTTAAATACTGCACAGGGTGCGATGGAGAGTCATCAGGAAGGACAGTGGTAGGGAAGGTTAAAGAGGTAGGGGTGACAGAATCGGTGTTGGTGCTGTGACTCGAATAACAATTTTCCAAGAGGATCTTTTCCAGAGACATCTGCCCCTAATATGTAAATACCCCCATCATAAGGTGACGGATCTTTTAAAGTGATAATTAACGGATTACAATTATCATGTAAACATGTTCTGCTAGTATGTCCCTTAATGATAGAGAACCTTGTCTTGAGATCATGTTGCTGAGCCTTCCAGGGCTGATAACCCCAGTCATAGGTACCTGTATTGGCAAATACCCACTGCCATTTTCACAATTACTACCATAATGAGTGGAGTCAGTAGTCACACACACATATTTTTCAGCCTAGTCCATTGTTCATGGCTGCCGGTTCCACAAGGAGCAACAGTACAAAAGTCAATCTGGAGTGAGGTAGTCTTCCCTACTTGGAAAGTTAGTGTGGGAAGGTCCCCATAAGTTCGCTGTCCCATGTTCAAGGGGACAAAAGAAGTTATTAATAATAGAACTAAGAATGCCATTCTTTGCAATGTGAGATGTGGATCCAGGCAGGAAGTCCTTCGACTTTAACAGCGTGAGGTGTAGATAATAGCACCTGGAATGGTCCCCTCCAGCGAGGTTGATGCCAATGTTTCCTTCGGGTGTCTCTGACCAGTATCCAGGTTCCAAGGGGATCTTGAACTCCGTTGGTGGGGACCGTCCGCCAAGCCTTGTTAACTTGTTCGTGGACTTCTTCAGGGAGGCTCGGAGACCTGCAAGACTAGAGAAGATCATTGTCCACAGTATGCAGAGTAACATTTCGATAACCATGCCAACGGGCATGGGCGTCAGTTAAAATTTCAAATGGTGATAGTCCCAACTGCCGATGTGTTCTTCCTCTCAACCCCATCAAGGCCAAGGGTAGAGCATCTGGCCAGGTTAAGTTTGTCTGCTCACAGATTTTTGCCAATTTTGATTTTAGGGTACCATTGCATCTTTCTACAATACCTCCACTTTGGGGATGGTATTTGCAGTAATGATGCACATTTATCTGGAGCCAAGTAGTCAGCTCATTTATTACAGAATTCACAAAATGGGTTCCATTATCGGTCTGCAGTTTCTGTGGTATTCCCCATCTTGGAATAATTTCTTTTATTAGAGCTTTAGCCACAGTTTTGGCATCTGCATGTTTAGAAGGGAAAGCTTCCACCCATCGGAGAACACATCAACAATTACCAAGCAATAACGGTAGCCTTTAGACGGTGTTAACTCAATGAAATCCATTTGGAGGTGTTCAAAGGGACCCATTGGGTTAGAAGTGACGGCGGGGCTTACCTGAGTACCTTTACCTACATTAAACCTTTGGCATAGTGCACATCGTCGGCAGAATTGTTCAGCATATGTAGAAAACCCTGTGGTTTCCCAATGCGCTCGACATCCTGAGTCATAGTGTCTTTCCCTGCATGATCCAGGCCGTGCGATTTTTGCCATTCCTGGAAAAGAAGCTTTTGGGAGGAAAGGTTTGTTAGTTTGCTTATGGATCCAGACCCCAGCAGAGAGGATCCTTCTGGGACCACTTTATTCTTTCTCGGTCAGTGGCAGCTCTGTAAAGAAATAATTTGATTATCAGGGTCTTTGTCATCTTCCTGTTGGAATAAAGAGACTGGTGTAATATTATAAGCGGCCTGTTTAGCAAAATGGTCAGCCAATTCATTTCCTTGGCTGACTGGGTTTTGTTTCCCAGTATGGGCTTGGCATTTAACTATTGCTAGTTTTGATGGTTCTGTTATAGCTTCGAGAAGGGATTCCACTAATTTCTGGTGTTGTATGGGCTTACCAGTACTGGTTTTGAATCCCATAATTTCCATAATGCCCCATGATCATGGCAAACTCCAAAGGCATATCTGGAATCCGTGTAAATAGTTATGACCTTCCCTTTGGACAACTGACAAGCTCGGGTGAGAGCTATTAACTCAGCTGCTTGTGCACTTAAGTTTGAAGAGATTCGATTTGCTTCAAGTAAGTGATCTCCTTTGACCACTGCATAACTGGTGGAGAGTGTCCCATCGTCCAATCTCAAGGAACAACCGTCCACATAAAGTACTTCTCCTGTTTCTAGTGGAGTTTCCTGGAGATCTGGCCTGGGTTTCAGGACCTTTGTGATTTCTTTATGGCAGTTGTGTGGTTCCCCTCTCCCTCAGTGGGAAGTAGGGTAGCGGATTCAGAGTTGAGCATCTTTCAATAGTAACATTTGACAGGGTACAGAGTACATTTTGATAATGGATTGCCCTTGCAGTAGTGAGGTGTGAGGTTTTGGCCTGGACTAAAATGGAGTGAACAGCGTGAGGCACTTTCACTGTCAGGGGACTCATGAGCACAATATCCGTGCTTGCCAGCACAGCCTCCGTTGTTGCTGCAACTGCTCTAAGACAAGTCGGAAGTCCTGTAGCCACTGGATCTAGTTTTTTTGAAAAATAAGCTACTGGCCTCTGTTTTTCTCCATGGAGCTGTGTTAATACTGCATTCATATATCCCCCCTTTTCGTCCACGAAGAGAGTGAATGGACGAGAATAGTCAGGAGTCCTAAAGCAGGCGAGAAAATAATGCACTTTTTAAATCACACAGAGCCTTCTCAGCCTGCTCATTCCACTGTACACGACCTGTAAGAGGAAGGTCGACAGTGTTAGCTAGAATTTGTAAGGGCTGTGCTCTTTCGGAAAAATTTAGGATCCAATGTCGACAATAACCAAGAATGCCCAATATAGACATTACCTGTTGCTTTGTGACCGGTCTGGGAAGATTTTGGATGGTAGTTATGCGGTCTTTCGACAGAGCTCTGGTACCACAAGTGATGTCATGCCCCAAGTACTTGACAGTGGTTTTAATTAGCTGCAGCTTTGCTTTAGAGACTTTGTGGCCATTTTCCGCAAGATATCTTAATAATAATTCCGTATCTTGCACGCATGCTTCCTCTGTTTCACTACAGAGCAATAAGTCATCAACGTACTGTATTAATACACTTCCCTGTTAGGCCAGAAGCCTTCCAGGTTTTGAGCAAGCGCCTGTCCGTATATACAAGGAGCTTCCGTATAACCTTGTGGCATAACGGTCCAGGTCCAGCGGCGATTTTGAAAAGTAAAAGCAAACCAGAATTGCGAATCAGCGTGTACAGGAATAGAAAAGAAAGCATTTGCAAGGTCAATAACGGAGAAATAACATGCAGAAGGAGGGATAGTAGACAGAATAGTGGAAGGATTAGGTACGATCGGTGCTCTAGGAAAGATAGCAGAATTGACTTGTCTAAGGTCTTGGACGAAGCGCCAAGATCCATCCGCTTTCTTTATTGGCAGAATGGGAGAGTTAACAGGAGAATACTGAATAGGAATTATAGCTCCCCGTTCAACTAAGTCTTTGTGTACAGCAGCAATTCCAAGTTCAGCCTCGGGAGAAAGAGGATATTGTGCACGAGGCGGAAGGATGACTTTGGGAAGACCACTAAAGGTTCACAATTTGCGATTCTGCCAAAATCGTTTTTCCCTGAGACCACAGAATGTCAGGAATTGTAGATAGCCAAGGAAAAGAGTCTCTTTGCAAGGAATACAGAGAAGGAGACGGGTGACACAGGGAACGAACAACTGGCAGGTCGATTTGGATTATCACCTTAGTAACCAGGTGATCAAGGGTGACAAAAATTCCTGGTGCAATGTATGTCCAATCAGTCCTATTTTGACATTGTTCAACCCAGTCCCCAATTTCTACCCAACGAGCAGTGTTAGATTTTGCCAGGGAAACATGGGGGACTGCACCTTCTAAATAGAAAGTGTTTTGTAAGTGTGTAAGGTGAACTGAAGCAGCAGCTTTAGTGGGAGAGATGAAAATACAAGGGATGTGAAGACTCTCTGGACAAGGGGCTGAGGAGAGAAAAGATTCAAACCAAGGGATATCAACTTCAGTGTGGAAATATTGGGCAGTACAGTGAAGAGTGTCAGGGACTTGGAGGTGGGGAAAATTACAGGACGGGAAAGCATGGAGGGCATTAAGAAGGAGTTTTGTGGGGAAATGTTTAGGGTCCAGGCAGCAAAAGAAGGTCGAGAGGGTTGGAGAGTTTGGCACAGGAGCTTAGGAATGGAGCAATAGAATCCTTGTTCAGATAAGGAGATTGAAACAGACAGTTTAGTCATGAGATCTCTTCCCAATAAGTTAACTGGACACAGATGATTTAACAGGAATCGATGTGTCAAAATTGAACTATCAGTGGACAGTTGAACTTGAAGAGGCTTGGATACTGATAAAGTATGAGGTTGTCCTGAGGCAGTGAGGACCTTCACAGTGTCTTTCGAGGCAGGGACCTCCAACAACGATAAAGTTGAGCGGTAGCTCCAGTGTCCACAAGGAAAACAGTTTCCTTACCATTTACTATCAAAGTTAGTAAAGGGTCTGCATCAGCATGATGAGTGAGCAAGGGAAACTGGAAAAAATGGCTGGGGTCCCTGCTAATTCCTATGACCAGGGAATATCACTGGGTTCCTGGAGTGGAAGTGGTGGAGGTGAACGCTTGTTTGGGCAATTACGTCTGAAATGGCCAGCTTCACCGCAGTTGTAGCAGGTGTAAGGTGTGTGAAATTGTTCTGATGATTTAGGTATCTGGGTGAACTGGTCAGTAGGCATGGAGGGTTGGAGTCTTCTTCCCTTTCCACTTCCTCTCCATCTGAAGGAGTTGCCACGACCACGACCTTGAAATCCTCTGCCCCTACCCGTTCCCCCGGTGTAATATTGAAGCTGTGCCGCTATCAATTTAGTTTGCGTATCATATTCTTTTGTTTGATTGTCCCTCAGCATGCTCAGCATGGCGTTTCACTTCCTCAAAAGTAGCACTTTCCCAGCCTATGCAAGACGTTCTGACTTTATTCTGTATGTCACTTCTTAAACCCGAAACAAAAGGGGGAACGGTAGCGGTTTCGATCTTCGTTATCTCGCAAACCAGAATGATTAGCCATCAGGTCTTGAATCCTTTGGGCCCATTCATCAACCGTCTCATCTTTCCGCTGCTTGGCAGCTGATATAAGTGACCAATCTGTTCCTTTTTGTATTTTCCTGCAATTGCAGTCTTTAATAATTCCCATTGTTCTAAAAATTGGGGCTCCTGATTATCACGATTCAAGGACTCATCCCATCTCCAAGCATTTCCATCCCTCTGGTTCCATGATTTACTGTTGCCCAGGTGGTGCCTAGCTTTCGGCGCAGCACCTCGTCCACTCCGCAGCATTTGGTTTATACATGTCATCCAGCTGCTGAAGTGATTCAACAAATTTTAAGCCGCCGACCCTTTGGATCTGGCAGTTCTGACACCACATCTTTTAATTCTTGGATGTCCCAATTTCGATGTATCATAACAGTGGTGGGATTATTAGCTCCTGGGTTGATTGGGGTTGTGCCTGGGATTTGGGACTTGTATTAAGGGACATGAAAATTGGCTCCAGAATTCTGCGGCTTTAGGGAAGTAAAGCTGCATCCCAATTGGGGTTTTGGTGTGATTGTAATGTTCGGCTTCTTGTATGACTAGAAATAGGGATTGGAGTGAAGCATGTGGCTGGGATTTAGTATTATCTCCAAGCGGGCCTCGGTCTTCGTCATCCGGGTCTGAATGAGAAGACGAGTCATAGTGAAACTGTGAATCTGCTCCGGGTAAATCATCGGCTACAAGAGGAGCCGGTGGGGCATTTGGAGCAGGAGGAAGAGGTGGTAGGGGTTGATAAGGAGGTGGGGTGTGAATGATTGGGTAAAGAGGATTCTTTTATCCGATTTCTTTCGCCTATTTTCTGGCTCTGTCTCTGTCTTATTCTTTTGTAATGCTAGTAACATCTCCTCTTTTTCTTTTCGGTCTTAATTTCCAGAAAGCGTCTCATTTCGCTTCGCATCGCCTCAATTGCTCGATCTTTAATTACTAGTTCCCATCTATCAAACATATCCATCCTATAGGGACCCATTTTCCAGCAGCTTTGCATGTTTCTACAGAGGATTTTTCTAATTTCTTGTATTTCGAAAATATCCCCAGTTCCCTCAACTGGCCATCTACCACTGCTTTGTTTATTCCATTTCTTACACGCTTTTTTAAAGTCTAGCCCTGTTGTCTTTTCCACTAATTTTCTAGGTGATCCTCCCTTCGGACTCATACTGGGGTGTGGTAAGTCTTCCGAAAACAATCCTTCCAACAAAGACTTTTGAATTCCTAAAGGGATCTTGACTGGTTTACTATTTGTTTTTCCCATTTTTGGATAGCGCTAATACTACAAAGTATAAGGTTACAGCCCCTGCGGTTTTCTGCCTCCAGTCCCTTCCGTTTCCCGGATCACTATCTGCTGCTTCGTGGTTTTAGCGGACTAACAGTTTTATTGACCACTGAGTCTGGGGTTTTGACAGTTCAGTGCCAACCCCCTTTCCAGTCGTCTAACAACTAGTTAGCGCTTATGGTGTCCACAACAGATTAACCCGTTGGAGCAGGAATATGACCAGACTATAGAGGCAAAAGAGTCTCGCCCTCCGCACCAGTGCTTTGTTGTCCCGCCCGTGAGGTGTTTTCCCTTTTATCTATTCTTCCTACTCCCTGCCTTTTATTTATTTTTCCGAGCGGTATAAGACTCCGTCCCGTTTCAGGAAGCGTACTAACTAAGCCTTCTCAACACCTCACTTATTCGGCCCAGATCAAAAGGTGCTCCTTTCTAGTTTTCTGTTCTTCCACCCTCCTTTCCTTTAATAATTCTTTCAATTCCAAGGCGTACTCACTAACTATTCTGGCACTTTTTATTTCCTTCCGAAGCGCCTTAATCCGCTAAATCTATCTTTCCCAGTTAAGAAAACCCCAGGTACTCACCAAGAATTTTCCTCCCGTCTGGAAGTTCCCAGTTCACTCGACTTCAGCAAAATCAGAGGAGGACAAGGGCTCTTCAAGCGGGACTCGGCAGAGGCAGGCCAGTCCTAACTTTTTGCGGATCTGGTCCTACCGACCCGGCCGAATCGGTCCTTCACGGTCCTCTGGACGATCGCTCAAGGAGTCACTTGGCCGTCTCTGCCCCACGCCAAAACTGTGAGCGCTGAAGTCGAAAACAACGAAAGAACTTAAACCCAATTAAAGTAAAAATAATTTCTTTATTCTTAATTCTTGGTGAGTAGAAAAAATGTGAGACTGCCTCTTTCCAACTCAGTCGACTGATTTGGGTTTTAGCAGAATCCCTAAAGTAAAAACATTCTCTCTTTTATATCCTAGAAAAGAAAAAAAACCCCTAGCAGTTCATTCTGAGGTTATACATAAATCTTCATTTATGGCATACTGGAATGTCCTAAAACATGAAATAAACAGCCATTTGCATTCCTAAGGAATACACCCCTGTATTTGCACCCACTTAGAATCAATTTAAACATTCTTATAGTCCATAAAGATCTTACATTCTTCAGGGGTCTTCTGATAGTAGCAGAGGTCAGCCCTTCCTCATAAAGGAATGCAAGTTAATGGTTTAAGTTTTTTCTTTCTCACACATCAATCATTTATAAAAAAAAATTTGCATTTCTCATTCTAACAGATAGCACATCACAAACATTTGAGGTAAAAAATGATTTGCATTTCTCATTCCAACAGATGGTACACCGCACTTCTCATTCCAACAGATGGCACAACACAATCATTTGTAGAATTAAAATGCTTTGCATTTCTCATTCCAACAGATGGCACATCACTAACATTTGTAGTAAAATGTTTGTCATTTCTTATTTGAACGGATGGAATATTACAGGCATTTGAAGTAATAAAATTCATTGCATTTCTCAATACAAAATATGGCACATCACTAACCTTTGAAGTAATAAAATTCAATTTCTCATTCCAACAGATGGCACATCACAATCATTTGCAATAATAAAATTCATTGCATTTCTCAATCCAACAGATGGCACATCAAAATCATTTGTAGTAATAAACTACTTTGCATTTCACATTTCAACAGATGGTGCACCACAAGCATGTGCAGTAATTTATTGGAAGAACAAATGCAATCCATGCCATTACTACATGCATTGCAAAATACATTCTGATAGACGGTGTACTGCAAACGTAAATGTTGTGAATCTCCTGGTCCACCACATCCCAAAGATGTTCCACTGGATTCAGATCTGGAGAATGGGTAGGTCACTAAAGAACACCCATCTCATTGTCATGTTCATGAAACAAGTTGCTTTGTGACAGCGCATTATCTAGCTGCAAGTCACCATTTGATGATGGGTCTGTTGTGGCCATGAAGTGATGCACCTGGTCAGCAACAATACCCAAATAGGCCTGGCATTCAAGCATTGATTAACTGGTTACTAACGGGCCCAAAGTGTGCCAAGAAAACATTCCCCACACCATTACACCAACAGCAAGGACTGTGGACTCAAGGCTTCATGGATTCAGGCTGTTGGTACCCACCATCTGTGTGCCTTAGCAGACACTTAGATTTGTCTTCTTGAACCATCTGGTCATTCCTCTCTGACCTCTCTCATCAAGAAGGTGTCTTCCTCCACAGAACTCGCCGGCTGTGTTTTTTTTTTTTTTGCACCAGTAAAGTCAAGAGATTGTCGTGCATGAAAATGTCAAGAGATCAGCAGTTCCAGAAAAACTCAGATCAGCCCGCCAGTCACCAATAATCATGCTGCGGTCTAAATCAGCGAGAGCACAGTCTGCCGTTTGATGTGAACATGAACTGAAGCTCCTGACCTGTACCTGCAGATCTGTATGCACTGCACTGCTGCCACACGATTGGCTGATTAGATAATCACATGGATGTACAGGTGGTCCTAAGACGTTGCTCAGTGAGTGCAGCTCCTTGCACAAAGCACTTCACAAAGCAAGTTTGAATTTATTTCAGAGCAATGGAATGATTTTTTGTGGAGATCTTTCGGAAGAATTTTCAGAGTGCAGGGAAACGACACACCTTACGGCTTTGAATTAAACCCAAGTCCCCGGTGTTGGGTGGCCAGAGTGTGACCCCAGTATCACAATGCACTCTTTTTTATTATAATTTATTTATTCTAACAATTTAAAAAAGGAAATGAACTCCTACAGTTGGTATTTTCGAAACATAAGAAATCATTTAGTCGAGATCAGGCAGTTGTCCAACCGGAGCTCTACAAGTCCTATTCCCTCTAATTCAATTAGGCTCGGGAGAGCCTGCGGCCTTTGGGTGTAGCCAGTTTTTTAAATCTGTCTGCATCTTATTCATGTCTGGCACTGAATTTCTTTTTTTTTTTTTCTTTTTATGTTTTACTCTCACCTGAAAAATATACGAGTCAGTTGTAGCCTAAGGGGGGTGCTGTTGAGCAGACTCCACAAACCTAATGAAGGCAAGATGGCCAAAGTAAATAACAAAAAGGCAATTGTAATACAAAATGGGCACGGGGCTTATTGAGATATAAATATGAACATCAAGCCTGAAGCAGCTCTGGGTCTGCCAGTACCAGATCTGAACTGCCTACCTGCCAGGGGTTTGCCCACACAGCTGTGTACATGTCCCCCAATCGCCGCCCCACTCACTCTTTCCTTCTTTCCCATTTTCTGGACTTTTGCAGTCCCACACCTTCCAACTCCCAAATACAGGTGGTCTCTGGCTAGAAGGGACCTTTAATTCCTGGATGAAGTCCTGTCAACAGTTCTGGGGTCAGGAAAGGGCCGAGAAACACCCGGGGTTTGCCCTGAGAGAGCGCCATCTAGTGACCCACTGCTGTCACTTCAGCAGACGGATGAGCTTCTCTTGTGTTTTTCAGTTCCTTGTTGCTCATTGCTGCACGATATGAAGTGGACTTCCAGATGAACCTTCAATGGCTGTCAGCCCTCATGCACATGAGAAATAATAATTCTTTACATATACTGTATTTAGAGAGCCACTAGTACAGCTAAAGACAAAATCAATCTTGTCTGAGGGTCAAGTGATGGACTAGTTTGGAGTGAGTGGATGGCGATGTCAGACTATAAGACAGAACGTCACGGTAGTGCGCCACCTACTGTCTCGGAGACGCTAAAATTAAATTATGACTGGAATGTGTTATGCTGTTAACAAGCATAGGAGATGTAGAGCTCAAGAACAATAAATGACCTGATCATTGACTTGAGGCTATACTTGGATTACAAAGTGTTCCTTTCAATTTTTTTGAGCAATGTACTATTTGAAATTGGAAAAAATCGAATTTTTGTTTAAACCTGGCAGGACTTAATCAATAACATTTTAGAATAAGTGTTCAAATTGGGGGGAAAAGACCCCTTTCTCTCTTTGTTACTCTCAATAGTTTTACTCAGGCTGTTGGCCTTCCTCTCTTTCTCATGGGGCGGACGTCGATTTGAATTTAGTTTTGTTAAGTTTGACTTGACTGTATGGAATGTTAAACGCTTTTAATAAATTCATCCATCCGTTTTCTAACCCGCTAATTCCAAATACAGGGTCACAGGAGCCAATCCCAGGGCATGAAGCCAACCCAAAGAAACACACAAACACCAAGCCTAATTTAGAATCGCCAATGCATGTCTTTGGACTGTGGGAGGAGAACATGCAAACTCCACACAGGGAGGATTCGGGAAACGAACCCGGGTCTTCTATCTGCGAGGCAGCAGCACTACCACTGCGCCACCGTGCCACCTTAATAAATTCAATATTGGCTTCAGGACAAGTGTCTTAATGTCCATAAGTAAGCCAAGACTTAAACCTACCAAAAGTGTAGGTAGACAAAATAAGAAATCAGTCGGACTTTAGGGGCCGTCAAAACTAGACCTGATGTCATTGAGGAATTAAATGAGTGAGAGTGACGAGCTTTGTTGGGCTGAAGGACCTGCTCTGGTCAAAACTTCTCTGATATTCTGATGCATGTGTCACAGCAGAGTGGTGGCTCTGAAGCAAGGGGATCTGTGCTGGCAATCGGAAAGGTTGCCAGTTGGAACCCCATAAATACCAGAAGAGACTCTGCTCTGTTGGTCCCTTGAGAGAGGTCTTCTACCCTGCCATTGCTTCGTTAATCTGAAATCAGGTCCTCCAACTTACAGGGAGAGCCTGGGGGTTGGTGGGTAGGATTGGCACTCCAGCCACCGCAAAATAAAACACCACCGTATTCCAGTGTGGCGCACTTTGGTCCCGATCTGGATGGTTTGTTGTGTGGTGGGTGTGACAACGTGCTATCAGTGTTTGCTCCCAACCCGTCTCTAATGTGTGGAGAGACCTGAAGATGACGGTTTTCAGACATTTCCCATCCAAATCTAGCAGA
This sequence comes from Polypterus senegalus, assembly GCF_016835505.1. Classification (NCBI taxonomy): domain Eukaryota; kingdom Metazoa; phylum Chordata; class Cladistia; order Polypteriformes; family Polypteridae; genus Polypterus; species Polypterus senegalus. The sequence goes on along the minus strand of NC_053167.1, from coordinate 141,260,989 downwards.
GCTTGAGATGATCTGCCAAGCTGGTAGAAAGTTACCCAAGAAGACACAAAGCTGGAATTGCTACCAAAGCAGCTTCTACAAAGCACTGAGCTAAGGGTCTGAAAACTTGTATGAATAAAATATTCCATTTTTATATCTCTCTATTATTAAAGGAAATCCTGGAAAGCCAAAGCAAGGCGACGATACGTGATCTTCTCGAAAGTTCTCGAAAGACCCGCGAGACAAAAGAGACTTGCCACGGAGCGTCCCGTGGGGAACGTAAACATTAGACTTGGTGCCATGTAAAGAAAAACTTCCTAATGTTTGTGTGAAATTTACCCTTCACAAGGTTCCAACTGTGTCCCCGTGTTCTTGATGAGCTCATTTTAAAGTCACCGTCTCGATCCACTGGACTAATTCCCTTCATAATTTTAAACTCTTCAATCGGGTCTCCTCTTAATCCTCTTTTGCTTAAACTGTAAAGGCTCAGCTCTTTTAATCTTTCCTCATAACTCATCCCCTGTAGCCGTGAGTCAGCCTAGTCGCTCTTCTCTGGACCTTCTCTTGTGCTGTTATGTCCTTTTTGTAGCCTGGAGACCAAAACTGCACACAGTACTCTGGATGAGGCCTCACCAGTGCGTTATAAAGCCTGAGCGTCACCTCCTGTGACTTGTACTCCACACATCAAGGCGCTATATAACCTGACAGTCTGTTAATGGCTCCTGAACACTGTCTGGAAGTTGATAGCTTGGAGTCCACTATGACTCCTAAATCCTTCTCATAAGGTGGACTCTCGATTTTCCAACCGCCCATTGTGTATTCCAACCTCAAATTTTTCTGTGTGTAATTCTTTACATTTACTGACATTAAATTTCATCTGCCACAAATCTGCCCAAGCCTGTCTGCTGTCCAAGTCCTTCTGTGATGATATAATGGATTCCGAGTTATCTGCTAATCCACCTATCTTGGTATCATCTGCAAACTTAACCAGCTTATTACACAGAGGCTAGGGATCTGCACTGGCAATTGGAAGGTTGCCGGTTCAAATCCCATAAATGCCAAAAGGGACTCTGCTTAATTGGGCCCTTGAGCAAGGCCCTTAACCTGCAATTGCTGAGCACTTTGAGTAATGAGAAAAACGCTATATAAATGCAAAGAATTATTATTAATTATTATATTCCTATCTAAATCATTTACATATATATATATATTGTGGAGCCAACACGGACACAGTTCTTAATCACCACCACACGTTTATTATTTACAATATTTACAATAATTATGTCACTCAGACCCAGTCACATGTGCACAAACCCCAAAGTCACAATCCTGGCCACAAATGCCTTCTTCTCGGGCCGCCTCGACTCTTCTCTCTTGCCTCGTCCTTCTTCCACCCGACTCTAGCCTTGAATGAAGGGAGACGGCCCCTTTTATACTCTCCTGGATGAGCTCCAGGTGGTTCCCGGCATTCCCCTCTTGGCCACGCCCCAGCGCTGCGGAAGTGCCGGCTGTCCTCCCGGCAGCTCTCCGGGTAACCTTCTAAGTCTTCCCCCCAGCACTTCCTGGTGCGGCGGAAGTGCTGAGGCAACAGGTCCCCAAGGCATTGGGGCGCCTCCTGGCGTTGACCACGGGCCCCTACAGGGTGGGGCTTCCATGCCCTCAACCCGTGGCCCCCAGAGCAACCAGGAAGGCGGCCCCCACGTGATCCAGGGTGCGCCTTGACCCTCTTCCGGTACCTCAGGGCGTCCCGGCCGGGTCGTTGCCCCTGGCATCCCTGACAGTATATATACTATTTATATATACTATAGTAAGTAGTATATATACTACTTAACAAAAAAAGGTGAAATAACTGAAAACATGTTTTATATTCTAGTTTCTTCAAAATAGCCACCCTTTGCTCTGATTACTGCTTTTTCTCGATGTGTTTCAACAGGTAGTCACCTGAAATGGTTTTCCAACAGTCTTGAAGGAGTTCCCAGAGGTGTTTAGCACTTGTTGGCCCCTTTGCCTTCACTCTGCGGTCCAGCTCACCCCAAACCATCTCGATTGGCTTCAGGTCCGGTGACTGTGGAGGCCAGGTCATCTGCCGCAGCACTCCATCACTCTCCTTCTTGGTCAAATAGCCCTCAGACAGCCTGGAGGTGTGTGATGAGGTAAAGAGTCCCACAGATGAGGTGCCACAGCTGTCCCCCTTAGTTTGACACTCAGTACGAGGGACAACAAGAGACAACTGACCAGAAGATCTCAGCACTCTGGATGGCTGGTGTAAAGCACACAATTAAGATAAATAGGCAGCAGCAAGCCCATGTAAAGATTTAAAAACTAGCAGCGAGATTTTAAAGTCAATTCGAAAACTGACAGGCCGCCAGTGTGAAGAAGCTAATATTGGAGAAACAGAATCAGACTTTCTTGCCCCAACCAGAAAGCGAGCGGCAGCATTCTGGACCAACTGTGACCTGCGTATCAGAGATTTGCTAATCCCAGAACACAGCGAGTTGCAGTAATCGAGGCGAGAAAAAATAAAAGCATGAGTAGCTTTCTCAAGATCTTTAGAAGATAAAAAAGGCTCGATCTTACCTAATAGACGAAGTTGGAAAAAGCAACTCTTGACAACAGAATTTACTTGTTTCTCAAAAGAGAGGTTACTATCAAAGGTAACACCGAGATTGCGGACTTGAGGTTTGGAAAAGACAGAGAAAGAGCCGAGAAGTCCAAGACCAATTTGGGCTTTAGCTGGTGGACCCACTATAAGCACCTCCATTTTATTTTGATTTAGATCAAAAGTAAATAGTAAAACACGACCTCCCTCTTCTGAGCCCACACTGACTGTTCCTAATAACTCCTGTTCTTGCCAGGTGCTGCTCAATCTTATCCTTAATAATTCCTTCCATTGATTTTCCTGTGATGCACATTAAGCTTACTGACCTATAGTTGCTTGGATCTGCCCTGTCACCATTTTTATATAATGGGATGACATTTGCCATTTTCCAGTGTGCAGTGACTTCCTAATAACATGTCAAGGGTTTATATTTGTACTCGATGGCCTCTTTAAGAATTTGAGGGTAAATATTATCTGGTTCTAGTGATCTGATTGATTTCATCCTATTTAATCTGAGTAGCACTTCTCTCTCTACAATTTCCAACTTTTCCTGGACACTTGGCATTGCATATAGTGATCTTGGACTTGTGTGCAGGAAATCCATTTCATGAACCTCCCAATGGACTGTTCTTGAACGGATGTTACTTCCTGAGGCAGTTTGGAACAGTTCCATTCCTTGAATTTTGTGGCAGACCTCTTGTTGCTCTTTATCTCTTCCACCTCACAATAATATCACTGACAGGAATTGACTGGGGCAGATCTAGCAGAGCAGACTGGTGGCAAAGGTGGCCTCAATCAACAAGCTAAGTGTAGCTATGCACACAGACATCTTGTGTGTGTATGTCTGAATAAGAGAGTCATGGAGCTGCAATTTTAAGAACTAGACATTAGATGGCAGCAGAGCGGCTGATCAGGACAGGAATAGAATACAGGGGGGGAACTCTGTTTTTGGGGGTGGCGGAGACGGACGGAAAACGGACTTGGAGAGTGAGGGGGCGGAGGAGATAGACTTTTGCGGAGGAGAGAGAGAATCGACCTGGAGGAACCGGTGAGAGGAGTGATTTTATCGAAGGTTCGAGAGGGCCGCTGGGGATTATTGGATCACTGAGGAGCGTCTGCAGCCCGTCGTCTTCGGAACCCAGGAGTGGTGAGCTGTATATCGCACAATTATCCCTATCTTTACTTTACTCTATTGTGGCCACCTATTTGGAGAGTCCAGTTGGAGGACAGATATCTTTTCGGTGGATTACAAATGCTCCATTTGGAGATAGAGCGCTCCAACGATAGAAACAAAGGGCCCCAACGCCGTTTTCTTTGTGTTTGTCTTCCTGGTATCACTGGCCAGTGAGGTGGGAGTGGAAGAACGTTTCCTGAGGGACTGGGAGCATAAAGGGAGCTTTTAATAAATACTGCTTGCTTAGAGGCACAGGTTATAGGATTGTATATATTATATTTGCATAAGATACTTATTACTGTTTATTAATTTTCACTGCACTTTTGTTAAGCTTTTATTCTATTTTCTTTGTGTGGGACACCATTCAATTGAGGGTGGCTCCTTTGAATAAAATTGTTGTTGAAACTTTCCCTGTTGGTGTGTTGGACTGGGGACCTGGTGGAGTGTGCCACTGAGACGGAAGGAGAAGACCCGAGTAATTATAATATATCAGCAGCACCCTAGGGTGTCATTGCTACATAAGGAAATAAAAGGTCTCCTGAATGAGAAGATGAGAACATTCATATCCGGTGACAATGAGGCTCTGAAGGGCAGAAAAAGCAGAATGAAGCGGAGCGAAAATAGAAAACAAACTCACTCAGAATAACATGAAGGACATGTGAGATGGATTGGCCATCATTACTCGGCACCAGCAATCCAGGGCTCAGGTGCTAGAAGGGGATGTGGACAAAGCTAATGCCCTGAACCAATTTTTAACAGATCTTCCCTCCAACTGCCATCTTTTTCCATTGACCAGTAAACACACACCATTCCAACTACATTAACAACTCACATCAACTGGAATGGCCAGTGAGGAGTCCACCTCTCACTATCAGTGTGGACTGTCCATAACTGAAGACCAAAGGCCTCATGTATTAATGGTGCTGCGTACACACAAAAATATATTGCGTATGGCTGTTTCCACGTTCTCTTCAAGACGTATAAAAATGAAACTTGACGTAAAGCCACGCACATTATCACGGCAGCCTCACACCTTGCGTACGCATGTTTCTGCTCGTTTTTGCAAACTAATGGCACCCAGCGTCAAAGCAGTGCTGCTGTTTGCGGTCTACCTTTCTTTTTTTAGGTTCACATCTCTGATGCGGGTTTTATCAAATACACCGAAATCAACTGCATATTGCTTAAAAAATTTAATTGACTTGATTGTAATCATTCTGGAGCAATATAACGGTGCACGGAATGGCTAAACTATTCCAACTACCATGGCGATCGAGAGATAGATAGATAGATAGATAGATAGATAGATAGATAGATAGATAGATAGATAGAGAGAGAGAGAGAGAGAGAGAGAATTAATCCCAAGGGGAAACTCACATAATCCAGCAGCAGTACTCAGTCTGTCAGTGGAGCAAGACAGTGACAAAAATCTGTCACTGAAGCTACTCCTCTGCCTGGAAATGACACTATTCAGTGGATGCAGTGGATTCTTTATAGATGATGACGAATGGCTTCTAAGTTGATTTCGATTGTCAAGACCCTCCTCTTGGCACTGTGTGCTGAACTGGTGCCAGCTTTACAAAGGCAGACTTTGAGGACTTGTGCTCTACCTGCTCCTTTGCAAGTTCTGTCCACTCCCGGGTATTTTAGCCACAGGAGCTTTTCAATGTGAACTTGCTGACCAGTCGGGTATTTCACAATCATCACTGAGTCACTTTGCCAGCTGTATAAGATGGTATTATCCGCTTGTCATCCAGATAGATAAGACTTCCTTACACTGCCGCTGAACTGGCAAACATCAAAGCGCAATTTGCAGCAACGTCCGGTTTGCCAAATGTAATCGGAGCAGTCGGCTGCATGCACATTGCTATTGCTAGACAAGTTACATCAGCCAGGGATGGATCACTAAAAGAATGAGCTGACATGACATCATATATGGTTGTAAAACACATAAAAATGGCAGCTCCGCACAGTCGCAGGTGCTTTTTCCAACTAGTGTGGCTAAAGGCAAGGAGTCCCTTTTAGGATAGCGAGTCACCTCAAAGTAAAGAGCAGAGAATCGGTCCGTTGTGGTCCTTGCGCCGATGCTACACTTTAAAGGCACCTTAAGAGAATCAATTTGCTTATGTAAATAGAAAGCATTTCCACACTTTTAATGTGCTTCTCTGTAGTGCACAGAAAGTGTGTCGCAGTGTGCAAGCACGTACCCGAAGAGATGCGCTAGGATGAACCTGACCCACCAAATGATCAGCCGGATCATTTAACAACAAGCTGGTTAAGTTTGCAGATCATACCAAGACAGGTGGATTAGCAGATAATTTGGTATCCGTTATATCATCACAGAAGGAATTGGACAGCAGACAGGCTTGGGCAGACTTGTGGACGATGAAATTTAATGTCAGTAAATGTAAAGAATTACACATAGGAAGTAAAAATGTGAGGTTTGAATACACAATGGGCGGTCAGAAAATCGAGAGTCCACCTTATGAGAATGAATTAGGAGTCATAGTGGACTCTAAAGCTATCAACGTCCCGACAGTGTTGAGAAGCCATTAAGAAGGCTAACAGAATGTCAGGTTATATAGCGCCTTGATGTGTGGAGTACAAGTCACAGGAGGTTCTGCTCAAGCTTTATAACACACTGGTGAGGCCTCATATTGAGTCCTGTGTGCAGTTTTGGTCTCCAGGCTACAAAAAGGACATAGCAGCACTAGAGAAGGTCCAGAGAAGAGCGACTAGGCTGATTCAGGGCTACAGGGGATGAGTGATGAGGAAAGATTAAAAGAGCTGAGCCTTTACAGTTTAAGCAAAATAAGATTAAGAGGAGACCTGGTTGAAGAGTTTAAAATTATGAAGGGAATTAGTCCAGTGGATCGAGACTGTTATTTTAAAATTAGTTCATCAAGAACACGGGGACACAGTTGGAAACTTGTTAAGGGTAAATTTTGCACAAACATGAGGAACTTTCTCTTTACATAAAGAATGATAGACAGTTGGAGTAAGCGACCAAGTAGTGTGGTGGACAGTAAGACGTTAGGGACTTTCAAAACTCGACTTGATGTTTTTTTGGAAGAAATAAGTGGAGAGGACTGGCGAGCTTTGCTGAGCTGAATGGCCTGTTCTCGTCCAGAGTATTCTAATGTTCTAATATCTATCTACATCATTGACACATTGGACTGGTCTTGGAACTAGAGAACAAAGGGCAGTGCAAGCTCTTCTTCCTTAGGTGACTGCATTCCTTAAAATGTGGGAAGTGACATCCTTCACATCTTCTACACCTCTGTGATGGTCAGTTTGGTGTACCAGGCTAGTAAGAAGGAACCACCACTTCAACAAGCCAATTACAAGGGCAGGCTCAATTATGGAACACACTCTGGACCCTCTGGAGGTCGTAGTGGAGGAGACAATGAAAACAAAACTTAGTGCCATTATGAACAACGCTGCACATCCTCTTTGTGACACACCAACACTGAGGACTTTCCATCAATGAGTAATTCAGCAGAGGAGTATGAAGAAACATGACAGAGAGTCCTTTACAACAACAGCAATATGTCTGTATAGCGCCTCACTGGGACTGGAAAGGTAGAAGTTTGCTTTCTTTTTAATTTTCTCCCTTTTTGTTATTCTGGTGGGTGTTCAAACTGAAGTTTGTATGTATATGTACTTATTCATGTACCTATTTATGAATTTAATGAGCATCTGTAAAGAGACAAAATTTCACCAAGGGACTAATAAAGTTCTATGGACCCTACAAACCACTTATTACAAGGCAGTGTTAAGATTATCTTAATATCACCGCAAAACATTTCGGTGTTTAAGTCGCCGCCCCAGCAGCCAAGGACGCGAGATGCCCCCGAGAGCACCGAGCGGCAGTAAGCCTTTAATTTCCCCTCCTGTTCCTGAAGTCTCATCTGGACAATCAGACTGATAAAAGCTTCTGGCAGAACAAGACCTTCACTCTCAGGTGTCCGCGACTGCCATTGTAAAGGATGCCTGTGCACACCGCTATTTGATTGGTTCAAAATTGCATCATGCTTGTTTACGCCAATTATTATTGGTTAAAATAGTGTTTGCTTACATGAATACTCAGAGTCTTCATCTGATCTTCCATCTGATGATTTGTTTATGTGCCCATTCCCTGGGTCAGTGTGACTTGCTGCCCGTTCATTAAGTCAAGTCGAGTTTTTTTATTGTCATGCTGTCCAAACCCAGGATTGCACTTTCATATTCCAGCGGGGGTGTCGCCGAGTCCCTCTTCGCGTTAATCAGGTGAACAAATCCGTCTCAGGTTAACCTCTTGGGTCCTGCGGTCTTTATTAAGTACTTTGTCTCCTACTTGTATTGTCACTTCAGGCTAACAAAGCCACACGGCATTGCTCGATTCCACTGCACCACATCGTGTAACACAACCACGAAAGGCCACATCGCACTATGGAAAAGGCACATAGCCATGTAAAAGAAAAGCAATGGCACGAGTGGCAGCTGTCCAACATTACAGGCAAAGTCCTGAACCGGGGAACAACTGGGTGGGCAACACATATGTCTACGGCACAGAAATGTTACTCCCGCTTGGAAAAAACAGTCATTAAAAGTGGATCGTAAATGTAGTGATCCTTAGCTTATCAGTTAGTATGAACAGGCTGACAAAATCGTAAAGATGGAATTAAAGTAGCTTTAAGCATTTCTCAGGAGGTTTTTATACTCGGGGAAATCAACAGCAACAGGTTCAAAATTCAACTGGAACTTCACCAAGAGCTCCTTGGTATGGAAGAGACAGACATGCAGATATGAAAGGCACTATATAACAGATAGATATGTAAAATTTTTTGTCCTCGGAGAAATTTGTCATTAAGCTCTTTAGAAACATACATATCTAAGTAAATAAATAAATACACGCACTTAAATTTATTAGTAGCTATAATAAGATCTCTCCAGTGTCCACTCCCACCCCGCCGTGACAAGCTTAGTAAGTTTTAAGGCAGATTTGAAGGCGCCGAGGACCCGCCCACACAATGCATATACGTTTGTCTCCATTGTCGCCTTTCTTTCATACTTAAGTTGTTGTTTGTATAACCCCTAAAAACAAAGACCTTTAAAAACATTCTCCACAGCCGCGTACTCTCATAAATGCGACCTTAAGTGTTGTGTTGTGTGGATGAACGGAAACGGAGTTTTCCGAAAGTGATGCTCTACTCCCGCTCTGATTGGTTCGTTCCTATTTTGCAGCTCACTGCCTGATTGGTCATGTAAGAGAAACATTTACCAATAATGCTTTTCATTGTGTGTGTTGTACTGCTTACCTGGATGCTTCTCGATTGCATTTTGTCAAGTCTGAATGTTGCATACACGTGTATTGTAAAAGGCAAATTACTTACTGCTGCGATACATTGCTGGGGTCAGTAGCATTACCATTGTAGGGAAAGAAATCAGAGACCCCTTGAAAATCAGATTACAAAGAACACAGTTGACAGCCCTCAATGAGTCTTTATGACTCAACTCTAATCTGTTAAGGAGATGAGAGATGCTTACTGCAGCGAAATTAAAAAAGAAGGCGTTTAACAAAGAGGACGGGTGTCGAGCTCTCGATACTGCACGACAGAGAAACACAAAAAAATTAAAATGAAGAAACAGACACACACAGGTACGCTCTAAGTTAAGGCGCCAGAGTGATTTTTCCGAGTGATGCCATATATGGGAAAACAATTATGGTTACTAAAAGACCCGTCCATACGAAAGTGCAAGAAAGAACCTTAAAGTAATCCATAACAGGCTTCTTATACTAAATAAACAGGCTGGTGAGATACCAGTGGGTTCCGATTTTAACAGGACTCTTGCTGTATGCAGTGACACATCAGGCTAAGTTCGGGTTTTCTTAATGTGTTAGTGTCCTGCTACGTAACCTACCGTACATTCAAGATTTTATTTTATTTCATTTTTTTCAAAATATTAATTTCAACTTCATGTGCAAAGGCCCCGACCAGAATAAAATGGTGCTTTGTCAAGCAATAGTCCTATGAGAGACTAGGCAAACTAGTAAAGAACCATAAAATGCCATTAAGGAGCTATTGTTTAAGAGTGTAGGGTGAAAACATGAATAAAAAAAAGATTGAATCAGCTTAAACAATCCCTGAAAATCCGTGGAATTTGGAGGAATAAAAAGTTAATTTACTAAAAGTCTTCATTTTTTGAAAAAAAATGTCGAACTGTTAGGGGTTGTCAATTTATTTATTTAAATTTACAATACTTTCATTTAAAATAGTTATGTTTGCTGCCATTACTTTTACATTACATTACATTGTGAATTTTCCCTTGGGACTAATAAAGTATCTATCTATCTATCTATCTATCTATCTATCTATCTATCTATCTATCTATCTATTATATAGTGCCTTTCTATCTATCTATCTATCTATCTATCTATCTATCATATAGTGCCTTTCATATTTATCTATCTATCTATCTATCTATCTATCTATCTATCTATCTATCTATCTATTATATAGTGCCTTTCATATCTATCTATCTATCTATCTATCTATCTATCTATCTATCTATCTATCTATCTATCATATATTGCCTTTCTTATCTATCTATCTATCTATCATATAGTGCCTTTCATATCTATCTATCTATCTATCTATCATATATTGCCTTTCTTATCTATCTATCTATCTATCTATCTATCTATCTATCATATAGTGCCTTTCATATCTATCTATCTATCTATTATATAGTGCCTTTCATATCTATCTATCTATCTATCTATTATATAGTGCCTTTCATATCTATCTATCTATCTATCTATCTATCTATCTATCTATCATATAGTGCCTTTCATATCTATCTATCTATCTATCATATATTGCCTTTCTTATCTATCTATCTATCTATCTATCTATTATATAGTGCCTTTCATATCTATCTATCTATCTATTATATAGTGCCTTTCATATCTATCTATCTATCTATCTATTATATAGTGCCTTTCATATCTATCTATCTATCTATTATATAGTGCCTTTCATATCTATCTATCTATCTATCTATCTATCTATCTATCTATCATATAGTGCCTTTCATATCTATCTATCTATCTATCTATCTATCTATCTATCTATCTATCTATCTATCTATCACTTAACTTTGCAGCTGCATTCCCTTAAATTTGTTAGATGTCACATTAACACAATAAATTTGTTCTTAAACAAAGCAATCCAAATATTTTCTTCCAACAGAAGCATCATCTTTCACAGTAACTGTTAATAATAATAAATATTAAAGAATATTTATTATTATTAATAATAAATAATGAATACAACAACTATAATAATAATAATAATAATAATAATAATAATAATAATAATAATAATACTAGGGGCTATACCCCCTGCTCGCTTCGCTTGCCAACACCCGTACATATTTCTTCTGTTGATAACCCTTCGAGATGAAATTCTTCAATAAGATTTGGACATGAGAAGTCTTTTTATTGGGAACTTAAAGTGAGGAAAACGTACACATTGATAAGAGCTGAGAGTGCAGGAACCGTGATGACAAAAGCATTCACATCAATGAGAGCCGAGAGGACTGTGATTGAAAATGGTTGAGAGGAAGGCAGGACTTGAAAAAACTCTCTTGGCAATAATCTCATCTCAAGATTTTCTTTTATAATAGAGAGATTATTATTAATATTATTAAAAATAAATTTATATTAATTATTATTTAAATAATAATTATTCTACTCATTATTAATAATAATATTTTATACTCACTTATTTTATGTTAAACTTACTCAAAATTAATACTTTCCTAATCCTCAAAACATGCTATTCCTATTTTCTCTCTACACTATTAAATCAAATTGATTTAATTCAATATCATCAAGTTATGTATAGATGACGATGTCAATTTTGCATACATTTTGCATGATATTTTACACAGAGAATCAACCCTTTTGATGGCAGCATGATTCAAAGGACTCTTATACTTTTGTTTACTTCCATGGAAAGGAAATTAACGACTCTCAGTAAGTTGATTTTTTTTCCCTGATGCAGCGGGTTTTGTGAGCTTATAGAAGCCGATTTATGATACATTTTTAAATACACGTTGCACACCCTACATCAGAAAAGCATCTTGTTCTTTGTTTCCAGTACAACAATATAGTCATTATTTAGATTACATGAAAAATGCAATCAACCAAAATAGAAGTTTTTTTTTTTTTTATTTGCCTACTGCGAGGGTCGATAAGTAAACCACTACATGCTTAACCGACCTTTTGTGTTCTATTAAATCACACCACTGTACAAATTTTTCATATGTAGTGAAAAAAAGTTTAGTTGGATTGATTTAAGAATTTTTTTTTTATTTTCAACTAAAAAAAAAGTGTTTAATAAACGTTGAAGTTTAATGAAAGGGATTCAGTTACTTTAATTCAACGCAGACATTTGTTTAATTATGCTGTGTTTTCAGGGCATAAAGTGAATGCATTAACTTAAAGAATATTAAATTTTAAAACTACTCAAAATAAATGTGTGGAACTGCTGTCCATATGTGAATCAAGTTCATGTAACAAATCTTTTGAGTGTATATAAACGTTTGGAGATCCCGCGAGATGTGTTGTGGTGTCAGGGGTTGTTTATGTAAAATATCGTACTTTTTGCAATTATGGGGTGGTCGTGAACACGAAACTGGATTATTTTAAATTAAATCGACTTAATTTATCTCTTTATAATGAAAGGGGGAATAGGATTTTTAAAAAGTGCTCATTTTGAGTATAAGATTATCATATAATAAGTGAGTACTGACGACAGTCTCTGAGATGGACTCTGCTTCTATCGAAAGAAAATAATCGGAGCGCTTTGACTCAACATGAAGGAATTGTTATTGTGACATCTAACGAATGTAAGTGAATATAACTAGAAAAGGCACCTTACATTAAACACATACTGTACGTTAGTGTTTTTTTTTTTCCTTTCATTTTTGAGTGTAGAAAACCCAGAAGTGGGTGGGCGGCGGTTAGCCGAGGTCTCCAGCACTTCACTGTGTTTGACTTTCTCTTTTACAATTTCAGTCTCCGCCGTTGTCAGCTGGACATATCCCTTAATTAACGGACGGATATTGATAGTTTCAATTTAATCAGATCGAGGGAATAAAAAAATGAATGAATAAAAATAAATAAATAAAAAAAACGATCCGTTGGGAGAATTTAGTTGAAAATTTGTTTTTATTCAGAAAGCGGACACCACTTGAGACGGCCTTCCTCTCGCCCAAACACTAACCTTAAGGTCAATAAAATAAGTCCCTGATGTTAAGTCACTGTTTTAGGGCTAAAATGATAACACAAATGTGAAACCTACTTATATGAGGAAACAACCAAGCGGCGCCCGCTTTCTGAACAAGAGCCCATTTGTATTAGAAGTGTAAATTATTCACTCTTACTATATAGTGGAGGCTTATTTGAACTATCAAAGTTATTTAAACTGACCACCGTGAAGACAGTTTTGTTAGATCAAATTATTCAATGTTAACAAAATGTAAACACGTTTACTTGCACACATGTGACTCAAACCACCTACACCTGAACACCAGCAAAACCAAGGAGCTGGTGGTGGATTTTAGGAGGCCCAGGCCCCTCATGGACCCCGTGATCATCAGAGGTGACTGTGCAGAGGGTGCAGACCTATAAATACCTGGGAGTGCAGCTGGATGATAACCTGGACTGGACTGCCAATACTGATGATCTGTGTAAGAGAGGACAGAGCCGACTATACTTCATTAGAAGACTGGCGTCCTTCAACATCTGCAATAAGATGCTGCAGATGTTCTACCAGACGGTTGAGGTGAGCGCCCTCTTAATAATAATAATTCTTTGCATTTATATATCGCTTTTCTCACTACTCAAAGCACTCAGCTATTGCAGGTTAAGGACCTTGCTCAAGGGCCCAACAGAGCAGAGTCCCTATTGGCATTTACGGGATTCGAACTGGCAATCGGAAGGTAGATCCCTAGCCTCAGATCCACCACTCCACGGTGGTGTGCTGGGGAGGCAGCATAAAGAAGAGGGACGCCTCACACCTGGACAAACTGGAGAGTAAGGCAGGCTCTATTGTAGGCACAGGGCTGGACAGTTTGACATCTGTGGCAGAGCGACGGGCGCTGAGCAGACTGCTGTCAATCATGGAGAATCCACTGCATCATCTGAACAGGATCATCTCCAGACAGAAGAGCAGCTTCAGGACAGACTGAGGAGACCCCACACTATGAGACTCTTCAATTCCACCTGGGGGAGTAAATGCTAACATTACTCAAAGTTATTGTCTGCTTTTACATGCATTTGTATTAATATTTAATTTAATATTGTTCTTTATCAGTAAACTGCTGCTGGATTATGTGAATTTCCCCTTGGGATTAATAAAGTATCTATCTATGTGCATTGCTTGCTAATTTCCCCTCAATTGAATCAAAATTTAAAATAAACTTTACCTTTACAAATGTTATGTTCATGTTTTAATTAAAATAAATAAAATAAGATTGCTGTCAAAAATAAAACTCATTCATTGAAGTCTAATTCACATTTCTCACATGTCAATTACGCTTGCTTGCCCGCTGGGTGATTGCAGATTTGACCGCCGCTAGAACTGCGCATGTCTTGGCCACTTTAAGAACGGTTATAGTTATATCTAAATCTTATTACGTGATATCATCTACTGTTAAATTCTGCTCCGTACTTCTAAAATTTTTATTTTTATGCTGTATTGAGGATTTGTTCTGTTCTGTTTATTGTGTTGTATTGTATTGTATTGACGCCCTTCTTTTGACACCCACTGCATGCCCAACCTACCTGGAAAGGGGTCTCTCTTTGAACTGCCTTTCCCAAATTTTCTTCCATTTTTTTTACCCTGGGGAGTTTTTTCTTGTCTTCTCAGAGAGTCAAGGCTGTGCCCATTGCAGCACTTCCTGTGTGATTTTGGGCTACACAAGTAATAAACTGTATTGTATTGTATTGTATTGTATTGTGGGCGGCGCGGTGGCACAGTGGTAGCACTGCTGCCTCGCAGTTAGGAGACCCGGGTTCACTTCCCGGGTCCTCCCTGCGTGGAGTTTGCATGTTCTCCCCGTGTCTGCGTGGGTTTCCTCCCACAAACCAAAGACATGCAGGTTAGGTGGATTGGCAATTCTAAATTCGCCCGTGGGTGTGTTTGTGTGTGTCCTGCGGTGGGTTGGCACCCTGCCCAGGATTGGTTCCTGCCTTGTGCCCTGTGTTGGCTGGGATTGGCTCCAGCAGACCCCCGTGACCCTGTATTCAGATTCAGCGGGTTAGAAAATGGATGGATGTATTGTATTGTATTATGGCAGCCTTTATCTGTCTCTTTCACCTATGTTAGACAAATGGGGGATGACTGATAAAACTCTGCGATATCTTTACCAAAAAAGTTTGGTCGCTTAAATTAACTCAGTCACTAAAAATAAACCCAAAACTGCTCAAACATTCTGTAATAATAAATAGTTATGTGGCAAATCTTGTTTTTCCTCACTGAAAAATGTAAAAAGAAAACCACCCGATTCGGCAATACTGCATCCTAACTTGATTACCAATGAAATTGGTTTGGTCTTTATAAACATGAATTAAATAAGTTCTTATGACGACTAAATTAATGATGTCAGATGTACTAGAAATAGATACATTAAGCCTACCAACCCGCTCATTGTCAGTTGAATCACCCAGCTTCATAATCACAAGTTTCCCTAAAAATGACTGTTTAAATCGTAAAACATTCATTTTGAGAAACGTCACCATAAGGTTACCGAGTAAAGTCAGTGGACACTAAAAGGATTTCTACAAATGGTGCTCTTAATTGAAGCAGTGAAATCCAGTCATGTTTTTGTATGCATATCGTTTTTTGCAAGTCATTTGAGTCGGACGTACTAGGAATGGATATGTAAAGTTTTTAAAGTTAGTGAAGTCAGTTGGAGTCAGCAGAGTAATATACACACCGCAAAAGTCATTTGAGTGTCGTTCTTTGTGTGTTTCAACAAATCTGCCTTTATATGTGCACCAGTTCTGTATTTTATAATTAGTATACAGTAATCTTAAGCAGTTGTTACCAACTCCGGTCCTGGAGGGTCCCAGTGGCTGCCGGTTTTCATTCTAACACTTTTCTCAATTGGTGACCAGGTTTTGCTGTGAATTAACTCCTTTTTCTTTCATTTTAATTAACTTGTTTTCAAGATTTGTTCCCCAGAATTTCTTCATTATTCCTCCAGATTGCCTGATTTCTTTTCTTAAATGGCTCCCAAACAGAAAGGAAATGTGAATTGAGGGAGCCAACAGAAGACCAACTAAGTCAGGGCCTCCAACTCCAACCAGGCCCGGCCTTAGGCATAGGCGAAGTAGGCAACCGCCAAGAGCCCCGGCCCGCCCCTCCCCTCGCATGTTTAAATCACGTGGGCGTGTCCACGGGGGCGGCTGTCTATAAAAGCGGAGCGGTTTGAGTCAAGATCTCTATGGGTCGAACGGGCGAAAAAGGGACTCAGGGTGATGACCTCATAACGTTACAAGAAAACGTCTCCTTGGTATAATTTTCACGCATTTCGCAGAACTTCCAGGGGGGCTCCGGACCCCCCCCCCTTTCGCCTAAGGCCCCATAATACCCAAGACAGAGCCTGCTCCAACCAATTTCATTCCAACCAGTTACTTAATGAGGCGCCAGGTTTTGTTGTTAATTAAAACCGTTAACTCAATGGCTCTTTCATTGTGCAGTGGCATACATTTCTGTAATTGTTGCTTTTCTTTTTTCTAATAGTACTGTTAAAATGTTTTGGGGACCTGAGGAGAACATTCCAGAGACATTCATCTTTCTTTATTTTCAGATATTGCATGATGGACACATGTTGCTGGTCATATTTTTGGCTCATTTTGTATGTTTGGCTGCTAATTAAGGAAAAAAAAAAACAATTAAGGGGTCAGAGTCTGCAAGAGCAAATCAATAAAGATTAATTCAAAAGAAGCTAATTAGGAGCAAAACAGGTCACTAATTAAGAAAAGGGTTAGAATGAAAACCTGCAGCTGGAGCTGGGGACCCCTGATTTAAGTATGTTTGTATTTTAATGGCGAGTCGCCAACAGCGCCCTGCGCCTGCGCTTAGTGAAGAGCACCACACGCAAAATACAGAAGATGTATTACATTGTGTTGTATTGCAGATGATGCGCTCCGATTGCCGTGGGCTGCTTTGAGAAGTCAAGCAAAATAACACCGATTACAATATGAAAGGCAAACTTTTTCGAGTTGCGACGTCCAAAAATTGTCTTTCGCGGCGCACCTGAGGGTCTGTCCATAAATAAAGTCGTGACGACAAAATCGCCAATAAAAACAGTTCATTTTACACGTTTGAAAGACATTTTATTAATAAAGGAATCAAAGGATGAATCTTAAATTTAATTAATGTGAACGTTGAGATTGTTTTTCAGCACATATGAGATTGATGCGAGGATCAAGTTTTGAAAGACAGGCGTGTATTTCCTTGTCGATCGTTTGGAGCGCAGATGGAGAACAACAAAGCTACATGTCTTTCAAATTGCATGGACAGAGAGTGTAAATAAATATAAAAAAGCCCTCTTTAAAGCTCGCTCAGAATTCTACATTAATAGATAGCAATAATAAAAATCCTCGGTACTTTTTAGAGCAGTGGCTAAATTAACAAATGGGAATTCAGATCAACAGTGCAAAATACCAACAGATATTAGCAGTACAGACTTTATGAACTTCTTCAATGAGAAAATTAAAAATATAAGATCCCAGATCTCAGCATCACAGTACAAACCAAATACTAGCTTAGCAGACCCTGCCGCACATTGCATTCAGCACTTTAATAATTTTAATCCTGTAACTAAGCAGGAAGTCTTAATTTTAATTACTAAAATGAAGCCCACTACTTGTTCCCTAGATCCAGTGCCAACAAAACTAGTAATGGATGTTCTTGCAGTGCCTATTCTAACCGTTATCAATAGTTCATTACTGCATGGCACCGTACCTGATACACTAAAAGTGTCAGTCATTAAACCTTTACTTAAAAAGTCAGACCTAGACCCACACATACTAAATAACTATAGGCCTATTTCAAATTTACCATTTCTCTCTAAAATACTAGAGAAAGTAGTCGCCAGTCAGCTTCAGTCACACCTTACGCATTACAATTTATTTGAGAAATTCCAGTCTGGCTTTCGCACTGGTCATAGTACAGAAACGGCACTAACACGGGTTGTAAATGACATTCTGATATCCTCTGATGAAGGAAACTCCACTGTAATTATGTTGTTGGACTTAAGTGCAGCATTTGACACCATTGACCATTCTATTTTACTGCACAGGCTAGAAAACGATGTTGGGCTTACAGGCCCCGTGCTCGCTTGGTTCAGTTCTTATTTATCAAATCGATTCCAGTATGTACAGAAATGTGCAGACAGTACTCCATCATTATACACAGAAGTTCAATATGGTGTCCGCAGGGCTCAGTACTGGACCTTTACTGTTTTCACTTTACATGCTTCCACTGGGATCTCTCATTAGGAAACATAATGTTAATTTTCACTCGTATGCAGATGACACCCAGTTATACCTTTCATTTAAATCAAATGAAGTTTCTCCGATGTTGTCTTTAATTAGTTGTGTTAGTGAATTAAAGGAATGGATGAATGAGAACTACTTGTCTTTAAATACAGATAAAACAGAGATGTTAATTGTTGAGGGAATGACGCTGATCACAGCAATATTTTGTCGTCATTTAACTCAGTTGGAATCCCAATTAATTTTACTGAATCAGCCCGCAATCTAGGAGTTATCTTTGACTCTAGCATGTCATTTAAAGCATATTACAAAGTCGTCCAAAACATGTTTTTCCATCTTAAAAATATTAGGAAATTAAGGCGCTTTCTAAATAAACAGGATTGTGAGAAATTAATTCATGCATTTATCTCTAGTAGGATTGACTACTGCAATGCGGTGTTCACTGGCTGTTCAAACTGTTCTTATACAGCCTCCAGTTAATCCAAAATGCTGCTGCAAGAATTATTACAAGAACAAGAAAATATGAACACATAACTCCAGTTCTTAAATCCTTACACTGGCTCCCAGTTAAGTTTAGGGCAGATTTCAAAATCCTCCTTTTAACATATAAAGCATTAAATGGCCAAGGTCCGCTTACTTGTCTGAACTTATCATGACTTACAAACCTGAGCACATTAAGATCTCAAGATGCCGGTCTGCTTAGGATTCCAAGGATTAATAAAATAACAGTGGGAGGTCGAGCTTTTAGTTACAGGGCCCCTAAACTGTGGAATGGTCTTCCTGCTTCCATAAGAGATGCCCCTCGGTCTCAGCCTTTAAATCCCGGCTGAAGACTCACTACTTCAGTTTAGCACACCCTGACTAGAGCTGCTGATTAACTGTACAGACTGCATCTCTGTTGTTAGTCATTAGCACTAAAACATAAGTAACATGATAATTATATTTGAATACTAACCCTCACCTATTCTGTTTCTTTTCTCGGTACCCAAATGTGGCCATTGGTGCCACGGCCCACCTGCCAAGTTGTTTGCCTGCCTATGGTAAAGTCATCCCTGATGGAGGATCACAGGAATCATGGGAAAGAGGGTCCTTTCATGAGCAACGTTTCAGCCGTGGAATGGCCAAATGGGGAGGCAGCTAGATGGATGAGGTCTCCAGGACTCTAAAAATATCCAAACTTAATTATGTCATATCATCTACTGTTAAACCGTACTTCTAAAATTTTTATTATTATGCTGTCTTAAGGAATTGTTCTGTTCTGTGTATTGTATTGTATTGACCCCCTACTTTTGACACCCACTGCACGCCCAACCTACCTGGAAAGGGGTCTCTCTTTGAACTGCCTTTCCCGAGGTTTCTTCCATTTTTCCCTACAAGGTTTTATTGGGAGTTTTTCCTTGTCTTCTCAGAGAGTCAAGGCTGGGGGGCTGTCAAAAGGCAGGGCCTGTTAAAGCCCATTGCGGCACTTCCTGTGTGATTTTGGGCTATACAAAAATAAACTGTATTGTATTGTACTGTGTTTAAAGTCTCTTGCATTTCTTGGACTTCATTTCCGTAAGTGTTCCGTTATCTGTTTTTCCAACATAATTTTTTTTTTTATTTATTTTAATCAACCAAAAGTTCAAAAACACTAGCAATTTGAAATATTTTACAGACGTTTTCGCGGCACCCCTAGAAAATTCCACGCACCGGTTGCCCGACAATGGATTACAATATGAAAGCTTCCATGGCAACAGAGGCCACTTCTTCAGTCAGGCTACAATCAGCTGGCATTTTGTAATCGATTCAGTTAAGCAATAAAATGCGTCATTTAGCTTGACTCCTCATTGCATCCGTAATGGTTAACCAGTGGAGTAATTCTTTCTTTGCATTTATATAGCGCTTTTCTCACTACTCAAAGCGCTCAGCAATTGCAGGTTAAGGACCTTGAGCCCCTTTTGGCTTTTACGGGATTCGAACCGGCAACCTTCCGATTTCCAATGCAGATCCCTAGCCTCACAGCCACCACTCCGGTAGTGCGAGTTCGTGCCGCTCGATGCGGGCTGGTGCTTCAATTTGCCACCCTCCAACATATCTGAATATGTTAATTAAAGAATTAAAATGATGTTAACATATAATTATTCATAAGCACCTACTAGACAGGAATATAGTATTAGACGCACTGAGAAGCCGTGTTCTAAGTATTAGTTTAATACTTAAACTGTGGGACGGGCCCCCCTAGGGGGGCGCGAAGTATAATACGGGGGTTCGCGAAGAAGTGAGAAAAAAAAAAACAAGAATCGAAAATATGAAAAATACATCTATTGAAACCAAAACAAATTAACTTAAACTACATTCTGATACTAGAAAAATAAATAGAGTTAGATAAATGTTGATAAAAGTTAAGTAGGTATAATAACATATGTATCTATACTAATAAAAGGCAAAGCCCTCACTCACTCACTGACTGACTCACTCACTCACTCGTCACTAATTCTCCAACTTCCCGTGTAGGTAGAAGGCTGAAATTTGGCAGGCGCATTCCTTACAGCTTACTTACAAAAGTTAAGCAGGTTTCATTTCAAAATTCTACGCGTAACGGTCATAACGGTCGACAACGTCCGCCATATTGAAGTTTCTTATTTATGGCCCCATCTTCACGAAATTTGGTAGGCGGCTTCCCTGCGCTAAACAAAACCGATGTACGTACTTATTTCGGTGGTATGACGCCATTGTCGGCCGCCATATTGAATTTTCCACACGTCACTAATTCTCCAACTTCCTGTGTAGGTAGAAGGCTGAAATTTGGCAGGACCATTCCTTACAGCTTACTTACAAAAGTTAAGCAGGTTTCATTTCGAAATTCTACGCGTAACGGTCATAACGGTCAACAATGTCCGCCATGTTGAACTTTCTTATTTATGGCCCCATCTTCTCGAAATTTGGTAGGCGGCTTCCCTCCACTAACTGAAACCAATGTACGTACTTGTTTCGGTGGTATGATGCCACTGTCGGCCGCCATATTGAACTTTTCAACAGTCTTTGTTACTTATGGGCCCATCTTCAAGAAATTCTATCGATCAAAGAACTGTCACTTACCGAGTGGTTTCCATGCCCAGAGATACCACCTGCCTTTTCCATTCTCTTTGTTACATATTGCACGGCCATATCAGGCTCACTCTTGATATCCATTGTGTCTTATGTATTGAATGACTGGACAGGTTCAAGGTGTGGACTGATGACGGCACAGGAGATAATTAGACTACACAGGAGCACTAGAAGAGTGAAATGCTTAAGCCCTTCACCTCTGGTTCTGCATGTGAGTTGATGGCTGCTGCTGAATTGTTCGGTTGTCGCTTTCAAGTGTACCGAAATGGCCAAATATTTTACACCTTTGGACATCCGCCAATGCCTCTTAAACATCTTAGATTGACAGGTGACGATTTCAGTAGTGGACACTTTGATGTTTATGAATGTTTCAATTCTCAAAAGCTGGATGTGATTTTATCGATGAAACCGGTTGTGTGCTTACAACACTTGACAGATGCCGAATGTCACTTCAACACAAGTCCTGCAAATACTGTCATAATTGAAACAAACCATGAAACTCAAACCGATTACGACAGCAGCAATCCAAGCTGTGAGATTTGAGACAAGATTACTGTTCACATGGCCGACTGTACGTTACATGCTCAGAGTAAGCTCAGCGCACAGCTTGGTCATATTACAACCAGAGGGCCGAACTCACAATGTGGTATACAAAGAGATCCTTAACAAATAATTATTGGCATATTGTCCCACAGTTTAAAAAGGTTTAATTTTCTTCTTAATAAAAAGAAAGCGCGGGTATTTTGCTAGTCTATAATACAGTATTGGCGGCACGGTAGTGGTAGCGCTGTAGTGGTAGCGGTAGTGGTAAGCGCTGCTGCCTCGCAGTTAGGAGACCCGGGTTCGCTTCCCAGGTCCTCCCTGCGTGGAGTTTGCATGTTCTCCCCGTGTCTGCGTGGGTTTCCTCCGGCGCCGGTTTCCTCCCACAATCCAAAGACATGCAGGTTAGGTGGATTGGCGATTCTAAATTGGCCCTAGTGTGTGCTTGGTGTGTGGGTGTGTTTATATGTGTCCTGCAGTGGGTTGGCACCCTGCTCAGGATTGGTTCCTGCCTTGTGCCCTGTGTTGGCTGGGATTGGCTCCAGCGGACCCCCGTGACCCTGTATTTGGATTCAGCGGGTTAGAAAATGGATGGATGGATGGATGGATAATACAGTATATCATTAATTAAAAAAAGAACTAATCGGTATTAGTGGGCTCCTTTCAAAAAAACGTTAGGGGGGCGCGATTAAAATTGTTCTGAAAACTCGGGTCGCAAATACTTAAAATTTGAGAAACGCTGGTTTAATACAATTACTCTGCGAAAACCAAAACCAGTGAAGTGATAGGTGGGGATGTTTTCTGAGCAGAGCAAGAACGCATTCGGATTGATAACGAAACGAAATTATAAAATGTAAATTCGTTTATCTTCCTAGAAATTATCGGTGTAATGTTTGTGTTATCGCCTAATAAATTAGAAATGCTGCGTCTGATGCAGTCACAGAAGGGCAGTCTGAAAATTATTTTTGAAGCATTTGTAGATCAAAATCAGAGAATTTGACTTTTTACATTCATGGGTGATTTTTCCGAACCCTGCTGCTTACACACGAATTGCACGAAGCCTTTTGGCCAATAATGCCGCCCCTTCCTAGCTAGTCCACTGTTGCTAACAAGGTACAACACCCCACCCCAGCGGGCTGCTTGCAATTAACCTGCTCGCGAGTGACCGCTTATGTCACATGCGCTGAATTCACATGAAGTACCTAATTTAACACACTTAACGGCAAACTTTTTTACGATTTTCTAGAACGACGTCTTCCTGTCTAACCCCCAGATGGACTCAAGTCGCCCATTTTAATACCTTGACAGAGTGAAACGCTTTTTTTTTTTTTTTTTAAACTATCGCTTTAACATTTACGGCGTTTTGATTTAAGGACAAGACGACCGCCGCCACTTTCTGAACATTAGTTACTTCCAACGGTAATCAATGTATTAACCTGCCACGGGGGGCAATTCTCAACATATCCTTAAAAAAAGTTCTCCCTTTTTTCCGTGCTTCCACGGTCCTGCGCGTTCTGATAGTTTTGAAAGCGCATAAATTCACGGGAATCGGATTTTCACGAGCATTTAAAATTTGCACTACACAGTCGCTTCACGGAGTTTGTCGCCAGTGAGCGCGTGCCCAGTAGTGGTATGTCCTGCCAAAGAGTCTGACAGATGTTCTTATTTATTGAGCTAAACTGAGAGGTGCGTGTAAAAAATAAAACCAAAACAAATAAAAAATAAATAAACCTAGCTACTAAATCTTAATGAGAGCGAAAAATCCAAGGCAAAAAAATGACACAAGGAAGTCAAATCAATCACACACTATAGAAAAATGTTTCATTAAAGTATTAGTTATTTATTTTAAATCAGAATATCTGTATCCCCAACTCGGATAGCGAAAGGAACTCATCCCCCGCAGTCGATCTTTTATTCTGTCGCGCCGATTACCCGCGGGTCACGACCCCATAAGCCACGCCCCTAGCAACGTGGCAGCGGTGCCGACTACGGTTCTTAAAACGGCGGCGATAGGCGGAACCTTAAAAAGTGGCCTTCAAGATGTAGAAAATACCAGAAGATTTCACACGAAACCTAAACTATGCACGGATAGTATACAGTATGTGAAAATGCCAATGTGGACGGAGATTGTTGAAAATCTCAATTTTTAAAGAAAAGACATTTGCTGCGTTCCAATTGAAGTGGGAAGTTGGAGTTTCTGTGTTCCAAGTAGGAAATTGAGTTAGATTTCCAACTAGGAAAGTCAGAGCTGGTCTGTCAAGTCTGAGTTTGTATGACTTCGGATCATGACGTCAATCCAAAATGGCGTATTACACCGCTAACTTCATTGAATGCTGTCGTAATATACCGTTTATTAGCAGTTCTGTCTATCCATCCATCATCCAACCCGCTATATCCTAATTGGCTGGAGCCAATCCCAGCCAACACAGGGCACAAGGCAGGAAACAAACCCCAGGAAGGGTGCCAGCCCACCACAGGGCGCACACCCACACACCCACACACGAAGCACAATTTAGAATCGCCAAACCACCTAACCTGCATGTCTCTGGACTGTGGGAGAAAACCGGAGTACCCAGGAGAAACCCACGCAGACACGGGAAGAACATGCAAACTCTACACAGGAAGGACCCAGGAAGCAAACCCGTGTCTCCTAACTGGGAGGCAGCAGCGCTACCCACTGCGCCACCATGCCACCCGGTCCTGCCTATTTGTGTCTTATTACATCAGTTGTACACACAGTGCTGGCCAACTTCTACGTGTGGAAATGTTGTTACTGTGTTTGGATACGCAAAACACTGCATAATGGATTGTTCACAAGTGCTGTTTATTCCGATGGAACAAACACAACAAAGGTTTTCCTGGAGGCATCCGTGTTGGTTTTCTGAATTCTTTATTGGGCGTGATGTCACTCCAAGCTCCAACATTCAACTTCCAAAGTCAATGGAATGCAGCAAAAGCCAACGCATCAACAATCCCTTTTCTCCTGATGGGGTTCAGACACCAGCCACATTTTCTCCCTTTTTTTACCAAGGAATATGATGCCTGGAAGTGCTTTTTTGCAAGACAGAACTGCAAAAAGTCTTCTTGTCCAGATTCAGTCTCACCAGCTCTACTCTGACATCTTCAGCTCTGTCTTGTACCGTGACGTACTGTTCTGTTACAAACGTTCATTTCCTGATGAGGCCTTTGTTTTTCTTTGAATGAACTTATTTCAATTAAAGGTCAGATGTTTCTCATTTTTTCAGTGCACGATGATGGTTCTTCAGCACACTGGGATTTTTTTCTAACCCTTCTAATAATAGTGGAAGGCAATGTGGGTACAGTGGGTATAGAAAAGAACCTCCCACTTCGAAATATTCCCATTTTTTATTTACAACCTTAAATGAAAACACACACACACAATATTTCTTCCTAGATTTACTTACTCAATGCCACCTCTAACATCCAAGAGAAAGACATCACAGCTATAGTTCAGAAAAATTATTAAAAAAATCAAAAGCAAGACCTACTGAGATTAATGAAGGACCCCCCAATGTCAATGTCATTCTGTTGCTTTAATGACAGCCTTGAGTCTGTTGATTCTTCTCTATTAGCTTTGCCCACCTAGACTGAGCCCACTCAATATTTGCCCCCCACTCTTCTTCACAGTTTAACTGTTCGGTCACATTGGATGGTGAACGTTGGTGGTCTGCTATCTTCAGATCTCTCCACAGATTTTCACTGTGATTTAGGTCTGGGCTCTGACTGGACACACCAGGACATTCACTTTGTTCTTCTTCAGCCACTGTGTGCTCAGTTTTGCTATGTGCTTTGGGCTGTTGGCGTGTTGAAAGGTGAACATTGTGCCCATCTTCAACTGTCTGGCAAAGGGTAGCAGATTTTCCTCAAGCATTTTGCCCCATCCATTCTTCCTTCTACCCTAACGAGAGCCCCAGGCCTCCCACAACAGGATGCTGCCCCCTCCATGCTTTAGTGTGGGTAAGGTGTGTTATGGATGGTGAGCTGCATTGGTGGACCGTCTGGTATCGAGGCCAAATAGTTTGATTTTGCTCTCCTCTGACCATAAGACCACTTGGCATCAGAATCTTCAAGGTGGCAAAGCTCAAGCGAGTCTTAATGTGGCCTTTCTTGAGAAGTGCGACCCTCCTGAGCAAACCACCATGGTGGAGCGCTTGTGAAATTGTTGTCACCTGCACACCATTAATGACCACTCTGTGCCATCAAATCCTGTAACTCCTTCAAAGTGGCCATTGGCCTCTCGGTAGCCTCTCTTACCAGTTTCCTCCTTGCTCTTCCATCCAGTTTGGAGGGTCCTAGTAGTACCAAGCACTTCTTTATGATGGACTTTACTGAGCTCCTTGGCATTGATAAAGCCTTTGAGTTGTTTTTGTCTCCATCTCCTGCCCGATGTCCATCCACAACTCTAACCCTGAGATCTTCTCAAAGTGGTTTGCCACCCACAGTCAGTTGTTTGCTATCAGTTGCACTGCCAAGAAAGGTGTGAAAAAAAGAAAACGTGAATCGAAAATATGAAAAAAACTTCTGTTGAAACCAAAACAAATGAACTTAAACTACATTCTGATACTAGAACAATGAATATGGAGTTAGATAAATGTCAATAAAATTTAAGTAGGTATAATAAAATTTGCATCTACAGTACATTTAAAAAAAAATTTAAGGGGGGGGGCAATTAAAACTGTTATGAAAACTCGCAAATACTTAAAGGTTGAGAAACACTGGGGTATGGAACCTCTCTTGAATTTCAGCTTCTGCTGGACTGGCCATTATCTCCTGCCAGCTGGACACAATGTTATTTCTCCACTCTGCTGGCCAATTTGTCGTTGCTCTGGCCTCCTGTCCGGGTAGAACATTTTCCCCTTTCTCATCCGGGATGCCTGTTCTCCTCCCACGGCGGTTACTGGGAATGCATGTATACGTGGATAGTTTTGGAAGAAACGTGGTGTGCATTCAGTTTCGTATATCTGAATCAACAGCGCCTGATGACCCCGACTCTCTTGATTCACTGACCCCAATGTCTTACTTGTGTTTCTGAATGGATGAGTAGTCATTTTCTCAAACTAAATAAAGATAAAACAGAAATTTTAGTGATTGGCAAAAATGGATATAATGAGGTTATTAGAAATAAATGTGATGCATTAGGATTAAAAATCAAGACGGAGGTAAAAAATTTAGGGGTAACTATTGACTCCGACCTGGATTTTAACTCACATATTCATCAGATTACTAGGACATCATTTTATCACTTAAGAAATATAACAAAAGTTAGGCCTCTTATATCACTGAAAGATGCTGAGAAATGAGTTCACGCTTTTGTTTTCAGTCGGCTTGATTACTGTAACGCACTCCTCTCAGGACCACCCAAAAAAGACATCAATGGATTGCAACGAGTGCAGAATGGAGCTGCTAGAATTTTAACTATCAGAATCAGAATATCTTTATTGTCATTGTAACGAAATTAGGTGCAGTCCCTGCGGTGTCAAAATTTAAATAAATATAATTAAAAAAGGATAAGAAGAAATAAGGTAGAACACAAACATTCAACATAAGACCTATTGCACAAGATGTCATCTATTGCACTGCTGCATTGGAGGGCATTCAGTGCCCTAACAGAATCAGGGTAGAAACTGCTAATCTGTGTATAAGTCCATGTTTTGATGCTCCTCTATCTTTTCCCTGATGGCAACACTTGGAACATATCATGAGTGGGGTGTGATGAGTCGTTTAAGATATTTTCTGCTTTCCTGAGGCAGCGAGAGCTGTGCAGTTCATCCAGAGAGGGTAAAGTACAGCCGATGATCTGCTGGGCAGTCTTTACGATCCGCTGAAGTGTCAGAGGCTGTAACACAGGATACTAGGAACTAGGAAATCACACCAGTCTGAGCGTCGTTACACTGGTTACCTGTGCCATTTTGAATTGACTTTAAAATATTGCTTATGGTTTACAAAGCCTTCAATTATCTGCTCTATCCTATATATTATAATGTCAGTCACCTTACACTCCAAATCGTAACCTTAGATCTTCAAATGATTGTCTGCTTAGAATTCCAAGAGCTAAACTTAAAAGAAGTGGTGAGGCGGGCGGACGGCCTTCTGCTGTTACGCACCTATAATCTGGAATAGCTGACCGTTAGAAATTCACCAGGCTGATACGGTGGAGCTCTTTAAAAAACTGTTAAAAACTCATTACTGTAACGTGGCTTTCTCAGAGCTTCATTTTAGTTTAATCCTGATACTCTGTATATGCATTTAATTAGCGACTCTTCAATTCCACCCGGGGGAGTAAATGCTAACATTACTCAAAGTTATTGTCTGCTTTTAAATGCATTTTTATTACTATTTAATTTCATATTGTTTTTTTGTATCAGTATACTGCTGCTGGATTACAGTATGTGAATTTCCACTTGGGATTAATAAAGTATCTATCTATCTATCTATCTATCTATCTATCTATCTATCTATCTATCATATAGTGCCTTTCATATCTATCTATCTATCTATCTATCTATCTATCTATCTATCTATCTATCTATCTATCTATCATATAGTGCCTTTCATATCTATCTATCTATCTATCTATCTATCTATCTATTTATCTATCTATCATTATATAGTGCCTTTCATCTATCTATCTATCTATCTATCTATCTATCTATCTATCTATCTATCTATCTATCATATAGTGCCTTTCATATCTATCTATCTATCTATCTATCTATCTATCTATCTATCTATCTATCTATCTATCTATCATTATATAGTGCCTTTCATCTATCTATCTATCTATCTATCTATCTATCTATCTATCTATCTATCTATCTATCTATCTATCTATGATATAGTGCCTTTCTATCTATCTATCTATCTATCTATTATCATTATCATTCATGGTGGCTCCAAAATTCATACCAACCCCTACTTTCTCTGCTGTTCTCGTTCCAGCTTTCTGTGGTGCCGATCTGCGCCCCCAACACCTGATCAAAGCACCGTGATGTCCCTCTATTGGTAGATTAAAGGCCAGCAGTCCACATGACCGTCATCATCAAGTTCTTCCATGTGAACCCTGAATACCATGAAGGCTGATTGTGAGGTCATTGATGTTAGGTAGAATGCCTAGAGAGGGCTGGCTGGATGGTCTTGTTGCCTCGGACCCCCTGCAGATTTTTTTTTTTTCCTCTCCAGACGTCTGGAGTTTTTTCATATTTTTTCTGTCCTCCCTGGCCATCGGACCTAACTTTTATTCTATTTTAATTAGTGTTCCCTAATTCTATTTTCTAATTTATTTTGTCTTTTTTCTCTTTCTTCATCATGTAAAGCACTTTGAGCTCCATTATTTGTATGAAAATGATCTCTAGAAATAAATGTTGTTGTTGTTGTTCATATGTCATTTCTGCCTTTACAGTATTAACAGTATTTTAATATGGACTCTAACATCAATTTGTATACAGGAGGGCCCAGATGCTTAAAACAGACTTGACTCAGATGTCTCCAAACTCTCTATCCATACTTCATGAATGTCATTTAGTGACTACTGTGTAACTCAGGAAAATGTCTACACATATTTACGAAAGACTGCATCCCTAACCGTGTTGTATTCCAGCTGTTAGATCTCAGCCTGGCTGGGGTTCACAGTCTTGTCTTGGTGTCTTTTTTTGTTCAGTTTTGAGTCATGAATGTTACTTCTGTTTATCGTCTGCTTTGTTCTCTGTACCTGTGCTATGTTCCATTTGTTTTGAGGGTGGTCCCTCCCAAGAGGCGGGGCCACCTGCCAATCACCACCAGGAACTGCCGTCCATCCAATAAATCCAGAGAGTCGTGGGCAGGGTTTGTGGGGTCCAGCGGCTGTGGGGCATCTGTTGGCGAAGAATGATCCGCTGATCTTGACTTTGCTGACGATGCTGTGATCTTCATGGAGTCGATGGAGGCCCTCGAGAGGCTGAGTGAGGAGTCAAAGTGTCTGGTCTTGTGAGTGTCTTGATAAAAACCAAAGATCCAGGCCTTTAATGACCTCTTGGGCATGGCCATCAGCAGTGTGTCTGTCTGCGGAGAGAGTGTCGACCCCGTCGAGAGGTTTACTTACCTTGGCAGTGAGATTCATGTCTCTGGTGACTCTTCGTATGAAGTCAATAGATGGACTGGGAGAGTATGGGGGGGTCATGATGTCGCTGGAAAGGGATGTGTGGCGCTCCCAATATCTCTGCAAAAGGACGAGGGTCCAAGTCTTTAGAGTCCTGGTGCTTCCTGTCTTGCTATATTGCTGCGAGACATGGATGCTATCCAGTGACCTGAGACGAAGACTGGACTCCTTTGGTACTGCGTCTCTCTGGAGAATTCTTGGGTACCATTGGTTTGACTTTGTGTCAAATTAGCAGTTGCTCATGGAGTCCTGAATGAGACACATTACCTGCATTGCGAGGAGGCGTCATTTACTGTACAATGGCCATTTGACACGATTCACGAGGGTGATCCGAATTGCAAGATCCTCACTGTTGGGGACCTGAGTGGCTGGACCAGGCCAAGGGGTCGCCCATGTAACACCTGCCATTTGGTTGTGAGACATGGATGTTATCCAGTGACCTGAGACGAAGACTGGACTCCATTAGTGTCTCTTCGGAGAATCCTTGGGAACCACTGGTTTGACTTTGTGTTGCTCACGGATTCCTGTATGAGGCCCATTCCCTGCTGTGATGAACGGCCGGCAGGTTATCCCGGCTGACACATCCAAGACGCTAGATGGCGTCCTCCCTGCATCATGGAGGTGCCCCGGGTTCCTGCAGGGCACCATGGAGGATGGAGTTTGGCTTCACAGCCCTGCTGGGTGCCATCGTGGGGTGCTGCAGGAAGATGTGGAGATTTCTATTTTCCAGGTAGCCTGGAAGTACTCCTCAGTCACGAGGGCGGAGAAACAGAAGTGCTTCCGGGCTGAAGAAAAACACAAGTCTTCGTCTGACCCGGAAGTGCTATGGAATCACATGGACAGAAGAACAGGAGCACTCCTGGGTCGAGGACTATTTAAAGGACTGGTTGAAACCCAGCAAGCTGAGCTGGAGTTGGGAGGGAGTGTGAAAGAGCTGCTAGGAGGAGAGGAGGATTTAGTATTTGTGATTATTGATTTATTAATTGCGGGGAGGGTGGTGATTGGTGCACTGCATTTAAGAAAATAATGAAAAATGAACTTCTAGGTGATTTTACCCCGAGTCCTGCGTACAGTCTGTTGGGAAAATTGGTGGGCAATAGCGCCACCAAGCATACACATATTTACACTGCATTGTGAGGGAGCATCAGTTAAGGCATTAAGGCCTTGTGGCACAATTACCCGAGGGTGATCCGGCTCACAGGATCCTCATTGTTGAGGACCAGGCCAAGGGGATGCCCACATAACACTAGTCTGTGGCAGATAGAGTAGATGTTCATTTCCGGAGGGTGGGACAGGACCACATGTCTGTTTGGGGGTTGCCAACCAGGATCCCGAGCTCTTTTGTCGTGTGGTGAGTGCAGCAAACAGTACCAGTGCATGCTCCCCAAGCTGACCTGACCTGTCTTTCACAGTTCCTTTCCCTTTTGCGTGTTTGGAATTTTTTTGCATAATTTGAACATGTGATCTCTTTTTTTTTTGGACATTGCCTTGGATTCTGTAGTGGAACTTTGTTCACTTGGCAACTCCTTTATGCCTTTTGTGCTCTTCAGAGGTTCACAGAGTAATGGAGCATTTTGTGAGAATTAGTGGTCCACTTGGTTTTTTTGTTTAGCCAGGGTTTTTGATAGGATTTTCCCCGCCAGTGTGCATTTTTTGGAAGTTTTCTTTGATACTCTTGGTCATAACACCAGCAAAGTGGAGAATTTTATGAATATTATTGAAGCTTGACAAACTTTGGTTGAGCGGTTTGTTGGACTAACCCTAAAACATCGAATGATGGACTTAAGCTAATCGCTACCATCACTGGAGATGTGCTTTAAGTTCTTGATGTATCTGCACACTTTTTTCCAGTACCTTAAGCTTAAGATACACAGTCGGCCTTGATTCATCAAAATTAGCTTTCTTTTAGGATGAATTTATTAATTGTGTTTTGATATGCCATTAATGGCGGGTACCTTAAATTCACTATAATAGAATTCAGGATGGCATGAGTGTGACAAACTGAAGGCGGTGCAAAGCATTCAAAGCAATCTGCCAAACGAGGGTCGGCCATAAAACTCCAAAAGCGGAATTTTATCAGCACTATTCAAAATGGGTTTTTAGTATTCACCCAACATTGACAGCAAAGTCTAATTATTTAAGCAGGTGCAAAATTCTGCGTCATGATTTTTAGTGGGCCAGGCTTCCAAAAGGTGGGTGGGTGGCTTCCCCGCTGGGACAAACCCCTAGTGCCCACTGTCTTACATTCACTACAAAATTATATCTCTGCAAAAGGACGAAGGTCCAAGTCTTTAGAGTCCTGGTGCTTCCTTTCTTGCTATATGGTTGTGAGATCCAGTGACCTGAGACAAAGACTGGACTCCTTTGGTGCTGCGTCTCTCTGGAGAATCCTTGGGTTGCTTTGGTTTGACTTTGTGTCAAATTAGCAGTTGCTCATGGAGTCCTGAATGAGGCACATTACCTGCATTGCGAGGGCGCATCAGTTACTGTATTACGGTCATTTGACACGATTCCCGAGGGTGATCCAAATCGCAAGATCCTCACTGTCGGGGACCCGAGTGGCTGGACCAGGCCAAGGGGTCGCCCACGTAACACCTGGTATTTGGTTGTGAGACATGGACGTTATCCAGTGACCTGAGACGAAGACTGGACTCCTTTGGTGTCTCTTGTGAGTGTTCACTCTCTTACATTCACTACAAAATTAAAAGTCATTGATCAGAATCAACTTTCTTGGCCTGGGATTTGTTCCTCAAGCTCTATGACAGTTCCAACCAACTAACCATGAATGGCACTAACGTGTCATGTAGTTTCTCAAGCACCATAATTAATTCCCGGATACACCGCCCTGCATAGAAAGCTTTCAATGTTTTCATATAATCGGATATCGAGGACTTGTTTTGCCATTATGAGTCCCTATGAGCTCTACATCACACAGAACAAAAGCACGAACACTTCTACCATATCATTAGAAAAGTTCCTGGACTCTGGCCAGATGTTTGCAGGCTGGCAGATGGGCTTCTCTTTGACTGGCATGAGGGCAGCAACAGCTTAAGGAAGGTTTATAATGTGGTTAGGGTTTGTTCAATCCTTCTTTCTTTGAGTATTAGTTTCTTTATGAATATGATTATGTCCTTTGTGTTTTCATTAAGAGCTGCAGTACTCTGAGAAGTGTGAAGATAGGAAGCATTTCCCACCTTGGAGACTGGTAATGCTCAGAAGTCGGGGTAGCGGAGGCGAGTGAGAAAGAGCTTTCCCGTTATGAAGGTGGCCGTTACTGGAAAGTGAGGTCGATTGAGCTACAAAGTTGGGCGCGTCGTGAGAGCAGAGCTAAGCCCTCTAAAGAGCAGTGTGGTGGCTCAGCAATCGGCTGCAAACTAGAAGCTGTACGTTTAGGCCTACAATCACCTGATTATTTGGCAGAGAGGCTTTATTAAATGCATTGTGGGATGATACTGTATAAGCCATTATTATTTTTTGATATTTTACCCTCATTTTTGTTCTTTAGCCAGGTAAGAGCTCTTATGTAGAGAAAAGCCTTTTATTTTTTATGTTAGTTTTGTTTTTCCTTTTCTGAGATTGACACAGTCAGTTTATTTTCTGCGTTTTTTTCGATTGGCATTGCCCACTTGTGTTCGTTGCACTTGAACTGTGTTTTTTGAATACACCAACTTCCATCCATCCATTACCCAACCCGCTACATCCTAACTACAGGGTCATGGTGGTCCGCTGGAGCCAATCCCAGCCAACACAGGGTGCAAGGCAGGAAACAAAGCCCGGGCAGGGTGCCAGCCCACCGCAGGGCACACACACACCCACACACCCAGCACACACTCGGGACAATTCAGGATCTCCAGTGCACCTAACCTGCATGTCTTTGGACTGTGGGAGGAAAGCCAACAGACACGGGGAGAACATGCAAACTCCACGCAGGGTGGACCTCGAACTGCGAGGCAGCAGCGCTACCCTCTGCGCCACCGTGCCACCTACACCAGCTTTCCACTGTAAATATTCATCACGTTAAGAATTGTCCTTTTTTGAACTGACTTGTTGTTGAATAAAACCAAACTTTTATATTTTAACATCAGCTGCCACCATTGTCTTTTCTTTTGTTTTCAGACCCTCATTTTTACTTTGGGTCCCAGTCGATGCTGAACTACTGACAAGATGGGTTGCCAAATAGGCAGCTTTCATACCAAATTGGGTTATTTTTAAAATTGTTGTGCAGGGAAAAATTTTTTTTGGTGATGTACGTTTTTTTATGCTGTTTTGTAAAATTCCCAAGTGCAAGTGGTGTTGGCACCTATTAAACACCAAGAGGGACCAGGTGTAGGCAGCATCAATTATTTGGGCTGGTCCATCATGCCATTAGGTGAGCTTTCAGCTGTCATAGGGCTGAAAATATGTGTAGGACCTCGCAACCCTGGGGACAAGCCATCAATTCCACAGTCAGCCTGTGTCAACATCTAGATATAGGGGGACCTCGGACCCCATTCTTCACCCTGTGCTGAGTTAGGTACACAGAATCCTGGCCGCATCTCAAAGATTTCTGTCCACATTTTGTTCAAAAAGAAGCAGTGAGCCATCAGGTAGCCCCAGGCCACCTTAGCTGCTGCTGCCAACACATTGACGAGGATCATGAAATCAGCCTTGACATACAAAAATAAGTAAATAAACACATTAAAAAAAATAAAAATAAATAAATACACAAGACTTAGTCCTATAATATAAACATGTTTATTAGAGAGCACAGACACCGAGTGCCCAGCTCACCACACCATCCTGATTTCTCCCAGGAGCTTCAGCGGGCCACGGCACAGATGTCTCGCATCACTGGGGTGCGTGTCAGGCCATTCTGAGACTGGAGACTCAGCTGCACTCCTTCAGGGGTGTGGAAGGTGAACTTCTGGAGCAAAGAGCTGAAGAAGAGGAAAAGCTCCATACGGGCCAGAGACTCACCAAGGCAGGAGCGCTTACCTGAGGGAGAAATCCAGAGAATCACCTTACAGGGGGCACGAGGTAATACCTTCACATATGGAGTGTTAGTATGGCGGTGTAATCGGGGGGAGAAGGGGTCAAGCTGACATCATCCTGCTGTAGAGTGAATTGAGAAAGCATTCAGCTTTCTGTACACTTTATTGTGCTATAGGTTTAATTTTGAATGCGTACATTTTTGCCCATCAATTTACACTCAATAACCCATAATGACCATGCGGAAGCGTGTATTAAGAAAGATTTTTAAATGTATTAACAATCAAAAACTGAAATTTTCTCATTCATAGAAGTATTCAGACGCCTAACTCTGTACTTTGTAG
The DNA here is from genome assembly GCF_016835505.1 of Polypterus senegalus. Lineage (NCBI taxonomy): Eukaryota > Metazoa > Chordata > Cladistia > Polypteriformes > Polypteridae > Polypterus > Polypterus senegalus. Next base: position 141,225,586 of record NC_053167.1, on the reverse strand, counting down.
AAGCCCCTTTGGCAGCAACTCCAGCTTTGAATCTGCTTGGCAAGTCTCATCCCATTGTCCCTGACAGATCCTCTCAAGATCTTGCACCAGGGTCCAAGTTAGACTGAATGGGAATCATCAGTAAACTACCACGATGGAAGAAGAGTTGTGCCTGCTATTAGTAAACTTAAGAGGAAGAAAAGAAGAAGAAGATGGAGACTCAGACCTGTTGATCAAAGAAGTGAAGGAAGGGCATGTGTATGTTTTCAATGTTTTCAAGATCTATCTATCTGTCTATCTATCTATCTATTTAAACAGTGCCTATCTATCTATCTATCTATCTATCTATTATATAGTGCCTTTCATATCTATCTATCTATCTATCATATAGTGCCTTTCTATCTATCTACTGTATCTATCTATCTATCACACCTTTCACTCTATCTATCTATCTATCTATTATATAGTGCCTTTCATATCTATCTATCTATCTATCTATCTACTGCGGTGGGTTGGCACCCTGCCCAGGATTGGTTCCTGCCTTGTGCCCTGTGTTGGCTGGGATTGGCTCCAGCAGACCCCCGTGACCCTGTATTCGGATTCAGCGGGTTAGCAAATGGATGGATGGATATCTATCTATCTATCTATCAATCATATAGTGCCTTTCTATCTATCTATCTATCTATCTATCTATCTATCACACCTTTCACTCTATCTATCTATCTATCATATAGTGCCTTTCATATCTATCTATTATATAGTGCATTTCATATCTATCTATCTATCATATAGTGCCTTTCTATCTATCTATCTATCTATCTATCTATCTATCTATTATATAGTTCCTTTCATATCTATCTATCTAATTAAACAGTGCCTATCTATCTATCTATCTATCTATCTATCCATCTATGTATCTATCTATCTATGATATAGTGCTTTTCACTCTATCTATCTATCTATCTATCTATCTATCTATCTATCTATCTATCTATCTATCATATAGTGCCTTTCTATCTATCTTTCTAACATGCTGAGCAGATGTATTATATGTTTGCCAGTCTTCCTTGCATTTTGAGGACCTGATGTGTCATATTCATTCATTTGTTCTCCCACTTGACCAGCCTCTCTTTGAAACTCACCATTTATGGATACAAGGCCGCCAAGTGTGCCGCGCCACATAGTTCGAACAATTTCTTCGCGCAACAAATCTACCACTCAGTGGGACGATTTCTTCTTTTTTATTATTTGTGTGCATTTGTTACTTTTTGTTTTTATATTTCTTTAGCTTCTTTAAAAAGCTAAATGTCAACCCTTATGACAAATAAACTACTTATCTATCTGTCTGTCTGTCTGTCTGGCTAAGTCTGTGATGACAGCTCTTCACAAGCTGATTTCTCACATACACTTTGCTATCTGTTTCAGGTGCTCTGCTGTTCCAGTCGTACACACGGTCAATTTAAAGAGGACAAGTAATCAGACAGGGTTATTATCTACCAGACATCTTCAAGGCAGAGGAGTGTGCAATCACAGAGGAAATATAAAAGAAAAAAATCCATAGAGAGGGGGACTGTGATGGGATTTGAATCTTGGTGTCTGCAGCTGTGGCACCAGCACAGACCACATTGTGAAAAATAACTGTGACCTCCTGTTTGGAGAAAATGCCAAATGAAACAAAGAACTAAAATTATGAATCAGCAAGTAAAATCACCAGTCGTCATAAAAATGAGCGTCTATTGTGTGCACGTGAGTGAAATCAAATGGCGTTACCTGCTGAAAATGCCATGAAGGCGTCTTTCCTTTTGAACTTTCCCTCAGCGTTTAGGAAGTGTCCCGGGTTGAAGGAGTCAGGGGTTTCCCATTCATTCTTGTCAAAAAGCACAGATGTCAGATTTATAACCACCGTGGTGTTCTAGAAGAGAAAGAGAAATTGATGTGGATTCAGAAAGTCTTCAGACCCTTTTAGCTCCTGCACACTTTTATTGTGTTATACACATAAAAGGCCAAAAAAAGTTAATCTATCTGTCAATCTATCTATCTGTCGTCCAGTGCATTTCATTTCTATCAGTTATATAGTGCCTTTCATATCTATCTATCTATTGTGGAGACTGGACACGGACAGGCAGACATCGTTTGAGTCACCACACACGGGTGTCCCTCATCTTCTTTCACCCAGCACTTCCGGTTGTGGCGGAAATGCTCAGGGCCAGAGCTCCTCAGGTGTTGGGGCGCTCCCTGGTGGTGACCACGGGCCTCTATAGGGTTGAGCTTCTAAGCTCTGCTCCTGTGGTCACTAAAGCCACCAGGGCGGTCGTCCCCTTGTGGTCTGGAGGAGGCGTAAGACCTCCTCCGGTTCTCCTGGGCGTCCCGGCTGGATACCACTCCCAGCCACTCGCCACACTATCTATCTATCTATCTATCTATCATATAGTGCCTTTCACATCTATCTATCTATCTATCTATCTATCTATCTATCTATCTATCTATCTATCTATCTATCTATCTATCATATAGTGCCTTTCACATCTATCTATCTATCATATAGTGCCTTTCACATCTATCTATCTATCTATCTATCTATCTATCTATCTATCTAACTAATTTAAATTGATACATTTGTGATCTATGCCCATCAATCTCAACTCAGAAAACCTCAATGACAAAGTGAAGATTTGTTCTCAGAAAAGTTTGCCCATTTTTCAGAATCAATAACTGAAATCTCTCATTCCTAAACGTATTCAGATCCTTTGCTGTGGCCCTCCAATTTGTGCTCTTGGGTGGTGCTACTTGCTTTAACTGTCCTTGAGATGTTTCTACAACTTGCTAGCAGCCCACCTTTGGTAAATTGAATCAACCGGGCATCGCTCAGAAAGTTCACGTGTCCCTGTGTATAGAAGGTCCCATAATTCACACTGCATGTAAGGACAAAAACCAAGCAGTAAAGTCCAAGGAACTCTTTGTAGACCTAATGTCAAATTGTGGTGAAGCTCAGAGCAGGTTAGAAAATGGCTGACTGACTGACTAACAGATTAGGGAAAGAAGATCAAACCATTTCTAAAGCTCTGAGTGTTCCCAGTGGCACAGAGGGCCTCAATAATTTTGAAATGGAAGACATTTGGAGCCACCAGGACTATTCTTAGAGTTTAGCAGTCTGGACAAAGCGTAACTGTTCAAGAAGGGCCTTGGTCAGGGAGGTGACTACAAACTCAATGGTCACTCTAAAAGAGCTGCAGAAGTCCACAGATGAGATGATAGAAACTGTGAGAAGGATGACAATCTGGGAAGAACTCCATCAATTAGGCGTTTCTGGTAGAGTGGGCTGGATGGAAGCCCCACTTGTCTTAAAGGCTTATGACAGCTTAAAAGACTCTGAGACCAGGAGGAGAAAAATTCTGTGGTCTGGTGAGACCAAAATTGAACTCTTTGGGTAGAAATTTAAGCACTATGTCTGGTGAAGGCCAGGAAGTGCTCATCACCAGCCTAATATAATCACTATGGTGAAGAATGGTGGTGCCAACATCATGCTGTTGGCAGGGACAAGGAGACATGTCAGAAATGAAGGACGGATGAATGCAGGCAATTGTGAAGAAAGCCTGTGGCAGAGCACATAACACTTCAGACTGGGGTGACCTGAAGCGTACGTTTGAGTTGTGCAGCTAAAGGCCATGGAACATGTGTGGGGAGACCTGAAGCTGGCAGCTTACAGACACTTCCCATCTAATCTTACAGAGTTTGTCAGGATCTGCAAGGAAGAATGAAATAAGCTGCCTAAATCCAGGTGTGCAAAGCTGGTAGAGACTTAACCAATTAGACTCACGACTGCAATTGCTACCTAAGGGGCTTTTAGACAGAACTGAATTAAGGGTCTGAGAGCTCCTGGGAATGAGAGATTTCAGTTTGTGAATTTTAGTAAATTTGCAAACCTTTCTGAAAACGTGTTGCCACTTTGTCATAATGGGTTATTCAGTGTAGGATGATGGACAATAATGACAAATGTATCCATTTAAAATTAAATCTACAACACAATAAAGTGCAGAATGACAAGTGCTCTGAATAATTTCCAAATCCAATTAGTAATAGCACCCTTGATTGTTATTATCGTTGTTGAAAATAATAATATTAATAATAATAATCATCATCACCACCACCATAACAATAATAATAATAGTAATAATAATAGGGTGGCACGGTGGCGCAGTGGGTAGCACTGCTGCCTCATTGTAAGGTGACCTGGGTTCGCTTCCCAGGTCCTCTGCGTGGAGTCTGAATGTTCTCCCCGTGTCTTTCCTCCGGGTGCTCCGGTTTCCTCCCACAGTCCAAAGACATGCAGGTTAGGTGCACTGGCGATTCTAAATTGTGCTTGGTGTGTGTGTGGGCTGGCGCCCTACCCGGGGTTTGTTTCCTGCCTTGTGCCCTGTGCTGGCTGGGATTGGCTCCAGCAGACCCCGGTGACCCTGTAGTTAGGATATAGCGGATTGGATAATGGATGGATAATAATAATAATGTTTTTTATTTTATTGGCGAATGCAGATATGCCAACACAGCTGTCCAGATACTTGTGAAGAGTGTGAAGTCTAGCATTTCTTGTTGAGGTTTGTTGGTGTCTGTACCAGGGCTGTCTTAATGCATGGGCACACTGGGCAGTTGCCTGGGGGCCCCATGCTAACCTATGTATGCTGTGACTTGCTGAGTGGTTGTGTAGGTGCACTGCTTTGCCCAGGGGGCCAACAATGCTGTTAAGACGGCCCTGGTCAATACCTAATCTGAGGGTCTAGGGGGGGCACCCACCAGCAACCCCGATTTGCTCCTGTTCTTAACCAGGCCCTGATTCAGTGCATGCCTGTCAGTTTACACTCCATGTGCGTGTTGTTTTTGTCTCTCCTTTGAAAACCTGAAAGGTTTTAACAACAAGTCAATCAGCAGATATGGCAGGGCAGGGTGCAGAAATGATAGGACATAAATGACAGCAGGCCATATTTGCATTTTGTTAACTAAAATGGGATTGATTGACTACACAGAGTTTATCGGATGTGAATACCTGCTGTAGATAGCAAGTGACTGACAGAAAACGGCTGAGTGCTGTTGAGACAGCGGGGTGTGGGTGGCAGTGAATATGCAATGCCCTCCATGAATGTGGCCACTGCCATCGAATGTCAACTGGGCTACAAGAGATTCTGTTGGTCGCATTGTCTATTGAAAATGGGGCCCATGTTTTTCTATGTATTCTTAAGGCACTCTAATTCCAATGTTTTCATGTACACGTAGTGGTGAAGTGGATAGTCTAAAGACCAAACTTTGAGGTGGGGTTTTGACCAAAGGAATGGAGAAGGAGCATGTGATGTTTTATTTATTCCTTTTTATTTGCAGAACACCACGAAAACACTAATCAGTCTGCCACTACCCGCTCCTGGCATTTTCTCTTCTCTCCTCTCTTCTACTCAGTTAGTTATACAATACTTCTGATACCTTTGATTAACCCTGGGCACTGTAACTGAAGCCTATCGTGTTAAGAAACTCCCCAGGTGAAGCCAGCTAACACAGTTAGGTCTCCTCCGAATTTCCAACACTTCAGTCATGTCACCTCTTAATCGGCACATTTAGAGGACAAAGGACGCTGGCGGAGAGGTGAGAACGGTTTTAAGGTGGGCTGGATCTACGAGTTTTTTCGGAGACTCTGGAAATTCTAGTGTTAATCTCCATTTGCTTAAACTGAAAAGGTTTCTATCTCTCCTCATAGCTTTCGGTCCTGAATCCGCTTAGTTGCTCTCCTCTGGACTTTCTCTAGTGCTGCTATGTCTTTTTTTGTAATATGGACACCAAAGCTGCACATGGTACTCCACAGGCCCTGTTTATAAAACTTTGAGTAAAAAGCATGACAATATTCACATGCAGAAACAAACAAACAAAAAAAAAAACAAGAAAATGCATAAGGCAAAAAAAAAAAAAATCAATATATATAAAATACTGGTTTATGCACATTTCTATGCAAATTATCATTTATAAATCACAATCACCGTGTAAGTATGCATATGAGAGCAGAATGCCGGCCTTAAACATCCATATATGGAGCATGCTAATCAACCTCATACATATGCAATCGTAATGCTGCAGAACGTCACTGGTTGGTAGAGCAGCCTCCCACTTGATGCATTGAGACCCCGCCCCCTGCATTTAAAAGTATCTGCTTGTATTCCACAACTGAGAGCTCAAGATCATTGCAGCGTTACAATGTCTCTTCTCTTCTCGCTGAATGGTCCGGGAAAGGTGAAAGGCAACAAGTAGCCACTGTCACCTGACAGACATAGTGACATGATTGCTATTAACATGAATAGTACATAACATATGGAACTCTAAGGATTCAGCCAGTTACCTTAACAACAAGCCAGCCACCACATCCAGCACCACCGCGTCTGTCAAAAAGACTTTGCCTCAAAATAAATGAATCACTGGTTGCCTGCGGCCATCGAGACACACATATCTTGGATGACTTGTGTGTCAATAGAATGTCACTGCTTACGGTTAACAAAAGCTGCTTCATTCTCGCTAGATTCCCTTATTACAATACGAGTGCAGCCAGCTCCTCCAATTACATTAGAAGAACTGGACAGTGTAATAAATTGCCTTTTAATGTCAGCAAAGGTGTTATGTTTTATGTATGTGCACCCACACCATATGAAACCTAGATGTAACGCCTCTCTGGTCAGTTAATGGCTCCCAGCACAGCAAGCATGATGGAGCGAAGCTTGGCTGACATATTTCTGACCTGTCGGCCAGTCCCCTGTGAAGTGACAACAGGTAGCCGATATAAACTAACAAAAAAAGGCAAAAAAGTTCTTCAGTGCAAATACATAGCATTGGCCCTCTTAAAAGGAAAATACAATACAGTTTCTACATCATCATATTCATAACTTGTGAGGTTGCACATGTTTGTCACGTCAACACACATTCTAATAACAGCTCAGTGATATGAATTATTATGCATGTGAGTCATCATTTAGCTGGTTTGGCTGCAGTTCCCTATTTGATCAGAGGTGTCGCCATTTCCCAGTTTCTCTAAAATATTGCGTACGTGTGGGTCAGAGGTGCCATAAATATATGCATGCTCATCAAATTAACTTTTTTAAACACCAGTGTTTAAATGGGAAATTGTGTACGCTCATTTTGAGCCTCTTTTTGTGTGTACTCAAGGCGAGACCACCCTCATGCGTATTTTTTACAGTGTAAGCATAACCTCATGCAGGCTTCCAACCAACGCCTTTATGACTTCTCATCCCACCACACAAGCCCTGCTTCTCGCTCCTGTTCTTCACCTTTGGTAAGAAGCAGCCCCCCAGGGTGACATCCTCGTTAGTCTTTCGGAGCAGGCCCAGTGGGACTATGTTGCTAATCCTTTGAATCTCGTGAATGACAGCATCAGTGTAAGGCATGTTGGTCCTGTCTTCCATTGACGATGGACGCTCACGACCAATCACGCTGTCAATCTCCGCTCTGACCTGCTCTGTGAGGAGAAAAGAATGGGTGAGACAAGGTTATTATAGTTAACGAAAACTAAAATCAAAACTGAAACTATTATTAAAAATCATTTTCGTAAAGTGAAATAAAATAATTTACAAAACCGAAATGAAAGACTAAAACTAAACAAAACTATGAAAGTAGCTGGAAAGACTAACTGAAATAAAATAAAAAATCTCTCTATTATAAAAGGAAATCCTGAGACCAGACTTTTTCAAAGAGATAAATTGAAGTCCTGTGAGACGAGACTTTGGCCATGAGATGTTTTCAAGTCGCGTCCTCCACTCAAACATATTCAATCCTGTACTCGGTCCTCTCACCTCTCATTTGTGTGAATGCTTTTGACAGACACAGTTCCTGCTCTCTCAGCTCTTATACATTTTTACGTTTTCCTCACTTGAAGTTCCCAATAGAGGAAGACGTATTATATCCAAAACTTATTGAAGAATTTCATCACAAACGGTTATCAACAGAAGAAATGAGCACACGGGCAATCCAAGCAGGAGAAACGATGAAGTCAAACGAATTAATGTGAAAATCGTCAATTAGTTACACTGCATATTGGTTAAATGTGTAACAATAGACTCTGTTGAAACAGTTGGTGTTGATGGTGCGGAAGATGAAAACATCAACTTACAATCGACAACCGTTAACACTGTCCAGTCTTCCACCGTGCGGATTGCTGTAAAAAGAAGGATGTATCCAAGAAAGGTCATGTAGTACATCGAAAGGAGATCTTGATATGCCATTCGTATTAAAACGTTTACAGTTTTTGCAAAGACAATTAACAAATCACAGAGACAAACATTCGAAAAAGTCATTTTATTTATTAGAGAGAAAAAAACTAAATTCACTCACGGGCAGTTATACGTTGCGTTGTCACGATATAACTCCAAACACAGAATCAAAATTCAATGTGATACTGAGAAACATGTACTTAAAAAAATCGTTTTTACTGAAGTTTTACAGTAGAAATGTAAGTTTAAAAAGTATTTGCGTGTTAATTTAACATCCAAACAGAACAAAATCGTATAACGCAACGAATAACTCTAACGGAACATGAAACATAATTTACTTTCAAATTATTACATTTTACTATTTTTTACTATGGTAATGTAAAATAATTAGTTCTATTATGCATATGTAACAATTCCCATGAAAAGAACAATCTGTTTGAATTGAATTTTGATTCTGTGTTTGGACTTTCATCGTGACAACACAACGTATAACTGTCCGTGATTGAATTTAGTTTCTTTCTCTCTATTAAGTAAAATGAGTTTTGTTAATTGTCTTTGCAGACGCTATTCTAACGGGAAACTGTTAATGTTTTAATACAAATGGAATATCAAGATCTCCTTTGTTGTCTAATGTTGTCCACGGGAGATGTACTACATTACCTTTCTTGGATACGTCCTTCTTTCTAAAGTAATTTGTGCGGTGGAAGACCAGACGGTGTTAACAGTTGTAGATATTCTTCGTGATATCGTAAGTTGATGTTTTCAACATCTGCACCGTAAGCACCAACTGTTTCAGTATAGTCTATTGATACGCATTTAACCTATTTTCCATGTAACCGTTAATTCGTTTGACTTCATTGTTTCCCCGTACTAGGATTGCCCGTGTAGTCATTTCTTCTGTTGATAACCTTTTTGATGAAATTCTTCAGTAAGATGTGGACGTAATACGTCTCTTTTAATTGGGAACTTAAAGTGAGGAAAACATAAAAATTTATAAGAGCTGAGAGCG